>NW_017731475.1:144180-168811 GCF_001890085.2 Hipposideros armiger
TCTTCAGTTCAACTAATATTTTAATGACAAATTGTGTGTAAGCTAGAGCCTGGAGGAAGAAAGAATGGTTGAATGGATTTGCATCACGACTTTAAAATAAATAAATAAATCTCCCTACCTGAATCAGTGCATGTGCTAAAAGAGAAAAAGAAAAAGACATTTTAAATATAACCATAAACTTAAGAGGATGTTTCAGATGAGGTAAAATTCTGTGAATATTGAGAAAGTGCAATAGTCATTAGGCTTACTGAAGAAACAAAATTATTGGGTTGGCGGAAAAGTCATGATGTATTTTTTTTTATGTTTTTCGTTGCAAAAATGCGTCATGACTTTTCCGACAACGCAATATATTCTACTAAATGTTTAGCTTTGAGAAAGCAGAGTGCTAACGCACATTCTAATATATTCTTTATGTCAAATAGAAACTTTAAGTATATCACTAAGAAGGTGTTCCTGGACCCAATTCCAACGTGAGGTGGGGGTGCCCCACACCAACAAACAATTCTCAGGCACCAGGGTGCCAAGAATTCAACTCAATTCTGACACTATATACCTGGAGATAGCATCAGATTCCACAGGTTATGGGCTCAGTTCTGTGAGACTGCTACCACTCCATCACCCCCGCCCCACATCAGAGACCAGTTGCCAGCCCAGGCTGTACCTATGCTCATGACCAACAAGTTATAGATTAGAGGTTCCAGCAGTCAATTCCTTGGCAACTCAATTCAGTTGCCAGTTGCAAGTCCAGGTTGTTACATGCACTTCTTACTAACTGGCTATAAATCAGAAGTTCCCAAGACCACCTCCCTGCCCTTAGGTTCAACTAACTTTCTAGAATAGTTCACAGAACTCAGAGAAACAAGTTACTTACTAGATTACTGGTTTATCTAGTAAGCTAGATGGAAGAGATGCATAGGGAAAAGTATGTGAGAAAGGGCACAGAGCTTCCATGCCGTCTCCTAGCTGACCATTCTTCCTGCATCTCCATGTATTCCCCAACCCACAAGCTCTCGGCCCTATTCTCTTGGGTTTTCATGGAGTCTTCATTACATAAGCATGATTGATTAAATAATTGTCCACTGAGGATTGGTCCAACCTTGAGCCCTTCCCTTCCCTGGAGGGCAGGGGTCTGGGACTGAAGTTCCAATCCTCTAATCCAGCGGTTCTCAACCTGTGGGTTGCGACCTCTTTGGGGGTTGAACGACCTTTTCACAGGGGTCGCCTAAGACCATTGGAAAACAAAAAGATATTTACATTATGATTCATAACAGTACCAAAATTACAGTTATAGAGTAGCAACGAAAATAATTTTATGGTTGGGGGTCACCACAACATGAGGAACTGTATTAAGGGGTCGCGGCATTAGGAAGGTTGAGAACCACTGCTCTAATCACTTGGTTGGCTGCTTTTGCAACCAGCCCCCATCCTTAGATGCTTTATAAAAGTCACCTTATTAATACCTCATAAGACACCTTTATCACTCTCAACACTTAGTAAATTCCAAGGGTTTGAGGAGCTGTGAGCCAGGAACTATGGATGAAGATTACATATATATAAAAAATATATTTTGTCACCTAAATGACCAAATATATATTTCCTATAAATCACAGTATCATGAGTTAGAGCTACTTATTCCCACAAAGATTTGAGTCTCTAAAGCTAGCTTTACACATAAGTAAAATACATACTTACGGTATAATAAATATATTATATAATAAGCACTGTTTTCAGAAACAAGGGCTCTTGGTGAATGTCGCAAGAAAGAAATCAAGGATGCACCAAATAAGCCAAGCAAGCAAAACCAAGCAAGCGAGGATTTACTAAAAGAAAGGAAGATGTACACTCCTAAAACAGTGGGAGTGGGCAGGCCAGGAGAACAACTGCCCGAAGAACAGAGAGGCTTAGGATTTTATTTGAATGAAGGTGCAAAATATTCAAGATTTAGAGGTACTGTTATAGGCGTTCCCAAGGTGGGTCCTTGCTGACTATGCCTTCTCATTGGGAGGTGGGATTCCCTTGTCCTTATTTGGTCCTTGTTGGAACTGTCATTGCCACACAGGGAGTGGAGACTTTCCCTGGCCTTGAGCGCTAATAGTCCCTTACAATTAGCTAAAGTTCACTTTGAGGGGCAAGATGGCTTCCTGAGTCACCCAAATCTAGTTCTGGCCAGTCTGATAGCTGCACCTTTTCTTAAGAATGATCTCATCTCCTTCTTTTGTCTCCCCTCACATCCTTCTTTCTTTCCTTCCTCCCTCTCTCCCCATGACCCTATTCTTTCTGCCTACGATAACAGTAGCACTTGAAAGGGGTCCAGTCAAAAATTTTCTTCTCTACTGACTAGTCCCAGCCCCGGAACTCTCTTCAAGCTCTAAGTGCCTTTGGGGTTGGTTGTCGTAGAGTGAGGAGGCTCCTCAATGGAAATCTGTCCTGTGAAAAACAAAGTCAAAAGGAAATGGGGAAAAGAGAAGCTGGAGGGTAGGGACAAAAGCAAAGGTGCTCCTGGAACGACAAGGGAGGGTATATCCATATGAGAAGAAAGATACCAGGATAGCTAACACACTCAGGGAGCACCACCACTTTCTGTGGTTACTTCTGCCCCCAAGGAAGAGGGTTAATTTCTCTCCAAGGTGGATGGTCTTATGTGTCACAGAACACATTGCTTTAGGTGGGAAACTAGGGTTTTAGCTGGAGATGTGAAGCTCTGTTAACAGCTTTCCATAAGAAACAAATGAGAATTGGGGATGCAGAAAGTCTGGTAGATATTGGAGGGCAGGATGAGAGCAGGGGTGGCCAGAACAAAGAAGCATTTGGAGGCAAGATCTAAAATAGGACCAAGAAAGCTTTTCATCTCATCCTTTTCACATTGACAGGTTGGCCCTAGGGAATTTTGATGCTTCCATGAATAAATAGCATAAGAGTCATTTAGCCAGAAGAAAGTAGCAACTCTCAGGCCTGCCGAGTGGCGCATTGGTTAAGAGCTGGCTTGGGACACCAGAGGGCCCCGGTTCGGATCCCACATATGCAGGCCAGTGACACTGCTCTCCACAGCTAAGATGCTGAACAACAGCTCAACCTGGAGCTGGGCTGCCGTGAGTCGCCTGCAACTGCGTAGACTGCAGCCCTGTTGCAGTGGGTTGCCATGGGCTACCGTGTGTAGCCAGCAGCCAGCGTGAGCAGCTGTCCAGAAGCTGCAACAGATCTGCCTCACCCGGGAAGAGTGCAATGATGGTGCCAACTTGGGCCTGTGAAGCAAAGTCCTCCACAACTAGACTGAAGAACAAAAGGACAGCAACTTGTCTGTTCCCTTTCCCCCAATTCCCCAATAAAAAAAAAGAAAAGAACGTAGCAACTTTGCATTGCTCGGGGGTCCTGTTTCTATATCTGCTTCTGGTTCCAAGTCCTCTGTGCAAATGCCTTCTCTTTCCCATTTCATTCGAACCACAATAAACAGAACCTCCAGCCAAAGGCTTATATTACTTGAATTCATGAAATAGTAATGGTTGTTAATTATTACAACTGATAATGTTAATAATTAAATGTTTCATTCATGCTGCCTTGATTCAAATTAAAATGAACATATCTGGTAGAAATAATTAATATAACAAGTTGACAATGGCCAACAATGCACATGTCAAAACATGTTCTTCTAAAAATTGTTGGAAAAGTCAATATTTGGACAAAATTTAGATCTTTAAAAAATTGGCATGGGGAAATTCAAATAAACATTAAATACAAAAGAGCCACAAAAGAAAAACAAAGAGCTATAATTAATAGAATTTGACATGGATAAAGGCGCTATTCTCTGAGATAAATCTTGTTATCAAAATCTGACCTGCAAAAAACTGCCAAAATGTTTAAAATTCAAGAAAATAAGAATAAAAATTTAAAATTTTTTAACTGTGCTGTATAAAAAATTGATCATTTGTAATTACATCTGATTATTTTCTCCATTTTACTGCAGAAAACACTTATTAAGTAAAAATCTATTCATACTAAAATAATTCTGATAAAATGTTTTTATTCAAAAGGTCCTCAGAAACAGTGGGGTCAAAATATCCTATACCCAGTAAAGTTCCTGGAGAAATTTTTCCAATTGGAAATTTCTGGCTGTTGGTGCACAGGATAAGATGGTAAAATAAGAACTTCAAAGAACAGAGATATCTAAATTTTTTTACATGAATTGTTATATATTACTGCAAAGCCCCCACTCCCACCCCTTTTACTCTAAAGTATAATCTGCTGCATCTACACATGCTCGTGAGTGGCATATGAGAGAACTTAAAGACATAGGCAATGTTCCTTATCTGAGTAGATTATGGAGGGTAGGGCAGGTAGGGTATTAAACAGGTAGGGCAAATGACAAACAGGTAGATTAAATTCAGAGTGAACCAGAGGCCAGCCGAGTGGCTTAGTTGGTTAAGAGCATGAGCTCTGAGCAACAGGTCGCCAGTTCGATTCTCACATGGGCCAGTGAGCTGTGCCCGAGCTGAGCTGCCCTGAGCTGCTGACAGGCAGCCAGATGGTGGCTGGACTTGGAGCGGAGCTAGCTGCACCCTCCACAACTAAGACTGAAGGACAACAACTTGGCTGTTCCCCTTCCCCAATTCCCCAATAAAATCTAAGAAAAAAAATTCAGAGTGAACGAGAATTAGAAGTGACTGTGAGAATATACACTCTTGGCAATTCACAAGAATGTTGGGAAAAGCATTGGATTTTTTATTGGACATAAAATAAAGAATGCAAATCAATTTTAAATGAATCTCAAAGGAGAGAGTAACCACTAATGATATCATGAGTATAGTCAGCAGCAAAAAAAATCTATCTGCTTCCCAGAGTAGACCTAATGGACTCCAAATATGTAACTATAAAAATAAATAATAACCCCATTTTGTAAATGCATATAGCATAGCGACACACACACACACACACACACACACACACACACATATATATATATATATATATATATATATATATATATATATATATGTAAATATTTATAGCTTAGCTACTTCTGTAAGGAAAAATGACAGATTTCTCTATATAAATAAGTCTCTTTCCATGTCCCAATAAAAAAAACATCATAAATATGTAAGAGTTCTACATTTTCTGAAATAATTAAAACTTTACCACTGAGGCCACGTCCCATGGAAGGACCATAAATAAGCAGAGTAGCTACATAATCTTCACATTCAGGAAGAGAACTAAAGCCAAAGGAGGATCTTATCAAGTTGTTATGTCCTTCTAAGAAAGAGTAAGTCTCAGGCTTATCAATCTTCAGTGTGCAGTCCTTTAATATCCTTATAATAACACAGATGATGGAGCATGTCTCAGTTTTGAGGTTGGAAGACGGCTATTTTGAGAGCTGCAAATCTCACTTCACATTCTAGGATAAAAAGAACATTTGGTTTTAGGGAACGCTGCTCTTTGATTTTCTTGGGTGCCACTTAATTGAACCTTCAAATTCTACATCTATAAGGAACAAATGTCTCTATTGTTCTTGAGGAAAACTTGAGACAGAGGAATTTGATCTTTGGTCTATTAACTTAAATAGGTTTCCTTACCAGAGAAGTACCCATAGAGAGTTAGAAAAATCCTTTAATTATAAATTTATTTTGTTTCCCTCTCAAAAACATCCAGATTTTGTAAATCATCTCTACTTGGCACATGTGTACCTTTGTAAGGAAGACTGTGTATTCATATTAACACCATAGATCAGGCATTGCTCTGAGAAAGATTGAGTCCTAACCTTACTTTTACCTCATATAACAGAAAACAAAAACTATGAAAAGAATGAGCATAGACTTGGCACAACTCCAAACTAGACTAAGACACAATGAATGGCATAATTTAGGACTCAAAAACTCAGTTTTGATAAATATATTATAGAATAGGATGACTGACTTATCTGGTGAATAAAATTCACTATAAACATTTGTGGTGAGAGGCAATAATAAGCATGAGAAGAATATATCAGGCTACTGTGATATGAAATAGAATGGAGGAAGAAAGAACTTCTGTGTTTCCCAGGGACACAAAAGGAAAGCAGAGGTGTACAAGCCTCAGGAGTTCCTATTGTCAAGGCTGAGTTTGCCTTCACCCCCAACTCTAATAGCACAGGGAAACCTTGCAGGAGCTGGCAGATATCTTGGCAAAAGGTTTGATCAAATGATGAGTAATCACAAGTAATTATGTCTCGGACAATTTTTAAGCTAGCCTGTGTGTGGTTCAGTACTGCAAAGTTGCAGCAGTCTTGTTAAAATTCCTGTCCTGGTCTACCTTGTGCTATGCCCAAAGAAAGGGAGTGAAGTTCTCTTCCTTAGACAAGGCTATGCGATATCTAGGATGAAGAGGCAGGATTGGAGGAGTCAAATGACCCAGAAGGTAAAACATATATCACACTAGAAGGAACAGGTGAGGATGCATGCACATTATAGGCCACAAATGGATAGAAGCAGTACATCAGAATAGCTGACAGTGAGTAGCTGTGCTTAGCCAAGAGCTTGCTAGCTTGGGTCAGCAACAGTTGAAACAATGTGGTGGTGACAAGATTATAATATATAAAACCAGATCAGAGGAAACAAAGGGCTTTCACCAGAGCACAGTAAAGTTACTACTCTAGGAAATAAAACAGATATATCTTTAAAGGGGTCTACTTTCCCAGAAGGAAATAAGGGAATAATCACCCCCCTAGTCATTTGGGGAAAAAAAGTGGAGATAATCTCATTTTCTAGTACCAGGTTAGTAAAACAAGAGCATATGGTTAAACAACAAAAGGTGATTTAAACTGTTCAAGGATGTATAGTTGCCTTAATCTGACATACTATTTCCACAATAGGAGTGAGTACTTCTAAAAGGAGTGGTCAGAGTTTACTCTTGGCTGACCAATACATAACATCCTCACCTACCAGATTTCACTCTGCATGCTACCCACTTCCCTGCCCTGCTACTGAGGATAGATCTGGCATCTATCCTCAAGGTGACCTTTGGACTCAAGGCAGAAGTTCGCTTTCCGCTTTCTTGGTTTTCCAATTTTGCTGTCCCTTCCCAGGTATGCTTTTACAGAACGCCTTAGGAATGGTTTTCCTGCACTTCAACTGTCCAGGGGTCCTCAGACTTAGATAACACTCCCAAGGGTAGGGATCTAGCCTAGAGAGAAGAACTCAAATCTAAACTATAATTAACCTATACCAGAGTTTTCCAAAGCAAAACTCTGAACAATTCATAAGTAAATATAGCCTTATTAAATATATTGCTATATATTTAATATACTGGGATTTGGAGGTCTTAATTTTTTAATACAGAAATCAATTCCAATGACTGCATCTTTAGAAAGCCAGAGATCAGGAGAATTAAGGGGAGTGCCTGCAGGGGCAGGAAGCTTATCAGAACACCGACATCCATAAACCAACCTTTTTATGATGATTTCACTCACAAAGAGCAGACATGTCTACGCTCTTGACAGAAATCTCCTTGCATTCCTGACTCAGACTAATCCTCATGCTTAACTTCAAAATTTTTCTGGAGCAAATTTAATACTTTATAAATGTTTGCATTCCATTTTGCAGTCATGAAGGAGTATCGGATATTTTTCCCTCAATATCATTTATAGCGGATTTGTTTTTCGTCTTTAGTTTAAATGCTCTTGGCTCATTTCCTTTCTCTTTATAGTTACGCTTTGTTAACCTTCAGTGATTCTTATATCTCTCTTTGGCTGTACTCAAAGGCGTTTAGCCACACCTACAACAGTGTTACTCATAATTAAACATATTATTCTCTTTTAAATCAGTAATAAATAATCTTAATTATTTATTAAGTCCTGTGACTTAAAACATCCACAACTAAATGCAACTTGGCCTTGAAGTACACTGATAACTAGTGTAAAAGAAAATACTTCTCTTTCAGGATGTCACTAGTTTAGCAGCAAACACTAGAGCTTTGATGCTTCGTTTTGTTTGTTGTCACTAAATCCGTGTTGCTTATTGATTGACCTTCAACACTGTCACCGGAGGCTCACGGGGATGTCCAAGAAAGGACTCAACCCAGAGTAGCAGTGGCTGGGTTCTTGTCCCTGTGCAAGAAAGAATTCAAAGGCAAGACAGCTGCAGGAAAGTGAAAGTGATTTATTGAAAATGAAAATACACACTTGAGAGGGAAGTGTGGCTGAACTCAGAAAACGAGTCCCAAGGAAGTCTTCATCAGGGGTTTTTATCCCACCCTTGCGGGAATTGATAACATCCCATTTATGTGGTTCATTCTTCTCCCTTTGGGCAGGGCCCTGGTTTCCTGCTTTTCCTTGCTTATTTGGTTCCTCTGGAACTGTCCTGGAGTCAGATGCATGATAGGAGTCATAGTAATCACAATGTAAATAAGATTATAATGACATTAAAATTAGCTAAAGGTCAGGTCCTGGTCATAGGAATCAGCTTCCCTGTATGAAACTGTTTCTTGTTTTTCTCCAGCTGCAGGTGCTACAATAGATACAGTCATTTGTTACTTGTGTAACTAGTGAGGCACCTCACGCTGTACTCTGGAGGGAGTTGTCAATTTCCTAGGCTATTTATCCTTCCTCAACACCATTAGATAATCAGAGATATTCTGTTCTCTGCAGCCTGAACGAGATCCCAGGAGAACTTTACGAAATACGCAGACTTCTGGAAGGGAGCAAGAGGCAAGAAGATAGTGAAAAGAAATTACCGGTAAGGGAAGTGGAAGCAGATATTCTATTAAAAGGAATTTATCGAACACTCTTTTGGTAAGGCTTAGCTTGACGTATTCACAAAAGTTAGACATAGGGAGTTTTAGAGACATAATTTCAACATAAGCCAACCTATAGGAAACAATATGAGGAAAACATCTAACTCAATCTTAGGTTATACTAATTTAAGGACTGTGTCATGTACAAAAAAGTAACAGCCTTAATGATTTCTGTAATTTGACGTCACTCATAGTAAGTTAAGTTTTAAGTCCCTAAGTCATTTTGCAAGGGTGAAGTAGGATAGAAAAAGAATTAACTTTTATTATCTACAACATGCCAGCCACTGGGCTAGATAATTACATAAACTAATATGTGGAATGTAATATTTAAATTGAGAATTGGCCTAGGTATAATTTTTTTTTGGATATAAGGAAATTCAAAAAGACTAAATGAATTAAAATTTAATGACCATATTCTTGCATTTTTTAGTCCTGAAAAATTAAAGTGACTAACATTTCTAAAATTGAGAAAATGATTAAAATAAATATTACAGATGTATGCAATAAGCACATCAATGCATCTTTCTTTTCAAGAATTACCTTTCTCTAATATCCATTACAAAGGAAAAGTATCATCTCATCTCCCTCCCAACTGGCTGACTTGGAAGGGATCATAAGCACTGTGTGTTCCCATAGCTGATCCCAACACTGCAACTGCCTGTTCTGTGCTAATTAGTCACCATTCTAAACTTCTGTATAAGGAGAGCTTCCTCTCAAAGGATAATGGCACAGGATAAATGAAAGCAGGCCCCGCAAGACTATAAGAATGCTTACTCTTAATAAAGTATTGGGCTAATTAAGTAATGTAAGAGAAAAAGCTTAAACCTCCGTGTTAATTACTACTGTTCCTATTTTCCAAAGGAAAGGAACTCAGTAAATTAAACCATTTCAAGAAGATTCCCTTATGAACCTCTCCCATGCATCCAAACACTGGCTATGCTTCCTGGTTGTACAGTGTGTAGTCAAGAAAGCTTAAGTTAAAAGAAAATTAATTTGGCAGTTCAATTGACTGGTGAATATTGGCACAATAGTTTATCATACTTCTATGATATCAGTAGTGAAAAAGAGCTTCTGATAAAAGATTTCTAATGTCTCTGAATATAATGAGTAATTCTATTTGAATTTTTAATATTTTGTTTTCAGTATTAAAAAAGGAAATGATTAGCAAAAGATATTTTTATTCAGGGTGGAGAGCATTTAAATAATATTCCATATCACTTTTTGAAGTTTTTTCCTTTAGATATACTTTTTCTGAATTCATATTCTCAATTTTATAATTTATAAAGACTTTTGACAACAGTTTATAAAATTTCAATATTCTCTCTGCTATAAATTACTGCTGCTCCTAAATCTAATTATTATTTATCAATTTCTGTGGCTTCTATAACCAACTTTTTCTAAAAGAGTCTATTTCATCTTTTTTATGTCTTATTCTCCTTAACTATTTTAAAATGCCCTCATGTTCTCTTTAACCTCTTTGCTGGTATTTTTTTCTTTCCTAGGAGCTATAAAGAATATCAGCTATTTTAAAATTACCGCTCTAACTTTTTTATCTTCTAAACCCATCATTCAAGTTAATCCTATACTTTTTTTTTAATGCAGATATTTATTTTCCTGTTGATTTCTGATAATTTCATGGTAAAGACCTACTGGAAGTTCCTAGTCCTTTATTGGCAGAAGTGTAATCTGCTTTGCTTTACTTATGATGTCCTTTAAAATACTCATGAATTTTAATATTTCCTCTCAGTGAAACATAATAACTAGATATTTAATTCCTGCAAATTTGATTTATTGGAAGCTAATGGCATTGAAATGCTGTTGTATGTGATCTTATTTAACATTCTAAATTTTAATATCTTGTAGGCTCTAAGTGCAAAGCTTGCCTGATTGTAATAAAAGTATCCTAATGTGGAAAGCTGTAGAGGTCGTCTGTTCTCATTTCTTGCTTTGGTGAGATGATAATGATGTCGTCCTGAACAAGCGTAAAGCTACCTTATCTCTCTAGCTCACTAAAGGACATTCAAAATATAGCTAGGTGATTTAAAATCTCTGTATGTGTTATGGAATTATGTAGAAATTGACACAATAATCTCTCAAAAATTTTCACACTAAAATATCAGGTAAATTCAGATGGCAGCATGCTATATCAGTATTAACATTCTGAGAAGAAAATGGCCACTAAATCATGCACCTTTTCTTTTATACCCACTTGGATTTTTGTGTGTCTGATTTCCCTTGTACTTTTGTATACATATCAAATATTATATGTATCTTTCTACTTTCAAATTGGTACATCTTGATGTCCTCCTAGTCAAGAAGCATCACATTAAAAATGAGTAAAATAGGGATGTAAGAAACATGGTGACGTGACAGGTCCCTCTTGATCTCTCTCCTTGATGTTGTTACTACAAGTTGAACAATTATAATTCAACACAGGACTCCCTCCACAACACACAAATATACCTGAGAGATCCGCACATGGAAACATCCGAAGGTGGGTGAATAGGGGTGAACAGGGGAGCAGGGAAGGGAGAAGAGCAGAGATGGAGACCTCAGAATGCAGCCTGGAGTTCACTGCAGTCCTACAAGGGGGAAGGATTGAGACTGCAGGTGCACTCTCTGTGGCCCCAACAATCATGCCTGAGGCATCAGCGGACAACATGGCAGAACCCAGTCAGTGTGGCAGAGACCTCGGGACAAAGACTGAATATAGAAGTGTGACAACTGTGGACTAACAGCCCTCACTGCCAGGAAGAAAACAAAGCCACAGAGCCTGGCTGCCTCCCTCCACCCTCCCAGAGCTCACCTCCCACACACCCTCCCAGTGTTAGCAGTGGGCCCCAGAAAAAAAACGATAGTAGTGTCAGATTAAAGAGCCAAATGTCTACAACCCTGAGAGCTGGAAAGCGTGGCAGACGCACACTGCAGCTAATTCCAGTGACCACGGAGTAGCTATTGGGGTGAGGCAGCTGTAGTTTAGCAGTTGTTATTACTGAGAGAAGAACAAAGCCAGAAATATACCAGTCACCTCTCCCAGCCCACCCCACCTTCACCTTGCCCAGTGAATCCCAGCAAGGGCACTCAGGGTGTCTGCTGAGGTGCACAGCTCTGCATCTGACTCCAGGGTCAGCACTGGGATTTAAGGGGCTCAGAACCCCATTGCCTACCAATCTTCCCAGCAGGGTGGAGACTGAGGCTACCTGGTCACAGAGGAGACATTTACCTCTCCAGGAAATCTTCCACCATGAGAAGCTGGAACAGGGCAAGAGAAAACAAAATGTTCTTGTGATACTTACTGGAAAACAACGAAGTTCTCTTTATATCAACCTGCTGCAGAATTCACTTCCGTAGATGCCCAGGAAGAGAAATAATTCATTGATTATCAGAAATTACTAAGGCAACAAGGCAGCTCAGAAAGAAAATTAAAAATCCCAAGAAAATCAACTTAAAGACATGGAAATAGGTGACTTAAATGACAGAGAATTCAGGATTGCAGTTTTGGAAACTTCGGGATACTACGAAAGCCGTATTATGAGGGGGAATTTATAACATTGCAGGCCTACCTCAATAAACAAGAAAAATCCCAAATTAATGACTTAACATTACACCTTAAAGGACTAGAAAATGAAGAACAAATGAAACCCAAAATCAGCCAAAGGAAGCAAATAATAAAAATTAGAGCAGATTAAGTGAAACAGAAAACAAAAAGACAATAGGAAAAATTAATGCAACAAAGAGCTGGTTCTCTGAATAGATTAATAAAATTGACAAATTCCTGGCAAGGCTCACTAAGGAATAAGGAGAAAAGACATAAATAAACAAAATCAGAAATGAAACAGGGGAAGTTACTGTGGATCGCACTGAAATACAAAGGATCATACAAGAATACTATGAATGACCATGTGCCACCAAATTCAACAACCTAGAAAAAATGGACAAGTTCTTAGAAATATTTAACCTTCCTAAACTGAATTACAAACAATTTAAAAATCTAAATAGACCAATTAACAGTAAGGAAATTGAAACAATCATCCAAATCCTCCCCAAAAGCAAAAGTAGAGGACCAGATGGCTTCACTAGTGAATTCTATCAAACATCCAAAGATGATTTAATACCTGTCTTCCACAAACTCTTCCTAGAAATTGAAGACGAGGCAATACTTCCTAACTCATTTTATGAGGCCAAAATTATCCTGATACCAAAACCTGGCAGGGATAACACAGACCAGTATCTCTGATGTAGTTGCAAAAATCCTAAACAAAATGCTAGCAAATCAAATACAACAATACATGAAAAAGATTACACATCACAGTCAAGTGGGGCTCATTCTAGGGGCACAAGGATAGTTCAACATATGCAAATATATCAATGTGATACACTATATACACAAAATGAAGGATAAAAATCATATGACCATATTAATAGATGCAGAAAAAGCATTTGACAAGATACAATATCAATTTGTGATGAAAATGCTTAATAAAATGGGTATAGAAGGAAAGTACCTCAGCATAATTAAGGCCGTATATGACAAACCCTCAGCTAATAACATACTTAATGGGGAAAAACTGAAATCTTTTCCTTTAAGATCAGGAACAAGGCAGGGATGCCCCCCTATTATCACTGTTATTCAACATGGTATTGGAAGTCCTAGCCAAAGCAATCAGGAAAAAGAAAGAAATAAAAGACATCCAAATTGGGAATGAAGAAATTAAATTGTTACTTTTTGCAGATGACATGATTCTTTATGTAGAAAACCCTAAAGACTCCATGAAAAAAAACGATGAGAAACAATAAGCAAATACAAATAAGTAAAGTCACAGGATACAAAATCAATGTACAAAAATCTATTGTTTTCCTATATACTAACAATGAAATTTCAGAAAAAAGAATAAAAAGAAAAACACAACTCCTTTTGCAATTGCAACAAAAAGAATAAAGTACCTAGGGATAAACTTAAAGAATGTGAAGGACATATACCCTGAAATCCATAAGACAGTATTAAGAGAAATTGAAGAAATGGAAAGATATTCCATGTTCATGCATTGCAAGAATCAAGATAGCTAACAAGGCTGTATTACTGAAAGCAATATACAGACTTAATGCTAACCCCACCAAAATCCCAATGGCATTTTTTAAGGAAACAAAACAAAAAAGCATCAGATTTATATGGAAAAACAAAAGACCCTAAATAGCAAAAACAATTCTAAGAGAAAATAACAAGGCTGGATGAATCACACTCCTTAACTTCAATTTATACTACAGAGTGACAATAATCAAAACAGCATGGTATTGACAGAAAAGCAGGCACACAAACCACTGGAACAGAATTGAGAATACAGAAATAAACTCACACATATATGGGCAGATAATGTTAAACAAGGGAGCCAAGAACATACACTGGAGAAAAATAAGACTCTTCATTAAATGGTGATGTGAAAATTGGAAAGCTATATTCAAAAGAATGAAACTAGAATGCTATATGTCACCATAGATCAAAAATTAACTCAAAATGGATCAAAGACCTAAACATAAGACCTAAAACAATAAATTGCATAGAAGAAAGCATAGGTACTAAACTTAAGGACTTATGGACCTTGGGTTCAGAGAAGATTTTATGAGTTTGACCTCAAAGGCAAGGGAAGTAAAAGCAAAAATAAATGAATGGTACTATGTCAAACTAAAAAGCTTCTGCACAAAGAAACCATCAACAAAACAAATAGGCAACCAACTGAATGGGAGAAGATATTTGCAAAAGCCTCTGATANATTCAGGACAAGCAATTTTTAAAAGGGGTCGTGTGAGTTTGCAAACTTGGGAGCTTCACTTTTAAACTTGCCTCCTGTAAACAGAGGGCAAGGAGAGACCAAAGAAAAAGGCAGGCCACTCCAGACTGGTAGGTGGCAGATTTAATAAGTAATACAAAGCTTGTCTTGTACGGCTGCTAGAAGGGTAGATCTCAGCATCCGCCCACCAGAATCTTAAAAGTTTATATAGAAGCACTTAACTGGGTTCAGTCATGTATTCAATTCAGATGGTCTCAGTAACACTGTACTATGTCACAGTTATGTCCTTCAAACAGCTCCTAAAGAGGGAATGGCCAGTAGCATATACATTCTAAGGACAGGGGAGGGGTTGAGGCACCTCAAATTACCCAGCTCTAGCTCCCTGGTAAACCAGTGGTTAATATCCTTCCCAGGACCTCCTCCAACAGGTGCTAATGAATGAAATGACTTTTCTTTTTTTTTTTTTAAACATGCTTTTTGCTGTTTTAGCTTCTTCTAAGAATATAATCAACATCATTTGTAAAGGGAGATGGACTACTTAAAATTTGAGCAATCCTTCTTAAACATCTTTCCATCAAATAATGTTTTGAAAAATGAGTGACAGAGCTTGAGACTGTATTCTTAGCAAAAGAAGCCTGCAGTGCAACTAGTCTATGTTGCCATTTGGGCATGAATACATCTTCTTTATCAAACAAAATTGTAAGGTAAAATCATTTTGTAGAAGCTAAGGTGTCTAATATTTAGTTATCTAAATATATGGCCATCCTATCTTTGCTCTGTATTGATGCTGCCAAGCGTTTTCTACATATAGATATATTAAATATCTCCCAGAACATAGTCAAATTAGAGGTCAAGAGTCCAACATTTTACTCTGTAAACAAAGAACAGCCTATGGCAAAAATAAACTCAATAGTGTATCTACAGAATGCCAACTTTTAAGCAAAATAACTTCTAGATAGACTGCTTATGAAAGAGCACCAAAGTAACCAAATGAGGTAATTTATTTTATGGCTTTGTCTTTTATAAATGTCTGTCACAGGTAATTGGCTCCATTTTAGGATCAGTACTATGTTTTTCTTGGAAAAACATTGGGGAGCAGGGTAAATTTTTCTGAACAAATCAAATTCAAGCTGATAAAGTTATAATAGACACATTCAAAAAGTGTTGTTAAATCATAAAAAAACACATTTTTGAGAAAGAAAAAAAAAACATAGCTTTTCACCCTTTTGAAAACTTAACTCTGCATCAGAAGATTGTCCCTACCAGTTGTAATTATTGCATTTCCACTCGAGGTGCTGCTTTCCATGAACCACAAATGGGTCTGTAACCATAACTGCAGCCCACTTATTACTGATGGTCACAGAGGTAGAAGCTTCAAAAACAATATATATATATATATATATATATATATATATATATATATATATNTAGTGACTAGAAATATTGAAGCCACCATGGAATGATAAAGAGAAGAGAGGATAGTGGAATGAGTCCGTGAGGTCTTTGGAGATGTATTGGGCCTATTCTCCTGAGGCTTGATTCCTTAGCATTTTCTTCTATTTTGTAAATTGAATAATTTTTATTTTCCCTAAGTGAATTTTTATATGTATACTAAATTCCTTATAAACCACATGCCTAGGACCACTTGATTTTTGTATGTATTTATGAGTTCTCTTTTCAGTAATAACTATTGCTTAAAGTCTTCACAACCATCAAGGATTTTAAAAATTACTTTGTATAGTGTTTATAATGTAAGATAAACAACACTACCAAAATGTTTGCAAGAAAAGACTTTTATAGACAGCCTGATTGCCTTCCCCTGAGGATACGTGTTCATAACCAAGTAGTTTCATTTTTATTTTGTCATTTATTTTAATAGTCTACATGTAACACCATCACTACGGAAGACTTCATGGAATAAGTGGAACTGGATTTGAGATTTGATATATGGGTAGAATCTTGTTGGATATGCTTTAGTAATGGCATGGACAAAAGTTTAAAAGCAATATTCGGGGAACTGTAGATGAGTTTGGTTAGCATAGATAGATTCACTATACATGGAGCTACTAAAGAGATAAAGCTGAAAAGATGGGCAGAATTCAAATATGGAGGTATCTGAATATGAGATGCCAATTATCCTATCAGTCATTCTAAGTCAATCTTCAAATCATATATACTGAGTAGTTGCCATGTGCTAGGTATAGTGTTTAGCACTGACAATTCAAACTTAAATTTGGTCCTTCATAGCTATTAGGAGAATGACAAGTAACTATGGTATGGTGAGGAATCCTAAGGACAGGGATGATTTCCTGAAGAAACTGATATCTGAGATGAGCACTGAAAAATAATAACCATTAACCAGATAAAAGAGAAGATTGGAAGTGGGAGAAATATACTGATTGAGTGTCAGGAGAGGACAAAGGGACAGTGCCAGAGAGAATATGCTATACAGAGAATTACAAATAGTTCTGTAACTTGAAGTTCATAATGTGGAAACAGAATTCAGGAGCTACATTTGGAAATTGAATTGTTATAATATCCCACTACCTTAAACCACACACAAAAGTGAACTCAAAATGAATTAAAGTTTTTGAAGTAAGAACCGAAATCGTAAAACTTCTAGAAAAAAACATAGGATACAAGCTCCTTGACATAGATCTTGGCGGTTATTTTTTGGACCTGACTCCAAAGGCAATGGAAACAAAAGCAAGAGTAAATTAATGGAACTACATCAAACTAAGAAACTTCTGCACAGTGAAGGATATCATTAATCAAGTGAAAAGGCAACCTAGTAAATAGGAGAAGACATTTGAAAATCATATATCCAATAAGGGGTTACTATTCAATAAGTATAAAGAGCTCATACAACACAATAGCAAACAAAAAAAATTCTGATTTAAAAATGGGCAGAGGATCTCAATAGGCATTTTTCCAAAGAAAAAATACAGGTGGCCAACAGGTCAGCCTCATGAATTATCAATTGCAAATCAAAACCATAATGAGATTATCACTTCACATCTGTCAGAATGACTATTATCAAAAAGAAAAGAAATAACAATTGTTAGTGAGGATGTGAAGAATAGGGAACCATCGTGAACTATTGGTGGGAATGTACATTGGTGCAGCCACTATGGAGTTTCCTCAAAAAAATTAAAAATAAAACTACCATATGATCCAGCAATTCCACTTCTGGGTATTTATCCAGAGAAAATGAAACAATAGTTCAAAAAGGTATTATGTGCTCCCATGTTTATTACAGCATTATTTAAAATAACCAAGATATGGAAACATGTAGACAAACAAAAAACAAAACCAGACTCGTAGAGACAGAGAACAGATTGCTGGTTAGCAGAGGGCAGGGAGGCTGGGAAGTGTGTTATTATAAATGGGCAAAGAGGATCAAAAGGTACAGACTTCTAGTTATAGAATAAATAAGTCATAGGGATATAATATACAGCATGGAAACTATAGTCAATAATATTGTATTAATTCTGTATGGTGACAGATAGAAACTGCGCTTATTGTGGTGATGAATTTGCAGTGTTTTCAAATGTTGAATCATTATGTTGTACATCCAAAACTAATATAACATTGCATGTCAATAATAAAATTAACTAAAATAAGGCACAACTAATTAAAAAGAAAACCTATCATTGATTTTCTAAGTTCAGAGATTCATAGGCTTGAACTCCATGGAAGAATAATGGAGTTTAATTTGTCCTCCTACAATTACCTTTTAGAAAAGGATCCTAGGGAGCAAAATTCCTTTCCACTCTGATTGTTTCATATTGCCTGGGAAAGACTTCTCACAGAAACACACTGAATAAAAATCTGGATTGCATAAGATCTCAGCCAGCTCTCATCTTTGAGCATATTTAAATTAGTCAAATGCTTACCCTAAAAAGCACTGATGTGGGAGTACTCAACTTCTAAGGCATTTCAGATGAGCACTAATCAGCTGCTAGCCTCCTGCTACTAGTTAGCTTTTGGTTTCCATATGAGTTCAAGCTTAAAATGTATAAAAGTTTATATTTCAAAGTTCTGCAGATATTTAAAGTCTCAAATTCAACATTTTTAAACTCTTAGAGTGGAGAAAATAAAACAACACTTTTTTTTTTAGTATTTGTTCCTGAAAAACTAAATTCACCATATTTATGAAGGGTAGTAGAGCTGTACAATGTGGGCAATTGCCAAATAACCAAAGTCCCTTGGTCCATAGTGCCAAGTTTTTTGGGAAATGGAGCGAGAACATTCAAGACTAAACTATTCAAAAAAATAAAGGGTCATGATACAGGAGATACACTTCACTGCAGCAAGTATACATGTTTCACAAGAAAACTCATTCCTGCACTTCTTGTCCTCTTTTCCTTACTCAAAATACTTTGAGCTCTTATTATGGATAGAATACTATTCATTTTCTCTTTCTCAAATGCAGAAGAAATCCTTCCACAACTAATATATACCAATCAAGGGACACTCTTTTAAAGACTTNATATATATATAATGTAGTCCCCCTAGTAAAAGAACCTAAGAAAATCAATAAATATAATTTGACCTCAGAACTCTAATTTGTAATCACTTTGTGAAGGTTATTTCTCATTTTCAATAACACAGAAATGGGAAGCTAAAATAATGGAAACAAAATTGCTCTAATTCTAATAAAATATTTGTAAACCAAAAAAATATTCATTTTGACAACAGAAGCAACATTTAAATAATTTAACTGCTGTGAGTAAAATTAAAATAGGGCTGTAATTATTCAGATTTTCAGCATCCCTTCCTTTATGAAGAGAAAGAACTGCTGCTGGTTTCCCCATCACAGATATTTCTATACTGCCAAATTAAAAGATTAAAAATATGTGCCAGCTGCAGGGAGAGTGAACCTGCAGCAAATTAATGAAATACAGGTGACACCTTTTCCAATCACTCTTTCTTATTAATGTTGTATCTTGCAAATATGTAATTCATTAACTCTACAAGTATACACATGAGGGATACATCAGTCTTTGGTGAAAGCTAGAAAACAGTTAATATATTTCCAATTTTGAAATCCTTTTTCACTGACTCTTTAGGAAGTACTAAAAATAACTCTCTTAAATCAAGACTACAAAAATAAGGTTCCAAAGTGATCAGAGTAGTTTTCCTGCTCTTCACTGGACACCCCCCCCTTTCCAATAATCTGGGACCCTCTGAATATTAAGTCTAGAGCCTAGATAGGAAAACAAAGAAAATTACTTTAAATATCATTGTAGTGCTTTTTCTAGGGTATTTGTAGATGATGAGATGATTTTAGAATAAAGTAATTCTTCGAAGAATGAATCTTTCCACTACTCTCTATTAACACTCCTACTCCTCTATACACACACACACACACACACACACACACACACACACACACACACAAAACCATTTTGTTAAAATCTATCTCCTATTAATGATTATTATCCTCTAGTTCCTATTCCTTTTCCATCATCTACTCATTGTTTTTTTCTGTTCTTTGCTCCATACTAAATGTAGACCTTCTCCCAAATCTTTGTCACATGCAAGTAGCCTAAAATCACTATTATTTTAATAGCCACTGATTTCTATATTGTTTAACTGGGTCCATCTTAAGTTTTAGTGGTATATTAGATCTTAGGAAGAAGGATAAGTATATATAAGTTGGCCCTTTTATTTACCATCTTTTTTTTTTTAAAGATTTTATTGGGGAACTAGGGGAGGTGAACAGCACTGGGGAATCGGGGAAGGGCAACAGACAAGTTGCTGTCCTTTTGTTCTTTAGTCTAATTGTGGAGGACGTTGCTTCACTGGCCTATGTTGGTATTATCATTGTGCTCTTCCCAGGTGAGGCAGATCAGTCGCCGGCCACTGGATAGCCACTCACAGCGGCTCTTGGCAGCTCACACTGGCAGCTGGCCCCTCTCGCTGGCTGCCAGACACTCATGGAAGCTTATGATAGCCCACTGCAGCCTGCACCGTTGCCAGCAACTCATGGCAGCCCAGTTCCAGGTTGAGCTGTTGTTCACCATCTTAGCTGTAGAGGGCAGTGTCACTGGCCCTCTTGTGGGATCCCACCCAGGGCTCTGCTGCTCAGAGCCTGCGTCCCAAGCCAACTCTTAACCAACGTGCCACTTGGCCGGCTCTATTTACCTTCTGATAGAGAGAATTACTAAGAGGATCCAGGAGAGCTAATCTTAATCAGACAAAAAATGTTTATCATCATTGTCTGTCTACAGGGTAGTGAGATCCAGATGTCAACCACCAAATAGGAAATATGGAAGCTTTTGAATCATAACACTCTTCTACCAACAATTCATAATCTACAACTCCAGTATGAATACCCATGTCTTCTCTGTACACATAATTAGATTTCTGACTCATTTTCCCATCCCTACTGGGAGTGGAGGACAGATTTTGATAAATTTTGCAGGTGCCTGACCCCTAACTCTTGTCAACTCTTTCTCCCAGGTGATCTATCCTCTACTCTTCTCCCTTCCACCAAATACTGGCTAAGTCATCCAGAATTAAAAGGCCATAGCCCCTCTACTTGTAATAGCACATAAATTATTTTCTCTTCCCAAAGATCTCCTCCTATTTGTTTTAGAAGGAATAAACTCCTTCCTTTGATAAATGTCTTCTCCTGCAGTCCAACTATGTAATTCTAATGGTGGCCTTCAATTATTACATTTATCTATGATCCAGCCATAGAGGTTCTATATGACTCATGTAGAACCAATCTTAATTACACTCTCCTCAAGTCTACAGTATTAGTCCAATACGTGCACACTTTCCTAAGCTAATTCAGAGTCATCCTCTGAGGGTTTTGTTTGTTTTGATGTTTGTGTTTCTCATTCATGTGTGTTTTGTAGTTTGGAAAAAAAAAATCCCTTGGGGATACCCAGGTTATAAAGCTATAAGGACTTAGGTCAGGAACACCAGCCAACACAGTTCTATTTTGTGTAGCATAGTGACTAGAAATATTGAAGCCACCATGGAATGATAAAGAGAAGAGAGGATAGTGGAATGAGTCCGTGAGGTCTTTGGAGATGTATTGGGCCTATTCTCCTGAGGCTTGATTCCTTAGCATTTTCTTCTATTTTGTAAATTGAATAATTTTTATTTTCCCTAAGTGAATTTTTATATGTATACTAAATTCCTTATAAACCACATGCCTAGGACCACTTGATTTTTGTATGTATTTATGAGTTCTCTTTTCAGTAATAACTATTGCTTAAAGTCTTCACAACCATCAAGGATTTTAAAAATTACTTTGTATAGTGTTTATAATGTAAGATAAACAACACTACCAAAATGTTTGCAAGAAAAGACTTTTATAGACAGCCTGATTGCCTTCCCCTGAGGATACGTGTTCATAACCAAGTAGTTTCATTTTTATTTTGTCATTTATTTTAATAGTCTACATGTAACACCATCACTACGGAAGACTTCATNAAGTAGGATATTTTCTTTTATAGTATTGAAATACAGAGCTTTTTACTTCATTACATATCTAAAAGTTGATAAATGCTGTATTTATTAGCCAGGTTTCTCTAGAGAAACAGTACCAATACCAATAGTGTGTGTGTGTGTGTGTGTGTGTGTGTGTGTGTGTGTGTGTGTGTAAAGATATGTTATAAAAAATTGAATATAGATACTGCGGAGTCCAAAATCTGCAGTGTGGATTGGAAAAGTGGTTCAGAATAAGTCTTTAAAAAATGTGCCACTTTGGCATGTGGATTATTTTGAGCAAAAGACATTCAAGGCCCAAAAGCCTCAGAAAGAGCTTTTTACCTCCCCCTTAGCTACAGGTCCTGTATCTAAATTCATTTAGACAGCTAAGGGGGATGTAAAATTATAGGCTTTTTGTGGAGGCCTGGACCTGTTTGTTCAAAATCCTTTCTGCATCCCATTGTCTCTGCATGGCATGGTAAAATATTATTTACCTAACATTTGCTTTTCTCATCTTCCTGTGAGCTGTTTCCCTTCCCTTTGAAACCCCAGACCCTTACTTACTCCCTTCTCCTTAGCTCAGGATAACATATGAGCTTCAGTTGTCTGATTGTCTGTGGGCCTCCATGTCTATGTGAGGCTCCCACACATACGGAATTAAATTTGTTTTTCTACTGTTAATCTGTTTTATGCCAATTTAATTATTAGACAAGCCAAAAGAACCTAGGATAATAGAGGAAAAATATTTCTTTCCCTACATTGGCAATCTGGAGGAAACCTAGGAAAGCAAGTGATGCAAAGAAGTATGAAGGCAGCCTGATAGAGAATTCCCTCTTTTTCTGGAAGGATGACCTTTTTGTTTTATTTGAGCCTTCAACAGATTAGACAAGGCCTACCTACATTATGGAGGACAATTTGCTAACTCAAAGTTCACCAATTTATATGTTGATCTTATCCAGACACAGCCTCCAACTTGACACATACAATTAACCATCACACATGCATTAAGATATGGAATGATAGATGTAATATTCCATATATTATCTATCTGAATGTTATTGCAGATGATAGAGAATAAATTGCAGATGTGCTCTATAATTTCCCAATAATGGCATTCTTTGTGGTAAACTGGGACAACAATCCAAGTCTAGACAATGCCATGATACACAACTTCACCACTCCATTAACCAATCAAATTTCAGATTGGCATTACCACAAATGAGTGAAATCCATCGATAAAGATAGGACACTGGGACAAATAGCATTCTTAGCAAAGAACACTTTTTGAATTAGTCAATAGAAAAGTTTATTCTTTAGTTTGCCAATAATCTTATAACCACATTGTTCAATAGGATTTAGAGAGAATCTAAATCATCTTCATTGCCCTTCTACATTATCTGTAAGATAGTAGTTTGTTAATATAACAGATACATTTCCTTTGCCTCTTTCCTACATGACAGGCAATGTAGAACAAGGCTGCCTACAATGGAGATGGAGAAGAATTTTCCACCACAACTGGGACAACTCCCTCAGAAAGTGGGCAAATATCAGAAAGGACTAGGTACATATTGTGTGTGCTAAGGGAGTTTGGAGCCTAAAAGCCAGATTTACCTGCTCTGGGTCTGTGAATGGCAGAGACAAAAAAAGCCGTTTAATTGTAAGGCACACTGTGGCCTTAGACTGAGCAGCAATTGGTCCTATAATGCATAAAGTAAATCACATTGACCATATGAGTCCTCTATAATCAGCTTCAAAGTTGAGAAAAAAAGAGGACCTAAATAATAACTGAGATTGAATGTAGCTCCAGAACCAAATAAAACTAAACCAAATAAGGCTGTTCCCCATATTTATGAGTGTAAAGGTTGAAATTCACACTCATTATACAAATTTGTCTCTAATGTGACAACTCAGTAGAATGAGAATAATAAATTGTGTGAGTGACCCATTTTCTTTCTTTTTGGCTTAGATATGGTGAAGTAGGAAATGAATATCAAGTTCCTGGACTTGTGCTAGGCATTTTATTCACAATTACTGCATTTAGTATACACATGGAGCTTTGAGGTATCTGTTAGTATTTCTGTTTTACAAAAGAAGAGTTAAGGTTTAAAGTGGATCATTTAAATCACACAGCTTGTAAGTGGCTGAGATGTGATGTGAATTGGGACCCAAATGCCTTTTATTTTCTTTGTAAAACTCTGCTGTCTCTGCTGCACGTCTGGCCTTGCCTGAGGCTGAACTTTCTCATGGTGTGGCTTGACAAGATCTCTTTGAATTTTTGTTAAATATTAAGATTTCCCAAGCACTAACAACTCAGACACCATGCCCATGAACACAATTCCTCACTGTCTGGCTGTCTCCTTTTCAGGCTACTTCTGCTTTTACATTTTTCTGCAAAATTTATGTCATATACAATGTCATCTGTAAGTGGAGAAATCTAAATGTCCATCCACAAAGACAGAAATGGGGAAGCTGTTTTGATGAAATAGGCTCTTTTTAAAAAGACAACAGTTTATTAAGATAGAATTCATATATTCTATAGCCTTTTGTTATTTTCCAGAGTCCTGAAAATTTTTATTTTTACCATTTTTTTCCTAATGTCTCATTGATTTCATAGATGAGTAGATTTTGGCAGTTCCTTA
>NW_017731475.1:174616-184056 GCF_001890085.2 Hipposideros armiger
CAATATATATATATATATATATATATATATATATATATATATTTTTTTTTTTTTCCAGATGGATGTTTCTGTGAGGTGATAAGGAATGTAAGAAGAGTAAAAGCTGTCCCTAAAGCCTGCCTGATCCCTGGGTAAATATCCTGAATATTCAAGATCAGACTAGTGCCAAGCAAGTAGTACAATTTGTTTGAAATAGCCAATCAATTGCTCTATGCTTTACTTGGAACTGAGGTTTCCTTTTTGAAATGAAATAATCATAGTCTTACATCATCAATCAGACCATTTCTGTGAACAAATATAAAATAATTAATGATAATCTATAAAGTTCTTTAGCAGACTTGGACAGGGGGAGGAGGGAGGGAGGAAATCTTTCTTGAATGCTTTATTAAGACAAATATTTTATGATCAGAATGAGAAGGACCATTCATGGGATCCTTTGGAAAATTACATAAAATTTACAAAATTTCGATCCCCTTTATCTTCTTTTGTAGAACTAGGAAGAATGAGTCTCCATGATATAATTAGAAACATAGGATTGCACATCCTCAACCCCTATATCTTCCTTAATACCAGATTTAAAACCTTCAATCATATTATTCAATACGATGTTGTACTAGCTAAAATTTTTTGAAGCACATTGATATATACAATAAGCATTAAATGTTCTAAGGTCTCATATTTTAAAATTTTACTTTTTCCATGATGCCTCACTAACCTCACTAAAATACTTTGGCCTTCTGGTAGTCCTTGTCCAACAAAGTAGCCAATGGAGTCGTGATGGGAGACTGTGTCTTGCTCAGTCTCCTCCTTGCTCAGTTTCACCTCCAGAACATTGGGTAGCAACAGTAGGGTCTCCATAGATCTATCATTTTGGAACCATGAGCTAGTATAGTGAGGCTTATACTTATTCTGACATGTTGGAATTTAGAATTATTTTAGTTTGTCTGACAGTCAAGAGAAAAGAAACTTTATCCTCAAGACACCCAAATGGAGTTTTACATGATCCTTTGCCAAAAAGCAGTCATAAACAGAGATTGAATACCAATTCATTTTCATCATTTTTCCCTAGCTTCTTTAGTTCATGCAATTTGATCTGATAATACTCTGACATAAAAATTATCAGACTCAAAACAAGGGAGAAAATAATCTTTTCTTTTTTAACTCAATCTGAAACATGCATTTTAAAAGTGGCATGGAACAATAACGCATAGAATGGTTAACTCTATATAATCTATAACACTGTCTCTCTAAGTCAATACATGGGTAACATTTCCTTTATATCTATCCTATATAATATTGTACACCACCACCAAGTACTAATAAAAAATGAGCTTGCTGAGAAGTTTCCTATTAATAATAAGATATATGTTTCTCTGAATGCATGCCTTGCAGTGAAGCAATACTTTCATTCCTGCCCAAAGCAGAGCACTTTCAAACCTGACACCAATCCTGATTCTCAGAAACCTATAAATGATTATCTCAGCCATGGGCTACATAAAATAAATTAAGTTTTAAAAATCATAAAAATAAAACCATGTGTCTAAACATATGGCATGCTCATTGGCAGTGTGAATGCTCATCATAAGAGAAATCTCATCTAGCTTGTCAGGAAATGGAATCAAATATTTCCTCTCATGCAAGCTAGAGAGCTCAATAGCAATCTCCCTGAGGTTTATAGTGAATATACCCTTTGAAATACTTACTATCACTGACAGTACAGAGGTAAAAACCTAAACCATAAATGTGAAAAATAAAAATTCTAAAATCAATATTTAGAGGAAATCCAAACCTCAAATGGATGCTCTTACCCTACCAGGAAAAAAATTGAACCATACTGGTTATTAGTAATTTGGATGAAGACTAGAATGAAAATGGTGCCAGGCATTCAGCCACAAAGCATCTGTACATCCTCATATTAATGTTCTTGAAAGTTTTAAAACCATCTGGTTCCACAGCTAAGTCAACACAGGAGGGAAGAAACTTGGAGTTCCACCTGCCATTTCTTAAATATGTTGACCCCAAAAGGGTTACACAATATTTTTTACTCATGTATCATTAGATAGATCAAATCAAATGTGAGTACTTTCTTCCCACATGCGTGGAAATAGAGCAAAACTGGATATTGGCATAAGACTCAATGATGTTATGACTAGATAGCACTTTGGGACCATGAAATTAGATAAACCCATCTTCTCACCCCACCAAGGCCTAGCCAAACTCTTGATTTACATGAAAGTAGAGTAGCTTCTTTGGGAAAGAATTTAAACTATGTCTACAATTGTATGTGGACCCAATGGACTTAAAGTAAATTGTGTATGTTAGAAAGAACTCAAATTGTGATAAGGAAAAATGAAAGGGAAGAAGGCATCTGGCAATTTTGAGTCAGTCTCAACAGTCAGGGCTAAGGATTGTAGGAAAATGATAACTCCACAAATGGTTTAGTGATTGTTCCATAACGATCATGATTTTCCTCTGTAAGAAAAACGCTTCTTTAAAAAAGAAAGTTTCTAGAGTATCATAAATTTCCATGGAGTCAAATGTCAGTGTTTCCTATTTCTATATCAATAGATATTGCCTTATATAACTTCAGAGTAGTAGATGAGCATTTGCCCCTCCTTATCAAGAATTCAATGGCAGTCGCTTATCACTACTAATACAATATAATTTTAAATACATGAAAACATGTGTTAAAATTGCTTTTGTCCCGTTTCTTCAAAAAATAAACCCAGTTATATTTCTATTTCTATTTATTTTTATTTATTTATAATTCTTTTTTTACATTGCAAACTACCAGAATACAATCCTGAGAGTAAAACGGAATATTATTTTTCTAAGTGTAAAGACTGTAAGACATAGTCAAAAATGTATTTTCTCAAACTGGTATAATGTTTCAATTACAACATTTCTCTTTAAAAAAAGAGAGAAGATCTATGTACTCCTATGTTCGTTGCAGCATCATTCATGGTGGCTGAGACATGGAAACAACTAAAGTGTCCATCAATAGAAGGTTGGTTAAAGAAGATATGGTACATATACACAATGGAATATTATTTGGCCATAAGAAAAGATAAAATATTGCCATTTGCAACAACCTGAATGGATCTTGAGACTATCATGCTAAGCAGAATAAGTCAGACCAAAATAGTCAAGAACCATATAATTTCACTCATATGTGGGATATAAAACTGAAAGCAACAAATGAACAAAACTAACAAAAACTCATAGACACAGATTAGCTGTTACCAGAAGGAAAGGGTAGATAGAGAAAAGGAGGGTGATAAAAGAGGGAAAAGGGGGTCAAATATATGGTGATAGAAGGAGAACTGACTCTGAGTGGTGAACACACAATGCAATATATAGATGATGTATTACAAAATTGTACGCTTGAAACCTATATAATTTTACTAGCCAATGTCACCCCAATAAATTTAATAAAAATAAAAATAATAAAAGAGATAAAAGACCCCTAAAAAGGAAGTGAAAATAATCAAATATGTAAATAAATCATTAAATCCTCATAGTAAATTCTGTGTCTAGGCTTCCCTAAAATATAATTTTTTGGGAAAACAGCCCAAATTCTAACCTATTCAAGGCAAGTTGTGGCAGAATCTTTTAAATCAAAACATAAAAAATCAACCTAGTCTCAAAAAATAAGGAGATTTATAACTCTTAGTTCCTATTTCAAAATCTGTGATGTTTCAACGACCTAAAATTTCCAAATGCCAAAGATAATATTAAGCTGAAACTTCACAAAAATCTGTAAAGAAATAAATAAGTAAATAAAAAGAATGAACAAAAAGTGTTAAATTTCTGCAAAGTATTGCAAACTTTAGGATTGAATCTAAACTTCTTCTCCATAAAATTCAAGTGATGCCAGCAGAATTCAAATTATGTCCTCATGCAATCATAAATAGCATGATAAATATGCTAGTCAATTTTTTTTCTTTTAAAGACAATGTTTCAGAAAACAATTAGAAACTGAAGCTAAACAATAGTGTCTCAGAAAGAAAGGAACAGGGGGAGGGAGAAAGGAAAACTTCAATAACTAACAGTTCAGCACAATGACTTTCAAATGGCTTAATTTATAATTCACTCAAGAAGATCATTTTGATTTACATACTACGCTGAAATGTGTTCTCTTTACAATAATGCCACATCTCAACAATCTTTATTACAGTCTTTAAAATCATGTCTGCTTAAAAATATGATGAAGTTTCATAATTTAATGGTACTTTTACAAAAAGAGTTAAAGATTGAACAAAAAATGTTGTGTGGACTAAGATAAAGGAGTGATAGTTCCATTTTGTGAATATTCCGTATTATTATTTTTTTTCTTAGGATTGTACTAAAGTTTCTTGTTATAGGTCATTATAACAAGTTATTTTCTCTGTGTTCTAACTGGAACAAATAGACTTAAATTAAAGCTTATGGGATTTAAGTTAGATATCTGGAAATACCTGCTGACAGAGGGGTCTGTTAAGCTCTGAATGCAAGCTTGGAAAATCTTTGTATCTGCCACCTTTTAAAAGGTGTATGGGATGTTTTTTTCCATCTAAGTTTGCTTAAAGACAGAGAAGATAGATTAGCTGACATTTCTCAAAACTTTTTCTGCACTAATTTATTTTTTCTGATTTGGCAATTATGTAATTAGGTCCTTCTCATAATATTTCCTTTATTGCTTTTTTCTGTATTCTTATCTATTCACCATCATTCTTCACCATCCCTGAAAAAAAGAATATATATATATATGCATGTATATATACATATGTATGTATATATGTGTATATGTATATATATATATATATATATATCACATTCAGTGTAGAAAAGATAAAGAAATTCAATTATTTTAAATAAATAAATTTATTCTATAGGGGTATATATATTTCCCAATAGGAAAATTAGTAAGACTTTCTGTCACTATCAATATTTAGGGATACATAAGAATTCATTCTTACCCGTTAAAATAATTGAAAAGTCTCACTCATTTTCTATAGCTATGGATTTTTTTATTATTATTACTCTGTCCTACTTGGCCATTCTATCCATAATTTTCAAGTAATATATGTATGAATTGAGAGATTTAGCTTTGCACTTCACAGTAACTTATTTCCAGAGGCACCTGAGCAATTTTGTATACAAACGAAGTTGTTGCCTCTGTATTGCACTTGAGAAGCATTTTGGCAAATCTTTTATAACACTGAGTTGAGTTGGGCCTATTTAATTTGGTTTGGTCTCAGCTTTCATGAATTTTCTATTTGAGGCAGTGATTTTCAATGCCCTTTTAGGATTGTTGTAACCTTCCCATCAACCTTGGAAAGGAATCTTGTTTGCTAAAGCCTTGTAAATTACTTTTTTGCACACTCAGCATGCTAAAAATTTTTACCAGGCAGTAAGACTAAACTTATAGTCATTCAGACTACATTTGATTTTCACAATTCAACTGTTTTTTTTTGTATATGATTGACTTAAATGTAAACTATCATTCCAAGAGTTCGTGACCAATTGCAATGTAATTTGTGGTGGGAAGTGGTACTATTTCAAGTATCCTATGTAATCCTTTACCATGATGAAATGCTTATTCCTGATCTAGGTAACTAAACATATTCCCAAAAAAAAATTCTATCTGTAATCTAGGAGCTCGTGATGAGTGTCTTTTTCTATTTCTGAAATTTTATATAGCTGATGTATGTCATAAACTCGATTCTTCTATCTCTTCTCTTCTAGTGAAATTATCATGCCCTCAGTTAATATTCCTTACTTTCCCTCTCATAAAACCACAGACGGCTCTTCTAATCTTTTTGTATACAGTAGCCCCACCCTTATCCCCAGTTTTACTTTCCCTAGTTTCAGTTACCCATGGTCAGCTGTGGTCTGAAAATAATAAATATAAAATTCCAGCATTACATAATTCATAAGTTTTAAATGTGCACCGTATTGAGTAGCACGATGAAATCTCACTCTGCCCAGCTCTATCCCACCTAAAATGTGAATCATCACTTTGTCCAATGTGTCCAGGCTGTACAAACTCTCCACCCATTAGTCACTTAGTAGCCATCTCAGCTATCATGTCAACTGTCATGGCATTGCAGAGCTTGTGTTCAAGTAAAATAATTTCTTAATAATAGCCCTAAAGACATTCACGTAACTTTTATTACAGCATATTGTTATAGCTGCTCCATTTTATTTTATTATTAGTTATTGTTGTTAATCTCTTACTGTGTCTAATTTATAAATTAAATTTTATTATAGGTATGTATATATAGAAAAAGTATATAGTATAGAGGGTTTGATACTATCTGTGGTTTCAGGCATTAGCTGAAGGTCTTAGTAGAACACATCCCCTGCAGATAAGGGGGGACTACTATACTTTCTATGTAACAAAGGCTTCAGCAATCAAACAGGTTCAAGATTGTCATTATTTCAATTCGATGAGCTGTATTTACAGTTGTTCTGGACATAACACATCTGTCCTGAATATTCCCAGACTGAATTCTACATTCATTTTAAATTCAGTTTGAAACATACAATTTTTGTGTGTCTTTATAATAATTCTAAAACTGATGCTAGTTTTCAGTGCTTTGTTTACAGTTAGGTTTACACAACTTGTCTGTCATTTTATACGGTCATTTGCAAATTTTAATCCTCATAAATCACAAAGCTAGTATGTCACCTATAGATCCATATGGTCCCCAGGCAAAAGGAGACAAGGAAGAATGGAATATTCCTTTTCCCTCTCTCTGCAACCCTTGTACATTTTCATCAAATGCAGCTCTTCAGCTTAGAATCTTAGTCCTGGGACCACATTGCTGTGATAGTGATAGGGATAAATTTGGAGGGTCTAGAGAAGGAAGGGGAAAAGCCAAAGATACTGAATGTGCCTTAACATGCCTTTTTAGTGTCTTCTTTCACCAAGTTTTCAATTAGTATTTCAACAAACAGTATAAGAGTATATAGAGGGAAAATGAAGATCTGAGCTTGATGCACAGCAAAAATAGGCAGTTGTGATGGTAATGAAGGAATTTGAGACCAGTCAGTGAATAAGGCAACTGAAAATTTGTACATACACAAGACCCTTTGAGAAGAACATGGAGTGAGGAGTGGCTGGAGGAACAGTATGAGTGATAAATGGAAAGGTAGTAAGTGTTACAAAGGAAGCCTAGGTGAGAATCAACTGCAAAGAAGGCTTAGTCAATGAATTCAAAGGCTTCAGGGAGCTCAACTAAGATAAGGCTAGAAAGTAGCATTAGAGCTTGCCAGTTGGGAGCAATCTTAGTGAGAAGACTGGAAATAGTAGTGTTAACTGTGAAGGATCGCATTAAGATAGTAATTCTCATATGAAACCAGCTAGGAAGAATTTTTCAAAATTTTCAAAATACTTCATTCTCAAAGGAAATGTCAAAATGCAATATGGCAGAAGGAATGTGTGTTTTAAAGAAAGCTTTCTGTTCTGAAGTCTGCCTTCCTCACAAGTTGAAAATTAATAGAAAGTAAAGGACTTGGGCCAGCAAGTGTGTCTTATATTCCAAGAACCATGACTTCCTTAAAAAGAAAAGTGCCAAAACCATAATGAAAGGGAAAAATTAGATTTAGGAAGAGTTTGCTTTGTTGTTATTCAAGATGAGAAAGATTAGAGAATGCTGCAGACTAAGAACTAGTAAAAGAAGAGAAGGTGAAGGAAAATGATAGAGAAAAGTCCTCAGTGTCTTGCCATGTCCCTGAGGCAGTGAGAAGTTATAGGATCCAGAGTAAAGGCAGATGGGTATGTAAAAATGTGTTCACACATGAGAAGACAGTTTAAGCAAGCAAATATGCACAAAAAACTTCTATACAGCTTCAATACGGCACACCTCAGAGATATTGCTGGTTTGGCTTCAGACCACTGCAATAAAGTGAGTATCACAACAGTGAGCTGTAATCTTTTTGCTGGTTGGAGGGTCTTGCCTTCAGTTTGTAAAAAAAAAAAACACAACACCTGTGAAATGCAGTAAAGCAAAAGGCAATAAAATGAGGTATGTCTGTACTAATTTCCTCCACTTTAAGTTATATCTGTATTTGAGGAAGAAAAACAACAGGATAGGCTGATGATAAGCTGATTATAGGCTGGTCTGTAGAACAGATTTCTACCCATTATTTCTCACTGCTTTGCAGCATCTTAGGATCAGGGAAAGAGGCACTATTGGTTTCATTTGACAGATGATGCATAGCAGAGGCAGAGATGAAGTTCACAGCCTGGATACCAATAACGAAATTAACAGGAACAGTTCATATGCATAATCTAAGTGTTTCATTAGCTAAATGAAAGCAAAGCTGGGAGTCCTGATGCAGCAGACTTGGTGACAAGCATGGCGCTCGGGAATGCCACTGAGGGCGTGGATGCAGAAAGGTTCTGACAGATGTTTTATAACCAAAGGAAATATTTAGAATAAAAGCTTTTGTGTTTTGTGTGCTTGTAGTTATATGAGAGATATCAGAAAACTTATGCAAGAGGTAGAACGGCAAGTGTTAAAATTTAATAATTTTCCTATTAACACTAAATTTTTACCCTAGGAGGGAAAACTCCCTCTAAATGGTAGTCCAAGATCTAGCATATATTTAAAACATGTGGCTTTTGCCTAAAAAGTGTTAATTCACTTGAGAAAATGAGATACAGGGCTTTGTATCACTCATAAGTTTATTCATAGGGAAAACTACTAATAGAATTATCAAGAATATAAAAGTGCCCTCTAGAGGCCAGTCAAGCACCTTCTCAGCACAGTAGCATTAACATTCACACAAGTTGGGGTTATTGAGAACACAACAAGGGGCTTCAGAAATGATATGTCGTATAACACACGTTCTTATTCAAAGCTCCCACACTGCACTCTAACAGACTACTTCAAGGGAGAGATGCTACTCCAGCTCTACTTATTTTAAAACATTAACTCATGTTTTCAGCCAAGTGGCAGCCCTGAATTGGCTTGTGATTATGGCATTCAACATTCTGTGTGTCATTTAAGTACCTTCAGCATCAATTTTACAGCTGGCAAACTATTGCTATTTATGTTTTCACTGAATTTGAAATAATCTAGAAGTTATTTTACTTCCATTAGACATTAAGAAAAGAACCAAATGTAAAATCATTACTTTGCCAATTTACTGTGAAACCCAAAGGAAATCTCTCAAATGTATCACTTATTGAATGTATAAGTAAAAAACAAAAGCAGTTCTTAGCACTAGTTAACAAAATTTACTAGTTGCACATTACCAAAAGTATATTAAAGATTTTGAGATTTTCTGCATTTATAGTGCTATAAAAATAGCACTGATTAAACATGTCATATATATCAAGTATTATTAGTAATATTACATTCCTTTTAATCTTAACAACTCAGCAATTTATTTTATTTATTTTTTTAAGATTTTTATTGGGGAATTGGGGGAAGGGGAACAGACAAGCT
>NW_017731475.1:184831-232576 GCF_001890085.2 Hipposideros armiger
ATTGTTGGAAGAATATTTAGAACCATAAACATTTGACCCCCTACACATTTATGCTATTAAGCATCATTGGGATCCTGAATGTTACTTGCCATTGTTTTATAAAACCTTTTTAAAATTCTCCAGGGGCCCCAAACACGTTAAGGCTGATTTTCACTTGAAGCCCCCCATTTCTGCAACTTTTCACTTTATATGGGCTCCTTCACTGATCATAAATTCTAAGCTCCCCCTCTTACTTTTTTCTTTTACCTTTTTCAGCAATTCAGTCTGTTCCTCGCCACTGAATTCTACTACATCAGTTTGCCCATAGCTGTAGGCATTGTGGCAAATGGAATAAGGATCTAAAGATGTCCACATTCTAATCCTAGTACCTGTGAGTGTTACCTTACATGGCAAACGGATGTGATTAAATTAAGGACCCGAGATAGGAAATTTATCCTGAATTTTCCAGGGGATCTCAGTGTGATCACATGGATCCTTAAAGGTGGAAGAGAGAAGCAGAAGAAGGCCAGAGAGGAGATGACAACAGAAGTCAGGTCAGAGCAGTGCCCTGTGAGAAAGACTTGACTTGCTTTTGCTAGCTTTCCTTTTTAGTTTTTACACAAGCTTCTTTTGTATTTCAGTGCTGTTTATTGAGGAGTGAATGAGAGACAACTGCCAGACATGCCAACAACACTTCACATTCAAGGGCTGGAAGCTGAAAAGCTTTTCAAACCGAGTCACCGCATAAACCTTTTGGGGAAAAGGACCAAAAGTGACATCAAATATGACATCTTCATGCTTGTTTTTGCCTTCAGCTTTTTTCCAATTTTTGGATCTACTGGCAAACTAGTAGAGCCTTTGCTAGCTTTGAAGATGGCGGGAAAAGGCCAAAAGCCAAGGAATGCTGGTGGCTACTGGAAGCTAGAAAAGGCAAAACAAATGGATTCTTCCCTGAGCCTACAAAAAGGAATGCAGCCCTGCTGCCACATTGACTAGCCCCATAAGGCCCGTGGTAGAATTCTGACCTATAGAACTGTAAGTATTCTTTTAAGTCACTAAGTTTGTGATAACTTGTTACAGCAGCAATGGAAAACTAGTACAGACTTCCTCTAAAGAGAATATTTATGGATGCTGCCATTACCTTATTTCTGCAGCTATTACCTTATTTCTCTAACGCCTACATTTCAGAGCCTCAAATTTGTAATCTGTATCCACTACCTCCATTCATTCTTTACCTGCTCCCTATCTTCTTAATAATGTGAACTTTTTATTCTAATGAATTTTACTAAAATTGTTCTTGCGCAAGCCCTTAAAAAGCAGTTTTCTTACAAACCTGATGCATGTTTCTCTCTTTACTTCTTTGACATCTTCCATGTATTAGATCCTGTTGGCTTCCTCTTACATCTGTAAAGTACTTCCTTTCCTTGGTTTCTCTGCTCTTTAACAGGCGCCTGGTTTTTCCCTAGCCCACTGAAGCAAAGACTTTTTCAATCACTCAAGACAGGTGTGACTACCTCAGCTATGCCTCAAAAAAAAGTTGATATATCCTCTGGGAAATATTAAGACCAGCGGTCTGCTGTTTCTCTTTCCAAGCACTTCACTCTTCAGCAGGGTGAGAAAGCCTCTTTATCTCACTCTGTCTTCAAGCGCTTTACTCCTCTGCCTTCTAAATGTCTCAGGTGCTTTGCATTTACTTTAAGACTTTGAAACTAGGGAGACTACAATGAGTGAGAGTCTGAGAATTTAAAGGTAATTACCTAAATTAGTTTTGCCTTCCATCTAAAAGAGAAGAATCAACTAGATTATACATGAGAAGAACATCTTACTGATTTGGGTTCATCTTCTACTGTGGAAGGCTGTAACAAGCAGGAAAATTTCAAACATTAAGAGCCTTGAGTAGTCTACAGACTAGATAATAATTCCCGAGTCTTTGAGTTAGTCATTCAGTCACAGTGGATTTTGTTGGCATTATGTAGTCAGTAAGAAAATAATGTTTCTAAATAGTATAAAGCAACTGGAAACATGCTAGTCATCTAATGCCAAGAAAAACAATAAGTATTGAAAATGTATGATTACAGATATGTAAAATAAGCCTTAAAACACACCAAAAAAATACTTAAAGAAAATTAACCAAAATAGTAGCAAGAGTTGTGTTCTAATACTATAGTTTTCTCTAATACTTATATATTACTGTGTTTTGTTTTGTTTTGTTTAAAGGATTGATTTTAAAACACAAGCAAAATTCAGATGGAATCTCCTATCCGGTAACTTGCTCTCAGCTGCGTTAAGTATGGCATTCCTCCATGACCCCTGATGCTTAACAAGTGTCATTCATTTTATTCCACAAGGTATGCTAAGAAGAAATTTTGAATACACATCATGGTTATCCCCACGCTATTAATCCTTTAAGAAGCAAGACACGTGTTGAATTATTTTCTATCCCATCCAAACCAATTTTATGTGCTTTTTCAGATATGCTGTCTTCACTTTTATAAAGAGCCAATTAATGAGATTTTTTTAATGCTTAATGATTCAAACAACAAAATATCACCAATAAGTAATCATTTAACAAAATCTGCCCTTTTTCTTGTTTGCAGCCAGAAATGCATGCTGAAATATTCATCTTTTTAAAGACCAGCATCTAAATATTTAAAAAGTCACCAAATAATCTCTACTCAATTGAAAATAAGTTGCAAGAACTGCATGTAAAAGAAATGTTGTCTTCTAGATAAAAAGCCCACCATGACTACTGAAATAACATGATAAATATGTGCTAAATAGCAATGACAGATGCAGGCACTTTCTAAAATAATACAAAATGAGGATTTCAGGGAAGCATAATTTAATTTGCATCCCTGGGGTATATTTTCATTTTCTTGTCAAAGAATTTACATTTATAACCTGCCATGCATAATTTCAGTAAAGAGAGGTTTGGGATGTTTTGTTTGTGTTTCTATTTTTTTTAACCAGTAAGGATAACTTCAAAATGCTGACCACATTTGAAATGTTCCCCTTGTCATGCTAACAAAATAAATAGTCCAATTTGCAAATTCCAGAGGTTTTTAGATTACAGTGGTACTAATGTTTTGAACCATAAGTCCCTATTGTCTTATACCTTTTCAAATAAGTGTTTTTGTAGTCACTACCCTATTTCTCTCTTCCCACATAAATGCTTGCACACATTGAAACAATGAGACTCCTTGTTTACCCATAGTCCTTCTTAATCTCTCTCTCTCTTTTGTTCTGCTTCTGTTCTCTAGCTGAATGAGAAAAAGAGAGATGTTTTACTGTGGATTTTTTATCTCCTTTTGTGTTTTAAAGGATGTTTTTTTCTTCTTCTGTCCTCATCTTAGTATACCTTTTTTTTTATATAAACTGAATGTTACTTACATTTTCTTTGAAATTCTTTTTAATGTATTACGTTGATGTGTGGTGATTTCCTTCTCAAGTTTAAATGCCGCTAAACATGATCTACACATTTTCTGCTAGAAGAGTAGACTGCGGGTATTGCCCAAACATGATCCTTCGTCATTTATTATAACTGGTGTTTTGACGTCTTCTATTAAAGCATCCCAAGTAGAACACATTGTTCATAATCCTCTATAGCTGCCCTGTCCAAGATCCTAGCCATTAGCCACGTGTGGCTGTTTACATTTAAATAGAACTTAAATTTTCGTTTCTCTGCCATACGAGCCATATTTCTAGAGCTAAATCTCATGTGGCTAGTGGTTATCATTGAACAGCATAGCTATACAGAACATTTCCATCATCTCATCAAGTTCTATTGAACAGCATCACTTTAGATGAAGTTTCATAGGCTGAGGAGCTAGAAATCTAACCTGGCCTTCTCGAAGTGTAAGAAGCCAGAGTTTTTTTGTTCCTTACTTAATGTGGTGAATGCAAAATATACTAGGTAGAATGTGCTGATTATGTATGTGGGCAGAAAACCAAACTAACCTCCTAGGGTTTATTTACCTATAAGGCCATATTACACAAAAGGGAAAACAGAATACCTAAGCTATGACGTACTTATATTCCCTGTTCCTGATTAAAACACTATCTGACTTTTGTAAATAATCCTTGGTACAAATGAGGCTCATTCAATCCTAAATTTATCATATACCAACAATGTGCAAGTTGACAATTTGCACATTTTGTTGCTTGAGAAAAAAAAAATCAAGAAAACTTTCTCCCTTATAAACAGGAAGATAATCATGTACTCAAATATGGTATAAGCAGGAGTATATCAAGGCTTTGTGGGGCCTTGAAACTTATGTAATTTTGAAAGAACTTAAAACCACAAGAACCTCCCCAATATTGCAAATACATAAAACTATGATTATGTGGACATATTGCCAAGCCTGCTCCCAGGGTTTTGGAAGAAGAAGGTGTAAGTCAGGATTCCTGAAGTTTGTGCTTCATGAATTTACTGTAAAGCCACTTCTGAGTATAAAACAGAATGTAACAAAGGGCTGTGTGCACACAGCAGGAGAGAATAACAATAACTGAATAGACTAGAGATGGCATTTTCATAGGTAAAGGACTGAAAGGCAACACTTCACATTGTTAAAATGGTTGTGTTTACTCTTGGTTTGAGGAATACATGAGAACAGAAAGGGTTGGTTCTGTATGTAGTTAACTTCTTATTTTTCTCATAACTTTTATAGTGAAAATACATTCTTGTGTACCTTGCATGTTAAATCAGCCTATTTTTTAACAGACTCACAGATACACACACACACACAGAAAGATGATGCTTGAACTAGGCATTGAAGACTGGCCTCATAAGAAAAGATGGGAGAATCTCTTAGTTCAGGTTGCTGTAGCAAAATACCACGGACTCGGTGGCTTAAGCAGCAGACATTTATTTCTCATAGTTCTGGAGGCTTGGAGGTCCAAGGTCAGGATGCAGCATGGTGAGGTCCTCGTGAGAGCCTCCTTTCTAGCTTGCAGGTAGGTAGCTGCCTTCTTGCTGTGTCCTCACATGGCAGGAGTGGAGGGAGGTGGCAGAAAGATTGGCTCTCTTCTTATAAGGGCACTGATTCTATCATGAGGATGCTACCTTGTGACTTCATCTAAACATAATTATTAAGTCCCAAAGGTCCCCCTTCCTCATACTATCACATTAAAGGCTTAAGATTTCAACATGAATTTTGGGGGAACACAAACATTCAGTCTATAACAGAGAGGGTCAATTCTGAAGGAAGGACCAGAATTTGCAAGGATATGAAATGAAAGGTGAAGAGAATGTTGGAGCATCTGTTATAAGGCAGGCTGTTTTCATGCCTCCGTGGTTCCATATCACCAAGTTCTCCACACAGTATAATGTAACCCCCATCCCAATCTCATCTTGACATTCTAAAGAGAACAAAAATGGTAAACGTATAAAATATATTAGAACTTAAAATATAATATTATAATTAACTCAGCTACATAAAATGAGAAACCAGGTCATTAAACCAGAAACAAAGTAAACTATGTATTCTTATAAATACATGCTCCAGTCTCCACACCAGGCTGGGCCCTTTTCAGGTGTTTTTGACATGAAGTAAAGAGACACAATAAAAAATACTGCAAGTTCCAAAGTTTAGCTGAGAATTACAATACTTTGCCCTGGGAATTTTTGTTAAATTTACAGGACCCTTTATATATATATATATATATATATATATATATATATATATATATATATATATATATATATATATATATATATATATATATATATATATATATGATCCTGCGCGTTTCATGTTTTTCTCTGGAGATGATTGCTTTATAGTTTGCTTGGTTCTGAGTCTGAAAAAGCTTTGTCTAGAGTCTAAATAAGCATTATAAATCAAAACAAAGTATCCCAGCTTTTAGGTCTTCTAGATAGTTCCTGCTGGAAAAGCCTAACAAAGAATAGCTCAGTATGTCACTGTAACCATAGGAACTGCCTACCAGAGTCTCTTAATTCAAGGTTTAAGTGAACAACTTCAATTGTTTTTCTTTTGGAACACTGATGTTTCACAAGCAGGATCAAAATTTTGACTATTAAAAGTCACTCTAGGGCCAGCCGAGTGGTGTGTTGGTTAAGAACTGGCTTGGGATGCCAGAGGGTCCCAGTTCGGATCCCACATGTGAGGGCCAGTGACACTGCCCTCTACAGCTAAGATGGTGAACAACAGCTCAACCTGGAGCTGGGCTGCCGTGAGTCGCCAGCGACTGTGTAGGCTGCAGCCCCTGCTGCAGTGCTGTCATAAGCTACTGTGTGTGGCCAGCAGCCAGCATGAGCAGCTGGCAGCTGGTGTGAACTGCCAAGAGCCACCGTGAGCGGCTGTCCAGAGGCCGGCGACTGATCTGCCTCACCTGGGAAGAGCACAATGATAATATCAACATGGGCCAGTGAAGCAACATCCTCCACAACTAGACTGAAGAACAAAAGGACAGCAACTTGTCTGTTCCCCTTCCCCTGATTCTCCAGAGCTGTTCCCCTCCCCCAATTTCCCAATAAAATCTTTAAAAATATATAAAAATAAAAGTCACTCTACCATGGCTCAGTTGGTTAAGAGTTTGCTTAAGAGCACGAGCTCTGAGCAACAGGGTCTCTGGTTCGATTCCCACATAGGCCAGTAAGATTCGCCCAAGCTGAGCTGCCAACAGGTGGCAGGATGGCTCAGCTGGTGAGAGCACATGCTCCTAATGACAAGATTGCCTTTTTGATGGTGGGCCACACCCACCCGCAGCTGGGACTTATCTCTGCACCTTGAACTGAGCTGCTGCCTGGATGGCTCAGTGGATAGAACATATGCTCTTAACAGCAAGGTTGCCAGTTCGACTCCTTCATGAAAAAAAAAAAAAGTCACTCTACCAACATTTGTGAAGCACTTACTTTATGCATGACACTTTCCTACACTGAGAATCCAAAAACAAAAAAAATAGTCCTGCTCTCTAAGAGGTCACTCTCAGTTGGAGAGCAGAGGCTGAATAGGTAATTACAAGATACAATGAGAAATTCTGCGATAGAGACTGGCACTCTCTCTTTCTATGACAAGGTGTGCTAGTGAGCTCCATCTGGTAATAAAATAAGTAAACCAGGGGCAAAGAAATATTGGGTCGTCGGGAAAGTCATGACGTATTTTTCTGATTTTCAATGCAAAAATGCATCATGACTTTCCCAATGACCCAATATTAATGGGAAAATTATAATTAACACATGGTGCTGATGGTATTTTTCTTGAACATTAATCCTGACAATCATAACTTCACGTATTTATTATATACCCATATTTGTGTAAGAAATCAGTCTTAGTTCATAATTGAAATTAACTATTTTGACGAATTTCAGTATTTATTTAAAAACATCACGTTTCACTGAAAGCATCACTAACTCTAGCTACTCCCACCAATTCTATTGAAATACAGAATTGCAAAACACTTTTTCAAATTGACAGATTTCCACAAAATTTATGTGTAACCCAAATGGCATATGTTTTGCTTTAGGCTCAGCCTTTTCCCCTTCATCCATTGGAAAACCAACTCCACCAAATAAATTCTGATTTTTGTCATTTTATTAAAAATATTTGTGGGAAAGGAGAAGCACCACTTTTCATGGAACACAGTATTTCATTAGAAAAAAAATCCCATGAGGTATGACTCTTCTCCCAAGTCACTCATCTTGGGTACCAATCATTGTGTCTTCCCTTTCTTCTGACCTAGCATGCAGCAGACCAACACTCAACCTTACTCTTCTCCCTCTCCTTTTCCATACAAAATAGCTCTCTCTTCATCCTGACGTGTAGAAAACCAGAATGCAGAATACATATAAACCTTAGAGAGGGCTTCTTGAATATTATCTGCTAGGAAAACGTCTCCCCATACAATTAGACAAATATAAGGCCTAATTTAATTAAACTCCCTAAATATATAGGACTATATAACCCTAACTGTAATGTATAGAACTCTACCATTATTAGAGGAAATAATAGTAATAGCTAATATTTCATGAAAATTTACTATGTGCCAGGCATTATTCTGAGTTTATCTAAGTAATGTTTATCTAAGTAATTACTTATACAATTAACCCTTGGACAGCATGGAAGTTAGGGGTGCCAACCCCCACACAGTAAAAAATCCATGTATAACTACAGTCAGCCCTCTGCATCCACGGATTCCCAACTAGAGGTTAAAAATATAGTTTTATATAAGTAATGTCATTTAGTCCTCAATTAATCTTATGATCTACATACTATATCCACATTTCTAATAAATCCACATTGTATTATATCCACATTTAATAAATCAGGAAATTGAAGCACAGAGGCTAAGCAATTTGCCAAAGTCACTCAGCTAGATTGGTAGAGCTGGGATTTTAACCAGAAGCTCCGTTTCCAAAGAACAATGAATCACTTTATCATAGTGCCTCAGCCAATAACTGAACCTTCAGTTATATTCTAATTTAGTAGGAGGTATTAGCAGACAATTACACAGATTCTCAAGGAAAATGTTCAATATATAGCACTTCTGTTTAAGAAAAGGGGCTTCAAAGGGTAGCTCTGAATCCTTGCTCAGAAAAATTAGATGTTGAACTCATGAGTAGTCTGGTTAAATAAGAATCAGAAAAAAAACATCCACAAGATTTCCTGCGGGCCGGCCAAGTGGCATGTTGGTTAAGAGCTGGCTTTGGACGCCAGCTCTGAGCAGCAGGGCCCCAGTTCAGATCCCACATGAGGGCCAGTGACACTGCCCTCTACAGCTAAGATGGTGAACAACAGCTCAACCTGGAGCTGGGCTGCCGTGGGTTGCCAGCGACAGACATAGGCTGCAGCCCCTGCTGCAGTGGGCTGCTGTAAGCTACCGTGTGTGGCCAACAGCCAGCGTGAGCAGCCAGCAGCCGGTGTGAGCAGCCAGGAGCCGCTGAGAGCAGCCGTCCAGAGGCCAGCGACTGATCTGCCTCACCCGGGAAGAGTGCAATGATAATACCAACATGGGCCAGTGAGGCGACGTCCTCCACAACTGGATGAAGAACCAAAGAACAGCAACTTTTCTGCTCCCCTTCCCCAATTCCCCAACACTGTTCCCCTCCCCCAATTCCCCAATAAAATCTAAAAAAAAAAAAAAAGATTTCCTGCAATCTGTAATATTTGTCATTAAAAGATATGCTCATTTTCATAGTCCTCATTCCATTTAACTAATATGCAATAGCTGCAAGTAAAGCAAGAATGGCACTTTTTAATTTTTCTCTCTCTTCCAAGATCTCTCAAAATAATTCTACACAAGTGAAAAAAATCCATAAGTACCAGTGAAAAGAAAGACAGATGAAGACAAAAGTGAAGTTATAAGAAAGAAAAGAGAGTAAACATAAGCATAGTTGGCATTTGTTCAACAATGTTTTTAGACCATTCTTCTCAAAAACCTTTATGATTTAGAGTTTAAAAATGTGATATTTTTTCAAGGTGTTTATATCTCCTACTTTTTCCTTTCAGAATGCTCACTTGGTATAATTTACTATTCATATGTTTTCTATTGTGACATGAGCTGGAAAAATAAAACAGGATGAAATTAAGATTAACAATTTTACTATTTAGGCAGAATTAATAAGAGGTTCACTGAAGGCAAAGGGAAATGTAATTGGTTAAAGTCAGATTTTGAGAATTTTCCTATGTATTGCAACTATACACAGTTCTTTTAAAAGCACAATGCTTAAATAGACATAGCTGTCTTCATTTTACAATGTGTATTCACATACATTTTTTATTTATTCCTCAGGAGAAACTTATGAAATATCCTTTGAGGACATCAAGGAATAACTGAATAAATGGAGAGCAATTCAATGGGAACCACAAGTATCATAAAGATGTATATTTTCCCCAAATTAACCTAAATATTGATACTTCAGACAACTTGCCAACAAGGTTCCTTATGAACTGCACAATCTGATCTTCAGATACATGTGGAAGAGTCATAGATATTATATTGCCAAGGCAGATCTGGATATGAAAGAGAAGCAAAATGTTCCACCAGATACCAAGATTATTATAAAACTAATGTGATTTGGAAGGAGAGAAAAGGTGATATTGATGAAAGAATAAGTAAAGTTGGTGAGCTAGAACAAAGACCTGTACATTTATAGAAAATGTTATATAATAGAGATGGTATTACACATCAGTGGGGTTGATTCAAAAAATTATTTGGGAATAATGGTTATTTCCTGTGGGAAAACAATAAACATATATCCCTATGTCAAGCAAAGAAAAATTCACCAAAAAAAAGAAATAATAATGTCCAAAGGTATTTGAAAACATGTTTATCCTCAGCAATAATCAAGGAAATAAGTAATAATAAACATGAGATCCATTTCCCATGAATCAGATTAGCAAAATTTGAAAAGTTTGATAATACTCAATTGGGCAAAGATGTAGAGAAAACAGAAATTCTCAAACACTGCTAGGGACATAAATGAGCACAATCACTGTGAAGCACAATTCAAGATCTAATAAAATTGGAAACATAAACCCGATGAGCCAACAACTCAAAGTCAATGCACTGTTGAAGAACCCTCCAACAAATGAACAAGGATCCAGTATGAAACTTTCTTTGCAACATTGTTAGTGATAGTAAAAAAAAAAAAAAGGAAAACAAATAAAATGTTCATCAGTTGTTTCCTTTCATTTGAAAAGCACACATCTTGTCCCTTCTATGTGCTGGCAGTATTTTACGGAGTTTATAACTTATTTGATCCCCCTAGCAACTCCATGATGTAGGTACTAATATAATTCCTATTATGTAAGTGAGGAAAGTGAGGCACAGAGAGGTTAAGTAACTTCCTCAAGTTCCCACAGCAACAAGTGGTATAGCCAGGGTACAGACACAGATGGTGTGTCTCCAGAGTCTCTGCTTTCTCTTAAGCACTACGCTATGCTGCTTCTCACGCATTGGAAAATTAAATAATATAATTTATTATTATATTATTATAAATAATAAGATATAAGATAGTATATATTATCAAGAATAAATCTTGAAAACTATACTGAGGAGGGAGAAAGCAAGTTTCAGGATAGTACATACACTTTGATAGCCTCTGTATAAGTTTTAAAAGATGTAAGCACACAGTATTTTTTCTTCATTGACATAGATGTACATTCATGTATGAAACTGAAAGAATTCACATACAATTGATAAAGTGACTGATTCTGGGAGATGGGAATAGACTAGAGACTGCGGATAGGAGACTAAGAGACTTTTGAGTTTATATTTAGTGTTCCATTAATGAATACTTTAATGAAATGTGTGTGTGTGTGTGTGTGTGTTTGTAAACTCCAGGGTATTTGTGAAGACTGACTCCAAGTGGTTGTGGTTTGCTCAAGGTCAGAGTTAGAAAATAGCAGAACTAGAAATCAAACTCAAGGTATAGTTTTATATTCTAAGTCTAGAGTTTCTTCTTTTTAATCTTTGCTTGACCAGATATAAGCTATCCAGAGCAGTTAGAAAAAAGAGATTACTTAGAATGAAATATAATCTATCGCTACATTGAATTTTTTCCATTATTAATTTATCTATGAACTCATGCAACAATATTTATGCACCAGCGATTATGTCTAGATACTAGACATAGGTTGAGACTCTAATGAACTATGAACTCGTGATCCCTGGTTTACAAAACCAGGGCTCTAATCAATATCAGCAAAAGGAAGTGGTAAAGCTAATAATCATTCATTGTTTGAGCTTCTGGAAGAAAATCTTTATAATCTGACAAGGAGTTATCTTTACACATTTCTTTCTTCTTAATGGTAGAATAATTTCAAGCATTATTATTGTTATTAGTCTCCGTAATTATGTAATAATTGTGCTACCTCATGTCTAACTCTCCAGAGAGAAGAGGAAAAATCCACTGGGAAGATGATGAGAGAGATTAGACCAAATGGTCTTGATAAATTTTCTATTGTAATTTTAAACAAAGCCCTAGATGCCATCTGACTAATTGCAGATATTTCTGGAAAACTTGAAGGGCTCCAAATAATTAGGTTGGGAAGAGGAAGGAAATCAGTCAGAAAGCTGATACCTCCCTGGACGCTGCTACACACTGAAAACTGGCCTGCAGGCCTCGGTGGTGCTGGCATTGTGAGCACCAGGCAGCCCTTCTTAGAAGCTAATTTGGACTCATAAGCAATGGCGTGTCTATCCAATTTGCAAAAGTATGTTGGCCATGAGAAGCATTTCAAAGCAAGGTTCACAGAGAGAAGAAAGAGGAAACTGGAAATTAAATTTAAAACATCTTTGTTATAAGCTGAACAATTTTATATGCACTAACCAAAATGCTCTGTCATTCTTCATCAGCCACTGTTACAGACAAATTCCTTTGCTAAAGTATAAAAAAGTTTCCAAGGGACTAGTAAATCTTTATGTGCTTCATTAAGTCTGCTGAAAACAAAACCAAAGTTGATAAAGGCATCCTGTGAAGATCTGGCTATGATTAGCATTCTCATCCAACAAACAAATCTGATACAGTAAAAAGAACATTAATAGAAGTGTTTTTACATTAAGAAAGAGATAATGATAAATATCAATATTGGCTGCACACAGGATATGTTTTACTGTAAGATTTAAAGGAAGGAAAAAAGTTCTTCCTTGCCAACAGTCTTCATTTCTTTTTTTGAAATACTGAATTTCTTGCATAGATCCAGTTCTTCCTATTGAGAATATTGATAGTGACTTTTGTAACAGTCACACAAGAGTGATACAGAAATCTGGCTTTTATGCCCAATGGTTTCAATACATGCTAGTATAGACTATACTTTAGAGTCTTTGCATATTTCAACATAGGTATATTAGTTTCCAAGAGCAGACATAACTATCTATCACAGATTGAGGCTTGAAACATTAGAAGCTATTTTCTCACGGTTCTGGGGGCTAGAAGTTCAAAATCAAAGTTTGACATGGCCATGCTCCCTTTGCAGGCACTGGAGAAGAATCTTTCCTTACCTCTTCCTCGCTTCTGGTGGTTGCCAGTAACTCTTGGGGTTCCTTGGCTATTAGCTGTATCACTCCAATAGCTGTCTCTGTCATCACATGGCCTTCTCCCTTCTGTGCGTGTCTATGTGTCTCCAAATCTCCCTGTCTTATAAGAGTACTACTCATCATGTTTAGGGCCCATCCTAATCCAGGATGACCTCATTTTAACTTGATGATATCTGCAAAGGCCCTATTTCCAAATAAGGACACAGGTACCAGGGGTTAGGACTCGAGCACGTCTTTTTAGGAGATACAAGTCAACCCATTACAATAGGGTTATACACATGTCTGGATTTTCTGAATCCAGAAGGTGGGAACACATAAGGGAAATGGCTTTGAGAGCAATTGCTATCTGTTCAATTAACAAATGTAATAGTGGGTTTACAGGGAAAGAAATCTTTCCATATGGTTATACATAACAAGAGCAGACATGAAACCCCGTGAATCCTACATCCGACATAAGAAAGGTAAAACATCAAGGTAAAAAGTCCAGGTCAAACAGCAAGGCCCTACCTAGCAGGTCACAAAATATTATATTTAAGACACTGAAAATAAGTTTAAGGGATTGCAGTGGGGAACTGGAAGGAGGTCTGTTATGCCCATTTCATAGAAAAGGAAACAGGAATAGAAAGGCTACATAAACTGTTCAAATTCAAGCAGCTAATCAGTGGAAAGACTGGAATTCAAATTCTTGTCAGTCTGGCTCTAGAGTTCTTACGTTCTTCAAAATTATATTTCTTTTTAAAGAAGTGGTTCAAAGAAAAGTATTGTAGTCTTACTGACAATACAATATCATCTACTCCTTGTAAACTAATCCATACAAGTGCATTTGCCCAGACCTTCCCTGGCTGCCTAACTCCCAAGGAAAATCTCTTAGGATACTCTATGGTTGCAGAAGTTCAGTATTCTTGCTCCTATGTTTCTCAACCTCTCTGTACCAGAGATACAGCTGATGAATGTCTTCAGGTCATGTTGTAAATATCTTGGCACAATTCTACTCCACATGAGCCAACTTACTTGCATGTATTCCAAAGTCCCATGATTCAAGACTATTGTGCCTTGTCTAAGCTGTCTACTTATCGCATAAGGATTCATCACCCTTTTCCTTTTTAAAATTACTTTTAAATGTGTTCAACAATCAACCATGAGCTCCTTCAGGTCAAGAAATATGTCTTTGTTCTCTTCATATCCCTGGAAACTAATTCAGACCTGGCACATGGTAAGAATTCAGTAATTAATAAATGAACAGCTAAATAAGTGAAATTAGCACTAAATATTAAATAAAGAATCATTATAATCTATTCTAATAAGAGACTCAGAGTCATATTGTAAGAGATGGTATCTAAATTAAATAATTTTGAAGACAGAGGTTTAAAAAGTAGGCCCTCTTCTATCATGGAAAGTTAGGCTTCCATGTCAGACAGTTGCTCTAGTGGAATGCTAAAAGCACCTAGTTTAGTTGTAATTTCAGGTGCAATTGATGAGACAATTGATAAAAATAATAGATACCACATTCTAACTAAGGTGCAAAACTAATATTTAGAACTTACAAAAGGAGATTGTAAAAAAAAAAAACAAATGTGATCTTATATTAGATGACCATCCCCCTATATCTCAAACAGAGATTGGAGAGCTAGAGGAAAAAAGCTTGACATTTCAGGAGGATTTTTAAAAAGAGTGTTGGTGCCTTATGATAATTCTTCCCCAAAAGCAAAGATAATGGGGGGAAGTACCTCATCCCTTTGCCTAAAATCTAGAGTGAGAGATTTTAGGGGGATGGCTAGTAAACCTTATTATACTTCACTTATACTTTGGAGGACATTGAAGACTGATGGCTAGCTCATTCTTTGGGCTGGTGAAAAGTGATGTTCAGTGTGGCTAGCTCTCTTGGTGAGTGAAACATGCCAGAGAACTGGTTGCTGTACCTGGAAGGAATCTGCATTCCCAGGATGTAACAGGGCAGAGAATGGGTCCTACAAATGAAAAACAAAAAAAAAGGCATGAGGCTGCCTGGAGGCGTAATTGGAATTTGAGAGTGGAATTTCCGTTTAACTCAGAAAAAAGTCAAATTATTTATGAGTCCACATAATCTGGGCTGTCCCTCCTAAAGTCCTTGCCCTTATTTCTACCACCTTCTTCTCCTACTCCTTCATTCTGTTCACTCCCCTCCACCTCACAGGGGCTTCTTCTCCATTCTTCTTCTGCTTTAAGGCATTTTCACAGGCTGTTCTCCCAGCCATTTATACGACACATTCCCTGACATACTTCAAGCCTGTGTGAAACTCTCAGTGTATCAGCCAGCTATCTCCAACCACAAATTTCAGTAGTTGAAAGCAACCACAGTTGCTTATGTGAGCTGGCTAGTCTAATCTTCTTGTCTGTGCCAGCTCAGCTGGAGCTGAATGGACAAGAATGACCTCAGTTGGATGGCTTTCAGCCTCAGCTGGAACCTTAGCTAAAATGGTTTGGGAAACTGAAAGTTCTATCTCCACTTGAGCTCTCACCCTCCAGCAGGCAAAACGAGCCTTCTCCACTTGGTGGTAGAGGATCCCCTAGCAGCCAGAGAGGGAAAACACCAATGTCTAAAGATTTTGAAGCCTTTTCCTGTTTGCCAAAGCAAATCGCACAGCCAAGCCTATATTCAAGAGATGGAGAGAGGGATTCTACTTTTTGAACAGCAAAGTCGCATTGCAGTGAGGTGAGCATACAGGAATGGGAAAAATTGCAACTTACTTTGTCAATAAGAAATACAGTAATCACTTTATTTAAAATTGAAACTTAGCCCCACCCAAACAACCCTGCACCCCTCTCAACCTGCTTTACTTTTTGTTTCCATAGTATTTGCCACATTCTAACATAACTTTGTTGTTTACTTATGTCTATTGTTCTGCCTCCTCCTTTAAATCATATGTTTCCATGGTAGAAATCTTTCTTCACTAATTAATCCACTTAGAAGAGTTTCTGATACATAATAGGGATTCAATAAATATTATTTGAATGAATGTGTGAAATACCCATCAACCATCTGAGACCAATGGGAATCTCATATTCAGCCAGAGAAACTATCAAATTCACATCAAAGTTAATGCAGATAGAAAATCCCCATCAATGGGAAGGGCTTAGGTCAGAGTGACCTCTGAAAAATCTATTAAACACTATCCCAAGAGATAAAGTTCCATTTTAAAAACAAACAAACAAAACAGAACAACAACAATAAATCTGAGAATCTGGCACCAATTCATGACAGTATTAGAAAGTAACAACTTTCCTGCCTCTTTAGAGTTAGGAGCCCACATCAGTGGAAAAGAGGAGGCCAATCAGCTCCTCCCCCACCACCCCATTAGGCAATGGCTAACCTGAAACAGAACTGAGCTGTGAAAAGGGAAGTAGGCAGAACTCACATGAAATTTGTTGTAGTTATCACATGAAATGAGACTTATATATTGCTGACCAGAGATCTTTGACTGTCTGAAAGTGATTCGAAGTCATGGTGCTTCCCCTAAATTTCATCCAGGAGAAGGGGAAATGCTAGCCTCACTGAATGAACGGAAAGAACAGTGATGGGGGAGGGGGTCGCCGAAAGGGGAAGAATAAAAAAGTGTTTTATGATTACATCCCACAAGGCATACTTGTCAAACAATGGTTACACTGCCATTCCAATAGCAAGAGGCAGTTGCAAAATGACTGACTCATTCTTTATTCATAGAACACCTACATGGAGGAATGGAGAGAAGGAATGCTTATCAGAGACATGAAAGAAAAGAGCTAACATTCACTGAATATACTCAGGGAATGGGAGCAGTGCAGGAATTACTTGACAAAAATCTTCCCAAATGCTGTAAGCTAAGTATTACTATCATCATTTTATATATGAGGAAATCAAAGCACACAAAAAAATTAATGCATAGTTCAGACAGTTAGGAAGTGGCAGAGCTTGGCTTGAAATTGGGTTCTTGCTGACTCTAAATGCCTGGCTTTTCTATTATAAGCCACTACCTTCCACACTGAAGCAGAATCAGATATAAATCCTCTACTCAATTAGTTTATAATCTTGCAATATCATAAGACCCTAGAGAGTGTCCATAAATTACTACTGTACAAGGTCCTAAGTGCTTTAGGAAAGGCACTGAAAGAAGAGGAAGAAATTACTTCCAGCTGAGGATCAGGGAAAAATTCCTAGAGGAAATGAAATTTTAATTTCACATCATAATTATAACAGGAGCAAAGCTCTGGTTGGTTTTCTCTCCCTTTTCTTTCATTGAGAATATTGAGTCATATTTACAAATTTTTCAAGTGTTTAAATAATCAACTAAACTTAAAGTAACTCACACGTTCTCTCTTCTCTTTTTCCCTTCCTAAATTTATCTTCCTTTCTTACACATACACACACATGCGCACGCACACACACACACACACACACACACACACACACACACAATCTAAGTGAAAAAACTGAGGGTAGACGCCCCATTCCTTTGTATATATGACATATCTACCTTAAATTAGTTTGGTCTCCCAATTATTATTAAAATGATCAACAATGAGCAAAATTACCAGAATCATTATCAATTTTATTAATTAATGTTTATGTATGCTTTGACAAATAGGATTAGTTCTAGCATTTTCATTTTAAATTTCTAAGTTGTTCATTATGCGAAATAGGCAATATCAGTTTTATCCTTTCAAACTGGAGGAAAGAACAAATGTGTAATAAACACCACTGTATATATCCTAAACTATGATATTCAAGTCCACATGTCAAAAAATGTACAGTAAACATAAAACTTAAAGTGATTGAAAATTATGGAGTAGAAGAGGCACTTTATTTTGCCTAAAAACACATATTTTAAAAGTATAAAGGATATTAATTATTTCATAATTATACACTATAATAAATTAATATATGAAGACAATAGTGCAAATTTATGCCGTGTCATAAATGGCTGTTTGCAACTTGCATAGCTTTCCATTAAGCAAGAACTTCAGAGCCCACTATGGAATAATAGACCAAATCTGTTCTGTGTAAATTGATCAGATATAGGATCCAAAATTCTGTTTAGCCAACCTTGTTCTCCTCAAGAGACTAATGCATCTGTCTTAAATTGAGCCCAAACTAAGCAATGAGAGTCAGATGAATCCAACACTTTAGCTTTGCGCAGTTTGAATCCAGTCACAAAATGTGATTTCTGAATCACATAAGAAGATGTATCTCTTCAATCAGATTAATAATGAAACAGAATGAAATAAGAAAAAACATTTGTTTGACAGTTACTCCTTACCAGCCTCTATACACAAACTATTTAATTAAAATCATACTTGATAGTTCTGGGCTTTTGAGCAACATAGCCTGTTTCCAGAGCCAGGAATTTGAGCACTACACTATGGGTCTAATATTAGGTGATAGCTAAGTTTTTGTACTGATCTTTAAAACTATCAATTCCACAGTATTGCAAGATTTTGGAATTGCTATTTTAACATGTGTTACATGGTTTGAAAATGTACAGAAAAAGATAGAAGAGTTTGAACCAGGTGTCAATTCACCCTGGGTCCCTTTGACTACCAAGCCCTTCTAATAGTTCATGTTGGAATGTGCTGCCTTAATTCACCTAGTGATGAAACAAGTCTTTTTCCCTTTTCTTGTTCTTTTGTGGATCCACAATTAACAATGCAAGACTGAGAGGCATGCGATGCTCAAGGTCCATAAAATAACATCACCCCACTGCAGCCACATGGTTCCAACTTAAGCAAAGGCTGACCTTGAAGTCTTGTCAGTATCCTACTCATGGCCTATGGTAACTTCCTCTCTGCATCTCTGTGGCCACTTCTGGAGGTTCCACCTTTACCTAGTAGAGCACCCACAAAGATCCCCTCCCCGGATTACATATGGCACAGTGGAGTTCAATAAAGTCACTGCCCTGGCTGTGTGCTGGTTTCAGGGCTGCCAGCACTGATGTTAGCATGGCTTTTGCTGTCACTCTGCTTAATTCATCCATGTACCCAATATCAGACACCTTTAGGAGACCCCAACTGCATCCTGATATTTGTGCCTATATGGACTTTTGTACTAATTTCTCTGCAGTGCACACACAGGAATGAAGTCGCCTGCCCATAGTGTATAAATACATACATATATACATACATACGTACATATATACATACATACATATACACATACATATATACATTATATATATATATAAAACATATGTATATATTTTGACCAGTAACTACCAGAAATGCATGAAAATTCCTCCTGGCTATTTTTATTCTTAGGGTGATTGCTCTAACTTAAGATCTATACTTATGAGATTTCCCCTTATTTTCTTGTATTAGTTTCTTAAATATAGCAATACTTGTATCTTGCAGATTTACTTCAATTTGCACTTCTTTCCCTGTCTCCCACCTCTAGTACAATATTAATGTGGTTTAGAATTTACTTTCCTCGATCCATTTTTTGGTAAATAATTACAATATCCTCTAGTTTTGCTTTGTTTTGCCACCATTCTTTCATGTATCGCTTGTATCACCCTTGTGCTTTTATGTATTTTCTTATTTCAGCACATTCTCCAAGAGTTTTCCAAAGTGGGTTTCTATATGGTAAATATTCTGAGGACTGATTGGATATAATGCCCTTGGCATTACCATGTAATTTTGGTGTTAAGAAGGCTGATAGCAATCTAAATATTTTTTTCTTGGTAGGTGGTATGCTTATTCTTTTGGGAAGCATTTCTAATTTGTCTTTGGTGTTCTAGAATTTAATTGCAGTACATCTAGGTAATTATAATAACTAATACTAAATAGGGATTATTTATAAGCACTATTAAGGGTTTTACATATATTAACCTATTTACTCCTCAAATTAATTTTCTGTATAGTAAGATAAACATTTTACTACCCCCATTTTATTGGGGGGTAAACTGAGGTATAGAAAATTTACCTTATAAGCCATTTCAAATAAGATGTCTGCCATCTTTTTTTTAACTCTGGGCTATTAATACTCTTTATTTCTTCAAATATGTCTTTGCTTTGTCCCCCTCCCCAAGCAGCACCCTCATTTTTCTTTTGAGACTATTAACTGGATAGTAGCATTTTTATTTTTATCCTCCAAATCTTTTGGTTTATTGTAATATTTTCTCTTTTTATCTTTTTCTGTTTCCTTCTAAGAGTTTAATCTGTTTTTCCAGCAAACAGGTTCTTTCTTCAATTAAATCTATTGTATTATTTACTTATTTCTTCTCTTTATTTCAACTATTTTTCATATTTATTATTTCCACTTGGTTCTTTTTTAAGATTTCTCCCACACATTATTAATACCCTTTTGATCTCTAAATATTTCAATTATAAATTCTTGGTCCATCTGTTCTAAGAATTCTGTTGCATATATTAGTTTGTCACCTTTCTTTTAGTGGCTGTGCTCCCAAATATCTAAATTTTTTTTTCCTGTGAGTTCTTAATACTGGCTGTTAATATGGATTAGGGAAGGGTCTAAGTTATATCCTTTCTGATAAATTTAAATAAAAGGGAAGGAATGAGCCTAAGTGAGAGCCTCAAAGTACCAGAGCTTTTTTTAGTCACTTCTGTCTGCTGCCATTCCACCAGACCAATGTCTTCAATCATTTTTCAAGATGACACATATCCTTAAAACAAAATCCACTAGCCCTAAGATTTAAAGGAAACTAGGGCAGGAAAGTAAGATCTCTGGCAGCTGACATCTGTTCCATTAGCATCTCACCAGCAGAAATTTTGCAGACCCTAATATTACGTCCTTGTCACAGCTCAGTCCAGACGGCTGCTGCAGATTTCTGAGCAGGTGACGAGGCAAAAACAGTACTGAAGTCATGTACAAAAGAGCAAGGCTCCAGAGAACTGAAAACCTCTCTCCTCAACTTGACTCCGCTAGCTGCAGCTCCATCAAGCTGCCCACAAACCGCTGCTGCTGCCCACACCTCTGATGGCTTTCTCACAGTTTTTACAGTATTTCCAGGTCCAGGCTTCTCTCTGCTTTTTTAGTTTCTCCAGGTAGATTGAGAAAACAGCCAACAGTTCTAGCTCAACTCTCTTCTCTGGAACCAAATGCCACCCTCCTGATTATTCTGCCTCCTATACTTCATAACAGAGGGAAAGAAAAAGGGAAATTCAGTCCACCTCATCTAGACTTAGAAAGATGACTGATCAAACAGCAAAGCACTGACTCTTCCTTTTTATGTTTCAGCCTTCCAACTTCCTGACTCTTTAATCAGCCAGAATCACCTTTCCAGTTACCAGAGCATATGCTTCCATGACCTTCAAGCCCCTCTTCTTCTGGTTATGAAATCTTCTGGAGTCTTATATATTAATACATTCATAAAGTCCTTAAATTGTTCTAGATACAGGGGTGACACATTACAGCCAGGAACTTAGATCCAGAACTTCTCATTTTTCAAGTTATTTTAGGAACTACTTGGGATCCCACGTTTTTAACTGGCTCTTTAATTACAAGGGTCCATAGCTTATTCAGTACACTAAATACTGCCCTGATATCTTAAAAATAAATAATAATAATAATAATAACAACAATAAAACCTTATAAAGCTTCCAAACATCTTAGATTGCTTCTGATGGGCACAAAAGGCAATTCTCACATTTTAAATTTGTTTGGGGAAGCCGCAAAAGTCTCACCACAACCTTGGCGATTACAAGTTGAAGTTCAGGATAATCTAAATTCAGAATTTCTTCCTTCAAAACATTCTTACTGTTAATGACTTACGCAGGTATTGCACCTTCTGTGTCTTTTCATTCAAAAGGAGAAAAGCTGTTCTTTTCATTTGGAGCAGAGTCTGTGATTATGGACCAACTAATTAACTTGTCTGATATGGAACGGATGATGTAATTTTCACTTCTAACTTTTTTTCTCTTCCATATGGACAGGGTTGCTGCTTCTAAAAGCTGTGACTGCTGTTGGGCAAAAGCTTGCTCTAAGAGCTTGCTTTAAGCTCATTTCAATGCCTACCATTAAGCTCCCTTAGCAACAGAGAAAATTTTAAAACGGCAGCCAAACTAAGTTACCCGTTGTATTTCCACATATTCTTATTTATAAAAGGCAGGATTTTCCTTCAGTGTTTCCTGAGCTTCTTTCCATCTTTTAATATTTCAATAAAATCCCACTGTTACTTAATAAAGCAAACTAGAGTATGGGAAAGAGACACTCCCTATGCTTTCTCACTGAATCTGTGAATGGCAAAACCACAGGAGGGAACCAGGACTGCAGAGAACTCCAGCTTCAGTAAGGGGGATGGGGGGTGTTTTCTTACTCTGCCATTTTAGTTAGAAGCTTATTTCACTCTTGCAAAAGGACACTTCCTGTTGTTTATCGATTATGTACCACTCTACTTCAAAGCATAGGATCAAATTAAAACGAAAACTACTTAGTGACACTTGGTTAAAAAAATCCTTAGCAATAAATATTTGAACATTTTGCAGAGAAAGAGAAAGAAAAAGCCAGCTATATGCTTCTCATTGATCCAAAAGAAATTTGTCCAAGCCAGATATGAATAGACACATATGCTTTAGATGTAAAAAAAAATGGCAATTACATTAATATTGATAAAAATAATAAATTGCCTTCCAAAGAGGAAAGCATAGATTGCAGAAAGATATCTGTGATGTATAACTCAAGAACTCAGAATTTAGATCCAGGACGCAAGGGATGCCGGCTGATTTATAAAATGTCTTACTGCCTTGGGTTCGAGTGCCAGTTAAGTATTTCATATCATCAATACCATCATTCTTAATATATGCTTCTTAGAACATTTAAATAGCTGATGCAGTATTTCATTTATGACCATCTTGAGTAGGGTTGCTTTATGCAGCCTAAAGACTCTAAGAAGGAAAGAAGCCTGGGCAGGTGGTTAAATGCACATAGGAAATTGGCAGGATTTCTGACACTAAGTGCAACCTTAAGGAGCTACCATGAAATCTCAGGACCTAAAACAGACCTTAGAGATGTCTAATCCAGCCTCTCCAGTACCATGCCTTCCCTTCGGAGAATCGTTCTAGGGTTTTGCTCACACCTTCTATCACCCTTGGCAGATAATAATAATAGCCAACATTATTAAGTCTTACAATACATCAAACACTGTTCTGAATGCTTTACATGAATCAGCACAATTAATCCTCAACATAGGCCATTGAAGAAAGTGCTATTTCGGGCCGGCCGAGTGGCGCGATGGTTAAGAACTGGCTTGGGTCTCCAGAGGGCCCCAGTTCGAATCCCACATGAGGGTCAGTGATACTGCCCTCCACAGCTAAGATGCTGAACAACAGCTCAACCTGGAGTTGGGCTGCCATGTGTCACTAGCAACAGTGTAGGCTGCAGCCCCTGTGGCAGTGGGTTGCCATGGGCTACCGTATGTAGCCAGCAGCCAGCGTGAGCGGCCAGCAGCCGCAGTGAGCGGCCGTCCAGAAGCCGGCGACTGATCTGCCACGCCTGGGAAGAGCGCAATGATGGTGCCAACTTGGGCCAGTGAAGCAACGTCCTCCACAACTAGACTGAAGAACAAAACGACAGCAACTTGTCTGTTCCCCTTCCCCTAATTCCTCAGCGCTGTTCCCATCCCCTCAATTCCCCAATAAAAAAAAAATTTTTTTAATCTTAAAAAAAAATAAAATAATTAAAAAAAAAAGAAAGTGCTATTTCTGTTCTCAATTTTCAAGATGAGAAAGTTGATTCCTAAATGTTTTCTTTTTTTAATGAAACCTTATTAGGGTGACAATGGTAACTAAAGTTACACAGGTTTCAGGTGTTCAATTTTATAATACATCATCTATATATCATATTCCTAAATGTTTTAAGTTACTTATCCAAATTTACACCACAACGCTGGAGCCCACACTTTAACTTTTTAACATTTAGAGTTTAACATTTTAACCTACATTGGTGTCATATCAAATTCTGTTTCTAAAAATTAAAGTCTTTGAGGGTGCAGACATTGTCATTTACATTTGAAATACTAGACAGCACTTAACAATTTTTATTAGACAAACAAAAAATACTGGTTAATTAATTCACTTAACAGAAGGTGAATGCACTAGATATTCTCAGCATCACCAGATATTTCTACCATTTTCCACTCTACTCTGGGCCCCCAGGAGGCTGACACCCAGGCCTCTTTGCGCTTTGGCTTCTCCTTGGGTCTGGCCAATGGAGAGAGCAGCAGGAGATTTAAGGGCGGGAGGAGGAAGAGATCTGAGTTATTTTCTGGCCCCATCAATTCAGCTCAGGGGGTTGACAGTGGCTGCTGCATTGCTCAATGAAAAGTCACAGCTTCTGTCAGGCAGCCCTAACTACAGCGATAGCTCTTTTGAGATGCCGTTAGCTACTCCCTCCCTTGGCATTTCAGACCTGGTGGTGATAACCAGCCCTTAACAGCCTAAGGGTGAAGCATCCTCCTTTTTTTTTTTTTTTTGGTTTCCCCTAACCTTTCCCACAACTTTCTAATGAGTACCTTTGTTTAATTCTGTTTAATTACTCTGGATGTACATGCCATCTGTTTTCTGCCAGGAACCTGATTTATAAATGAAAATAAAGCTCAGAAACAGTAAGCAATTTGCCAATGATCACCATTTATATCTCCCTTAGCAGCTAATAATAGTTAACATTACTGAGCGCTTACTATATGATGGGCACTATTCTGAATGTGAACAGCTACCCAGAGGTAGAGTTTAATATACTCTTTAAGAACTGTATTCCATTATATGTTCATATATTGCCTGCTCTCATTACAACTGGTATGAACTTTGGCAAGTTATTTAATTAGTCTGTGCCTTGACTGCTTATCTGTAGAACAGGGTAACACCTAATTCATTGATTTGTTACCAAGTACCTGGCATGTGGTAAGTACTCATCAATCCCTATTAGACTCTGGTGCTCTGAATTTGGAGCCACCGCCGTTTTTCAAAGAAATTGAGCCTTATAGAAACAAAGAAACAAGCAAGTAAAACAGTATCATTGAATCTACTCTCAATTAACTCAGACTTTACAGTGTTGGACTGACTTGTCTCTTCCACATGAATATTGCTTAGATGGTTTAGGGAATGCCCAGGCATTTGAATATTGACCCCCAACTGAAACATGCAGACACCCTTTCTCCACCAAAGGCTGGAAATAAAGGCCTTTCCCAACACAGCACAGCCTTTTCTACCAGAGACTGCTCCAGTAAGATTCTCATTTTCACCTATTTTTTGAGTGCCTGTAGCCCTTATACTCTGGAACACATACCCAGCTTTTTGATGGTTCTCTGAAGCACAAACATTTACTTGAGAAGATGGGGGAAACCCATTCTCCAGAAAGGGGGGGAAATGCCTTAGTAATCTAATAAAATAATTCCCTTTCTCCAATATTCAAATTTTCTTTTATGTAGCTTGGAAGTAGGTGATGAGCTGAAGTTGGCCAGCACTATATGAATGATTCCTGCACTTTTTTTCCCCGTTTACTGGTATTTGGCTTATCCCTTTCTCAGCATTAGGTCTTCAGTTATAACTGCAGGATGTAACTCCCCTGAAATTTCACCACTCTGAAATTACCACCAGCAAAATGCTGGTGAACATTTGCATATTCAATATACTGCAGACATATTTTTATCATTGATTCCTTCCTTGTATACCTCTGCTTTTCTACTCTCTTCTCCTGTCACTGGTATAAGCAGTATTGACAACCTGGTGTGTGTCCTTACACAACTTATCATTGTAATAAGAATTTCTTATTATTTGTCATACTAAAAGTGACCATAATCTATCTGGTCATCTGCATTCTGCTTTCGTCACTCAAGACTACACCTTAGAAATCCTGTCTAAGTCAACGTTCAGAGAAAATCTTATATTTTCCTTAGCTGCCTTATTCTATGTTGTGAATTAACAATTATTTATTCGACCTTTCTCCTTTTGATGGACATCCAGTGTTTTCAATTTCCATATATCCCAGTGGTTTATTTTTCAGTTTAGATCCCCAGCTGAGGTGATGCTGAGTTTAAGGGTGTGTGTATTTAAAATTTAAAATTTTAATAGCTGTTGCTAGATTTGTTTATAAGAAGACTGTCATACAAAAAGAAACAATTCTACTTGCAAAGTATGAGCCTACCACTTATCCTATGATGCCACAAAGAATGTTATCTCTTATAATGTTTACCTACCATATAGGCATAAGATGTATGCCATTTTTTTAAATAAGCATTTCCTGACTACAGGCGAGGCTGAGCCCATGTTTATTTGCTCTGGATTTAACTCTTTTGTGAACTACATATTTGTATACTTTGTTCATTATCCTTTTTTTCTTTTTTGTCATTTTCTTATCAATTTGTAAGGGCTCATTTTATTCTAAAGTTGTTAATAGTGGATATTTGTATGGTGAACATTTCCAGTAATCAATCATTATAGACTTTGTTTATGGTGTATTTTGCTATAGAAATGTTTTTCTAAATATTTATGTAGTTAAATATATCTATAGGTTTTTGTTCTGCTTTTTCCAGCAGAATTTTTTTCTTTGTTACATAAGCTTTTCAAACTCCTAAGTGACACATAGATATATATATAATTTTTAAACGTTTAAATTTAAATATATAATTCATCCATTACTTTTTATATGAAGTAAAATCTTGATTTATTTTCTTCATGAAACATTGCTATATGCGCTGGAACTACTGATTAAGTAAAATTATTATTTAACAAATGAAAACAATGATCACATATTTCTGATTCTCTATTCTAACTCATTTGTTTTATTATTCCAATGCCAACATCATACTGTTTTATTGCTATGTCCTTAGAGCATATTTTAATCACTAATAAAGCATTCCTCTCCCCACTACTTTTCTTTTTCATAATTTTCTAAGCTTTTTTCAGACAATTTCTTTTATATCTAATTTTCAAAAATTGTATTCAGTTTCAAAATATTATGTTATTTGAAAAACAAGATACCATCAAAAATATTGAAAAGCAACTCTAAATGAGTGGGGTAGTTATGATTTTACAAAAATAAGTCAGTGGTTTCTACCCTACGTCTGATGACGAGTGAGTAGAAATGATTCTTCAGGAGTACTGTTGAATTCTTTCATTCTAACTTGGGAAAAACTTAACTCCTTGGATTTCATCAGTAATTTTACAAATACCTACGTATTCTGATGCTTACTTTATCTGCTCAGAATTGCCTTCAGAAATTTAAGGTGTTGTGGAACCATTGATTTCTACCTAGTATGAGAACTGGAAAAGTATCTGGGGAACCTAATTTCTATTCACTCCTAGTCCAAAGGCTTCTATTAAATGTGTATGTTGTGGGGTGAGGGATGAATTGAAGGGTCAGTGAATCAGAAGGGAAATCAAAGACTGAAGCAGAGGAAAAAAATGTAGGACATGGTATGAAAGTTTTCTTAATTTTCCTCCTCTACTTGCTTGCATTAAACAATTCTATAAATTTCATTTCAGTAAATATACTTGACATTCCAGTTTTACTTCGTCTCTTAGCACCACTTGTTCATAAATATGTCCCTAAGCACTCTAGAAGTCATCAATGAAGAAAAGCACTAAACGTCTTGACATTTTGTTGTTTTAGGAGTCTAATTCCTTGGAAATAACATCAAGACAAATAAAGCCATTCAGCTTTTAATCACGGATGATATAAATCATCATGTCAGTTAATTCTAGGGTCCATAAACCTCAAAAAATGTGGATTTATGACATAGGGATGCAATTTATCAGTATTGGCTTTTTAAATTTGATTAGATTGATGGGCCATGGTTGAACAGATTTTTGTAGTTCTGCTTGCAACTGTACCAAAAATGGAGGCTCTCAAGTTCACAGTCTGTTGGTGTATTAGGTATCAGCTTCACATTTTCCCTGTTCAGACTAATTGCTTCTTTAATCTGTGATTGCTGAAACACATGTGCAGTTGTGCAAGTTAATAGGAAGGAAGATGATTCTGATACTCTTCAGTTTCATTATATTCTGTTTTAAAGTGTCTTCATTGCTAAGGCACCATTATTTTATTTGATGGTCTAATAAGCAATAAATCTAACAATAAAATTTGTGTTAAAATAGTTACAGATAAATATTTAAAGTGTAACACCCAAACAGAACCAAGGCCCAATGGATGAATTTAAAACATAGATAGTATTGTGAAGGGTGGTACAGGTTTACCCGCTTGGAGCTTGCTCTAGTTTGCCTTGCTTCGCTTGTTAAAATCACCTATCAGAGTAAACTTTCAAAACCTAGGCCCCCAAGTTTCAGTCCACTTACCCTAATCTCATAACAGGCACGCATGCTGAGTCAAGTGCTCTGCAGCTGACTGATATGCGGATGCATTTTTAGAATGGAACAGAGTGAAGCTGAACCAATGCAGTGGCTAAAATAAGAAACAAATTTAACTCCATTGTAAAGACAGCCACCAAAATCATTCACCCCAAATAATTCAGAACGTTGGGCTACAAAAACTGAAAACACATATTTGTTCTTTTTTAGCATGCATTTTTTATATACATCTCAGTCTTGCCCTCCTACTCACTATAGATCTCATCATCCTCTTGTTCTGGAGTTTTTGGAGCTGTTATTACATCCACGCTGTCACATGATGCCTCTGTTAAGTTTGGTTCAGCATTTCCATTATAAAACCCATAAGCTTCCAGAGCAAACTTATTATAACTGTCTATGAGGGAAAAAGATGCTCCCAGGTGAAACGTAGTATATATTACATTCATTTTCAGTCCAGGAGGCTCCTTCTTCTTCAATATACTATAAAATAAAATTCCATACCAATGCTTTTACTTTCTTTAGTTGCTTCTGTAATATGATAACATGAAAGAATAAACTAGGAAAGCAAAGAACCATTCATCCCACATTTTGCCCATTTTCTCCAAGATGCTGTTCCTATTCCATTTCCAGCCCAAAGCAAATTTCAGGTCTTAGCACAGTGCCCTAAGTTCCCCTTTCACCAGGACAAGTATCGGTCATTCCTAGACTGATAAAATACAGGGAGCTGGGCAATCAGGGGACCACACAGGAGAATTTTTATTCCCCCCACTTCATACACAGGAGCAATCCTGAATTAAAACATAAAGCATTAGAAACTTTTAAAAAATTATTTCAGAATAGGGGCAGCTGGTTAGCTCAGTTGGTTAGAGCACAGTGTTCATAACAGCAAGCTTGCCAGTTTGATCCCCGCATGGGCCACTGAGCTGCACCTTCCACACCTAAATTGAAACAACTACTTGACTTGGAGCTGATGGGTCCTGGAAAAAGACAGTTACCCAGCTTTAAAAAAAATTACTTCGGAATAGAACATTAATTGAGATATTATGCCAATTAAAGCAATCCCATTTTTAGATTAAATATTTAAAATTGTATAGGACATTTCTCTAAATTGTTTTACTATTTAATATTGAAGGAAAAAGAAAAGGAAAGCACAAGCAAGCTTGTAAAATGAAAACTTAACTACTGAATATTGTTACAATTTTCTCTCCTTAGTAATATAAAATTAGAAGTTAAGTAAAGAGTATATTTTTTAACATATCTTGAACCTGAGAAAATGTTTCCACTGGTTAAACATTTGGATGTCTAGTATATCTTCATAATTGATATATACTAATGGAATCAATGAATATTAAAACCCTAACTCCTCTGACTGGGTGTGAGGAAGAAACATGTCACCTCTGGGTGATACCTTTAAGAGAATAGGTGCCAGGGAAAACCTGCTAAGGCCTGCTGGAAAAGCTATAAACTGTTTGATCCCTCATTCCAGGTCTAATTGCTACTCTTGGCATCCGTCTTCTTCTGGCTCCACCCTGATATCCATTCCTATTTCTAAGACTCCCTCCCCACTCAACAGATTTGTAGAAGGTTAGTGCAGGTGCTTCATGGTCCAGGAACCACTTGTAACTCTGTATCTGCCATAAAGCCCCTTTCATCTTAAGGCAAAGGATGCTGCCTATTGACACTCCCTTTGTTTTTAATGCTTTGGTGGAGTGAAGGAGTTTTATATCTGTCCCCAATCCAAATCCGGAAACCAGTGTGCAAGACAAGCCAATAGATAACATGTCTTAGCATTCTGCTAGGGCAGGCAAGTTGGTTCAAAAACAAATCTCAACACAAAATGCAGGCATCTTCAGCATCCTACACTAAAATAAAACAGAGAAAGCTGATACTCCATTGTAGATAAAAAGAAACTACATAAACATCAATTTTGTCATGCAGTCTATCAGATGATATTTAAATCTTGCCAAAAAACTTTTGTGAGAGCCTATTTCAAACCCAGCAGTATACCAGGAGTTGAGGAGTATTATACAAAAAAAGCAGAAGACAATAATTGTCCCTTGAAACATTAACAGTCCCATCCATAAACCAACAAAAATGTCACGCATCTCAAATTAATGTGGTTTTTTTAAAGATTTTTATTGGAGAATTGGGGGGGTGGGAACAGTGCTGGGGAATTGGGGGAAGGGGAACAGACAAGTTGCTGTCCTTTTGCTCTTCAGTCTAGTTGTGGAGGACGTTGCTTCACTGGCCCAAGTTGGCACCATCATTGTGCTCTTCCCGGGCGAGGCAGATCAGTCTCCGGCTTCTGGACGGCCGCTCACGGTGGCTTGAGGGCCATTCACGCTGGCTGCTGGCTACACACGGTAGCCCATGGCAACCCACTGAAGCAGGGGCTGCAGCCTATGCCGTCGCTGGCGACTGAATGGCAGCCCAACTCCAGGTTGAGCTGTTGTTCAGCATCTTAGCTGTGGTGGGATCCGAACCGGGGCCCTCTAGCATCCCAAGCCTGTTCTTAACCATTGCGCCACTCAGCCGGCCCTCAAATTAATGTTTTTGAAGCCACTTCGTAAATACCTAAGTGCTATACATTTGCTAACAGATACTGATAAATAACTGCTGAAATACAAATCAGTATATTTTAATTTTTCAGGAAAATTGTGAATCCTAAAAATAACAAATCAGATTGACACTTTCTACATAACATGGTATATAATTTGTTTTTATAGAAACAGGATGGGCTTTGAACCCAGGATGACCTAGCTCCGGTAACTCACTAGTTATGTGAACTTTGCAGGCAACTTCCATCGTTTTGAGCTTAAGCTTGCCCCTCTGCATAAGTGGAAAATAATTTCTTCTTCCCATAAATGTTCTATGGATAATTAAATGAATTATACCCAAAACGTGCAGGATGATCATCGGCACTTCCTTTACCTGCTTCTCAAAACAGAACATAGTCAAAGCTTCTCCACTAAGTTTATATCCGCATTGTGGTGATGAGAATGACACAAGAATGACAGTCATATCTTTTTGTGTTGATTCCTGAGATGAAAAGAAAGCATGTCCTTAAATGTATCTTCTAAAATCCCCAAGGGGTATGTTTTAAGTCTTGTCCAAATAGAAAACTGTCCAAATATTAGTCCCTACTATCTGAATAGATTATACCATGTAGTGAAAGTCAGAACTTAATATGAACAACACACTCCAGTAAACGTGGCATTTCACACTTTTATTTATTTATAGTTTGCTCAATCCTGGTTAAAAAGGAAAAAAAAAATCCTTTGTGAACTCAAATCTTGAAGATTCTATTATATTAAGTTCCCTAAAGCCACAAGTCACGGTTCTTCTTTTCCTCTCATAACTGCAGAGTGATGTCAGGCCCAAACTCTAATAAGTCACCTTCAGGTTTCAATCCAAAACACCAGAAATAGTGGGTAAGAGCTGGCTGATTTCACCTCTGAAATGATCAACCTGTATTCCAATTTACCTCTCAGTCCCTTCTCCTCCGGCTTTACCAATCATTTGGCCCTTAATGGGTCTCTTTTGCTGTTTATTACTCTCTATCCCCATCAATTTTCATTGCTCTCTACAGCTTCTTTATCACTTTGTGTTGTCAAGAACATAACTACTTTTGGATCAGATGTTTGCCATAAATTCCTGAAATAGACATTCAGCCCATAAAGAACAGAAACGAATAGGCTAGTTTTAAATGTCACTGGTAGATAGTTCATCTCAGTAGGCGTGATTGTTAATACTTTCACATCTCTAGTTCAAAATTGAAATTTTTCCAGTGCCCCAGGCATAATTATTTTCCTCCAAATGACTTGGAAGCCAGTATTATAGAATCCACCTACACATTATATTTGACCAAAACACTGACATCAAGCAGAATCGCAAAAATCTATTTACATTTGCTCCTTAGTGTTGGCAGCCTTGATTTCTTAGGAAATATCATCTTATTTAGATGGAATAAAAATTGATAGCATTGGCAATTACACACTTCTGCTTTAGATTAATGTCCACACATGAAAAAAATGGGGTTTCTTGATTCCAAATGTTTAAAAAAATGTCAATGACACTGAAAATTTATATACCATATTACAGCTGACAGCACAATTTAGGGTTGAGTTACACACCCTTAAAATGAAAGCTTCCAATAGAAATGCTGACAAGACCTTTACTTATAGGGAAGTATTTGTCTCTAGAATAATAGCAATATGTTATATTTAAATGGATCCTTTTATAAAGCACTTTAGAAACTGTCAACCTGTATCTCTCCTTCCTATACACATGTATCTCTCATGAAAGTCAATAGCAAAGCTATATATCTATTATTTATTTAGTTAGTTATTATGTATTTATTACATTTATGAGATTCACCCATCATTTATTATCCTCGGGGCACCTTTGCAAGTATTAGAGTTAAAAATATAAGAAGATAGCCTGAGTCATTATGATTTGCAAGTTATTCTAGACATCACGAAAACAAGACATATTGCTTCCAGCCTTATTATCTTAGTTCAACATACCTTCAAAAATATACATTCATCAGAAGAGAAACACTTAGACTGATGTAACTTAGAATTACTCCACGCATTAGAAAAAGACAACAGAATCAATAATATCAAATTAAAGGTATTTGATAGCTTTTTAAAATATATTTATATGTTGTGAAGTGATGTTACACAGTAAAGGTTGGTATAAATGGGATATTATGGAGAAGTTTGCATTAATAATGTATTCAATTTTCTACATCATTTTCTCAAACAAATGCATATTGCATCACTATTATATGCTTAGCATTGTGCACAGGTATAACACTTCAATCTTAAAGTGAATATTGAACTAAACTCTCTAGTAAGGCTAATAGCCAGAAAGAGTACTCCAGCTAGAAGACATTTAATAATAGTTAAATTCAGAGTTTATATTCTAAGAATATTTTCTCTTTATCAAATATTTTTATCCTAATAAATTATATCAATAGATTTTGTGGTTTAAATTTCTTTTTTTTAAAAAAGGAGGAAATTACCCCAGATACTTCCTTTCACCCCCAGCTCTCAATATCTCTGTGTCATCCAGGAGAGACTCCAGATCTCCATTCTACTTCAGCCTCTTCCTGGTTTCCTCATTGAAAAAATACAAGGTTCAGGGTGTAGAGAGTTTAGAATGGCCAGGATTTTAATCAATTTGACTTGGAGAGTCAAAAATCAATTATAATTCTATGCCCTAGACCAGGGGTCGGCAAACTTTTGAGACAGAACGTACCCAAAGAGCCACATGTGGCTCGCAAGCCACAGTTTGCCGACCCCTGCTCTAGACCTTTATACCAATGCAGTAAATGACCTTGGGTTAGTTATGAACTTAGTGAGTTAGCATTCTGGTGACTTTAGAAGGAAAGTAACCTCCTTTCAATTGATAGGTATGTTTAAAATTGTCAGAATGAAAAATGTTCTGTAAATACAAAGTGCACGCACAGTATAAAAATCCGCTCTATGCGTCCTTCTGTCTTTACTAGTAATGCTTACCTTTCAAGACCTGTGTCACCTTCACGTTTCTATTGCTATCCCCTTCACTTGGTCAAGAAAAGTTTGTGCATACCTTTAATTGCTAGTGCCTGACCAACTAGCATATACTAAACTCAGTTTGGTGAAATTTCCTGCACTCTGACCACTAGCCAATTGAGATCCAAATGTAGGTCCCCAGGGGCAGAGAGCCAAAGCAGTAATTTACTATACCTTAGAAAGTTCTCATCAACTCCCTGGTTCAATTTCTTCAGCTTCAGTACAAAGGAATTCCTGCAGTGCAAGATTATGAAATGTACTTGCAATTAACCTAGCCCAGAAAACTTGTAGAAAGATATTATACATTTAGCTTTCAGTTCGTGTAAAGACAGGTAAGTGCGGCAACCATGTAATGTAAAATGAAATAACCTTTAGGAAACCAATGGTCATTTTTTTCCCCTAGATTTTCCCCACAGGATTGTGTTTCTAACTAGGCACAAATGCCAAGGCATATTCTACTTTAATATCTAAAAGTATGTGCATATTACAAGGAATTGTATTACTGGCTAGTGATTTGCTTACATGATATCCCAAGGGCCATACAATAGTTTGTATTTATCTTTGAAATTCTATTACTTTCAGAATAATTTTATAAATAATAGCATTAAACATTTTCAGAGCACTGAAAATATACCAAATACAAAGAGACAGATATGATCCTCACACCCCCCCTCCTCTTCAAATGTAAAATTTGTTTCTGATTAACTCAGGAATTTTCAGTTCATGATCAGAACACTTCAGTTCTCAGGCATGAACTTCACCACACTTTCTTCTCACATAGCAGGTGCCTTCAACCCTCATTACCAAATCTGATTTATGAAGTCTGAAAGCATAGTGACATGTGTTGATGCTGGAGGAGTGATTTACATTTCTTCCCTTTTCTTTTCTTCATAAATGTTCTTTCACTTTACCAGTGTCAGTCAGTCAGGCACCTCTTTGACAAGGGACTTGAAGATGACAGTACCAGAGTAGAAGATGCTGGATCAAACAAACGCTCAAGCCTCATGAATACTTCCTGCAATTGCAGATGTTCATTTAAAAATAGAAGCACAGTAACTATTGTAAGGCTATTTAAGGTATTTGCATTTTATTTCTGAAAATAAATAAATAAAGCCAAAAGACAAGGTGGAAGGAGGAATGTCAAGGACAGTAAACAAAGGCAAAGTTGTTGTGCGATTTTATCCCTTAAAGGACCTCATTTTGCACAACAGGTGTCCAAGGGGAATTTCATTCTACTATCTGGCAAGTACAGGAAGCTTTGCATTTCAGCCCCCTACCTGCACTCTCAGCAGGTCTCCTGCTATTCCCCTGTTATTTTTGCAAGCAACACTGCCCAAGATGCCATTACTCTGGTTTACAACAGTTGATCTCTGCTGTGAAATTCAGGCTGTAGACAAAATGGATTCTTTGTAAAAAGAAATGGGGAGGGGCCCCAACAGCATTCACACCTACTTGCTCTTAGACAAGCTTTGCCAAATGCTCTCCTTTAGAAGCCAATTAAGTCTTTCTGCATTTCCATTTCTATTATAGCTGATTGGTGATTACCTAGCTCCTGGTGTCCAAGATGGGGAGGCTGTTTCGCCTTCTTTTTTATGGAAATGCAGACCGTTCTTCAGGGATATAAGTTGCTTTGCCTGCCCTTTGAGATTGGATTCCAAACAAAATGCTTACACATGAAGGCTTATTGATTATAAAAGTTTGTCAGTTTAGAGCAAAAGAAGCGTTATTTGGTAAGTGCCAACTTTTTGATCTGAGGTGAGTAGAGCTGTCTCTCAATTCCCTTGCATGTGTGTGGTGTCACATTCCTCATTATGCCGAAGTATTCCTGAATCCTGCCATTGTCATATCCCATTTGACCCATCAGCCCCACCTGGAACACGTTTATCATTTTACTTAGTATTTTATTGGACGTGTTTATTTACTTATCTGTGCAAGAATATGAGATCAAGGCAGGGGGGAAATACAGCAATCTTGCTCATCATTTTATTGCCTTTGATGAACAGAAAATCTTGCACGGAGTGGCATTCAATTAATTTTTACTGTACAAAGGAATAATGGAATTGTCCTTGCTAACATGCTTGTCTTTGTTAGGTACAATTGTAATAGAGGAACTGGGTTTACAAAAAAAAAAATAATAAGTTCTCCACAATGCACAACCAAACAGTGGCTCAGAAGGTAAATCAAACTAGGCATTTGTGATCTTAAATTTCACTTGTGAGGCTAAAATTCTGTATCTTTCATTGAATGGCAAATACAATTACAAAGCTAACAGAGTTTGAAGATTTTATTAGCCATGATGTTTGGTTACAGCAAGCCTTTGCTGAAACCAAATAATTTATAGGCCTACCTAAGAAGGTCAGGAAGCTGCTAGTACCAAAATCCTGGGAATATACTCTAAATCTTCAAATTACTTTTAGCCAACTTAAGTAACTGCTTTATAAATGGACAGTCACCTATGAATAGTTATTCCAAAATAGATGTTTTCCTTTCCTGTCTGGGAACACAAGCTGTGAATTTTCTTTCGTCTTTCTATACCCTCCCCTATAGAACTCCATGCCACTCTTTACCTTATACACAAGAATGTGAAATGGTTAAAGGATGAAAACCTAAGCTTTTGCAGTCAGCAAGGAGTGTTACATACTATTACATTGCAAGGTCAATAGATTGCCTGTTATTTTAAATGTTATTTAAATTATCTCCCTAGGGATGTAATTTTCAGCTGACTCTCCATCTCCCAAAGAAGCAGAATTTGATATGCCTCACTGACACTGAAGCGATGGTCAGAAAGGACACGAATACAAACAGAAATTAATAAGGACTATACAAAGTTAGTCTAAGGTAGTTGTTCTCAGCGTGGGTGTCCTCAGACCAGCAGCATTAATCTCCCCAGGGAATTCAATAGAAATTCAAATCTCTTAAGTCTCCTGATCAGAAAATCTAGGTGTGGGGCCCATCAATCTTTAGTTGAACAAGACACTCAGGTGATTTTACTGCATGCTGAAGCTTGAGAGGTGATAAGTAAGTAGAAGTAGGCATTAAAAAAAAAAAAAACCCTATACAGAAGACATTAGCTGACCTACCCATATTCTTTATGGAGATTCTGTTACAATCACAGCTTAGTGGGACTAAGATGCATTAATGACCCTGATATAAGTAAGTATCCATGTTAGTGCAGCTGGGAATAGAAAACACACATAAATACACACTCACACACAGAAGAATGAGAATGTCAAAGGAACTTACCAGATATCAATAGATATTAATTGTACATTATATTATAGTTGTATTATATTGTTATAACTTGTTATAATCTATAATAATATCCATAACAATAAAGACAGTATAGTTTGACACAGGGATAATCTAAATAACCAATAGAAGAAAAGTTAGAGAGCTTATAAACAAATCCATATTTATGGAAGTTTCAGATACAAAATATAAGGTTATATAAATCACTGGAAAGTGCAGGGGGAAAAGTGATTCAATAAACAGAACTTGGAAATACAGTTTTCCATATAGCAGTGAATGAAATTAAAAGCCTATTTTGTACCTGCAACAAAAATAATGTCAAGTAGATTGAGACTTTAAAATGTAAAAGGCAAAACTTTTAAACTATTTTAAATAAATAGTATTTACTGACTTCAGTTAAGAAAATTTTATTTACAAGACACAAAATTCGCTAACCAGAAGAAAAACTTTAAAATTATATGTATATTAATTAATCGCATTTTAATTATAAGGTATATTTGAAAAGGAGAAAAAACCCAACCAAGCCATACTCAAGGGAGATATTTATAATACACATAAATGACAAAGGATTAGTATCAAGAACATAAAAAAACCTCCAACAAATCTCTTTAAAAAAAGGAAAGACAACTTATTATAAACATGAGCAAAACAAAGAAAATCCATTTGGCCAACAAATATATAGAGAGATAATCTTACTCGCAATCAGGAAAGTTGTAAGTCAAAAACAAAAGGAGATACCATTTCCCCCCTACTTAATTGGCTAAAATTAAGAAGCTGAACCATCATTGTGTGTTAAAGGGGAAAGAGATTAAGAGGATTTCTTTATACATTGCAGATATGAATGTGATAGTTGCAAGGTGTCTTGAAAACAAGTTGAGATTATCTTCACAAACTAAAACAATGACAATCTATAACTTCAAAGTTTCACGCCTGAGAAAATATTCAAGAACATCTTACCTAGGAGCATCAGGGAACAATGACAAGAATATTCACTGCAGCACTAATAGTAACTATTAAAATCTGGAAACAATATGAATTCCCAGCAAGAGGAAGATTAATGACTATGTTGTAGCAATTTAACACAATTGATTGTTATAGCGTGGAATAACATGGAGTAATTTTATGCAATATAAAATGAATGAAAAAAAGTCCCAAAAGACTACAATAGTATGACACCCTTTTTCTAAAGTTCAAAAACAAGTAAAACTAACAGTACATTCTTAGCCTTATGTTTAAGAGAACGATGAACACAAAATTTCAGATAGTGGTGCTCTCTATGGGGAAGTTGAAGGAAAGTGGAGGAACAGCTTGTATGAATTACTGATTTGTTTTAGATATTCAATTGAATGTTCATTATGTCAATATATTATTTAAAAATCAAGAAAAAATAATGTAAAAAGGAGGACAATACCTAAAGATAATAGTTCAGAATGAAGTAAAGAGGGGCTGGCCAAGTGGCATGTTGGTTGAGTTGGCTTGGGACTCCAGCTCTGAGCAGCAGGACACCGGTTCAGATCCCACATGAGGACCAGTCATGCTGCACCCTCTACAACTAAGATGGTGAACAACAGCTCGACCTGGAGCTGGGCTGCCCCGAGTTGCTGGCAATGGTATAGGCTGCAGTGGGGCTGGTTGGCAGCTGGTGCGCATTTTCGTGAGCTGCCGTGAGCCGCTGTGAGTGGCCATCCAATGGCTGGCAAGCGACTGCCTCACCCGGGAAGAGTGCAATGATAATACCAACATGGGCCAGTGAAGCAACATCCTCCACAACTAGACTAAAGAACAAAAGGACAGCAACTTGTCTGTTCCCCTTCCCCCAATTCCCCAATAAAATCTTAAAAAAAAAAAGAATGATTATGATTAAACTAATTCTGTATTTCTGAGGTCCTTAAACTAAATAATAAATAAATAAGAGAGAAGGAAAGAAAGAGGGAAGGAAACAAGGAGGGAGGGAGGGAGGGAAGGAAGGAAGGAAGGAAGGAAGGAAGGAAGGAAGGAAGGAAGGAAGGAAGGAAGGAAGGAAGAAGAGGAAGAAGGAAGGGAGGGAGGGAGGAGAAAAAAATAAAATGTCAAAATGAGAAAGCTGTTTGTTCTGAGTTTTCTTAACCACCTAGGGCTAAAAATTTTCTAATTACTTAAGAGGAGTTGGAAGTTGAACATGTGCGGGGTAGGATATACATAGGAAAGCTCTGTATCATCCTCTCAAATTTGTTGTGAACCTAAAACTTCTCTAAAACAAATTGTCTTTAAAAATAAAAGTAAAAAAAAAAAAAGTAGAATACTCCACTGACAATGGTTTAACAGTCCATGTTAAATCTGACCTAGTTAAATCTACAATTAACTACATACAGTTTTATTTTGTATTATGGATAAAGATATTTAAATATGTTCCTGACAGGATGAAACTTGCGTTTTTTATTTAGTATTACTGAGAACTGAATCTTCTACTTATCAATAGCAGTATGACATCTTCTAAAGGCCATGGAGTTGGGGCCTGGCGAGCAGTGACAAAAACAATAGAAAATATGTTGAGTCCAGAGGTGGAGTTATCAAAATGCTACTAAGACCCTTCAGCTTCAAGACCCCTCACTTGAAGAGGCCACTAACAATACAAAACTAAGGTATTTTAATCAGTCATTTAAAACACCTGTTTCTTTCCACTCTGAATTCCCCCATTACATGTTTTCTCTTACTGGGATGATTTGGAGTAGCCATAGCTGTTTTGAAAATCCAGTTAAAGGGAAGTTTGGTTGGATGTATTTTTAATGTATTTTAAATGTAATATATTTTTGTGGTTTCATAGTCATTTCCATTCTTGGTAAGTTATTGCTAGCTATCCCAGCGTGGGAAAGATTTCTAGGAATACTCCTATTACCTCCTGTACCAATTCCCTTGCACGCTGACATACTGCTACAGGAATATTTTCCGCAGTGCATTTTATCAGAAGTAAGTGGTAAGTAGGAGAGAAAGAAAACTTGAAAGGTTATGTGTCAGAAGCCAATGTATGGAAAATGCTTCCAATCATCAGAGAAGCAAAATTATAAGCAGAGAATTCATTTCTCATTAACACCTAGTCAAAATGAAAGTTCCATCCTGTGAAAAATATATTTAATAATGCATCATATGCAAGTATAAATGTATAACACATTTTTATGGAAATCAAATGAAATAGAATGGAATCCTGGGTTTGAGGTCACAAGACTATAACATTATAAACTACAAGCACATTTGTGTATGAAATTATGTTTATGTTCCCCCAAATAATAAAGTTGTTTAATCAATTATGATAGGAGAAAGATTAAATTATTCTTTTATTCTTGATACAGAAATATTATAAAATATTATAAAATCATTGTCATATAAAATGCCAAAAAAATGCAGCTAAAATATTTTAAAAAGGAGTATTATAAAGTTGTGCCAGAGAATTAATTAACAAAAATGTCAGGTTTTTGTTTGTTGTTTTGTTGGTTTTTTTTTTTTTGGTGATGTTTGTGGTATTTCTCAGCTTTTCAAAATCTTTAATCTGGTTTATTTCTGTTCTCATCTTAAATAAACATTTACTTTTTAATCTAATTTTATATTTATAAATTCAATATTTTCAAAAGAAAGCCCACCAAAATGTATAAACCTTACAACATTTTCAAAATCTGGGTAAATCCCTGCCTGGGCCATTAAAACACTGGTGATATAGGGGCCGGCTGAGTGGCGCGACGGTTAAGAGCTGGCTTGGGACGCTAGAGGGCCCTGGTTCAGATCCCACATATGAGGGCCAGTGATACTGCCCTCTACAGCTAAGATGCTGAACAACAGCTCAACCTGGAGCTGGGCTGCCATGAGTCGCCGATGGTGTAGGCTGCAGCCCCTGCTGCATTGGCTGCCATGGGCTACCGTGTGTAGCCAGCAGTCAGTGTGAGCGGCCAGCAGCCGCAGTGAGCGGCTGTCCAGAAGCCGACAACTGATCTGCCTCACCCGGGAAGAGCGCAATGATGGTGCCAACTTGGGCCAGTGAAGCAACAGCCTCCACAACTAGACTGAAGAACAAAAGGACAGCAACTTGTCTGTTCCCCTTTCCCAAATTCCCCAGTGCTGTTCCTATCCCCCCAATTCCCCAATAAAAATCTTTAAGAAAAAAAAACACAAAGAAACACTGGTGATATAATCTCTTTCTAGTTATCTAAACCTGAAACACCCATTCCTTCCCCTCAACCTGCTCTCCTTGGGTCCGAATGTATTGGAGGCAGAGCCAAACCAAGACACCAAATAAAGAGCAAAAAAGTTTAGGGAAAAGATGTAAAAAGAAATTGGATGGGAATAAAGAACAACGTACCCTAATATGTGCCAAGTATTATATCAATGACTATATTGTTTCTCATTTTCTGTTCATCCCAACATCCCATGATGAAATTCTGAATCTATTTTTCCCATGAAGTATCATTAAAGTTGCCATGTGTATATTCACATTGACCTTCATTCACAGCTACATTTTGGATAGAAGGTATACTAAATAGGTGTTCTGGATGTTTTACCATAGGAACTCAACCATTATGCATAACTTGTCTTTTAATATGGAAATTAATTCTGAGTTGCAAACAACAGATTTACAAAAGACCTTTTGAAACAAAACCTTTTGTTCAATCAGAAGCTAAACCGACTTATTGTGCTTCTTACCGCTTTCTCTTGTACCTCAATTTCCTTGTCAGTAGTACAGAAACAATAATCCAACTTGTCTTCCAGAGAAAAGATGAGAAATGAATGGGATAATTAAGACCTAAAATCTAAGACCTGGTACTGTTTTGTTTTGTTTTATTTCCTGAGTCTCAAGGCCACAAACGTGTATGTGTAAAATCTTAGGAAGGAGAAACAATATGTTTTGGTTGATATCATACCATGAGAAAAACGTGTGAAAAAAAATGAAAAAAAAGTCACTGGTCACTTAAACTTGGGATTTGGGTTCTAGTTCCAGTTCTTTCTCTCCCTTTCTTTGGGTTCCTAGAGGTTGGGAAAGTCCCTCAACTTCTCCAATCCATAAGAAAAGTATCATAATGGTCTCTAACATCCATTCTGGTTTTCACAATCTCTTATTTTGTGAACAATGTGATCAGAAAACACTCATTTAAAAAACATTTTAAAGTAAACTATTGTTTTTAGCAATCCCAAAATTAGAAAAAGTAAATTCCTGTGATATATCAATCAAGGATATGTTTAAATCCACTTATCCCCTGGGAACAAGAATTTCATATTAATAGAGACATCACTCAAAAATCCATCCTTAAAAGTTTGAGAATTTTTGAAAAAACAAAATTCCACTTCAAATGTCAGCTATTATAACTCATGATATCAATGACTAATGAAAATAAGAGATAGATAATTATAACAACAAAGTAAATACTTAGTGACTTTTTCATTGATATTATCTACTTTATAAAAGTCACTATTAACGAAGAACTTACAATTTGCTGTAGACTTGCTGCATTTAAAAAAATTCAAATAAATATGGTAATATTTATTGAAAAATTAAGCCGATCCAATAAGAAAAGACACTTAAATAAAAATTTTTAAAAAGTCTTAAAGGAGGTTTATACTTCTGAGGCATGAACACTTGGATTTGGAATGTAGTCATTTTATTGCTATCTTAACGACTATTTCATTTTTAGCCAAGGCAAAGAAAATTAAAAATATCCAGGCAGTATGTATGTCATAAATGTAACTACGGTTTATTTTAAATCATTTCAATCCCTTTTATGCTTTTTTTTTAAAGCAGCTGTTGCCACTGCTACATGTTTATACCAATCAATCAGCCCTTTGGTCCAACATTTGCAACAAAATCCAGAAACCACAAGCTTCAATGTATCAATCTACTCATCTTGGCAGCAATAAAGAGAAATCAAATGAAAAGCATTTAATAGTAAGGGGTACAAGTTTCATCTACATTTACATTTATATTTAGCTATATTGAGTTTGCAAGCTCAAGTTTTGGGATGAAATAGGGGCAAAATTTTCTGAAGTCTTGATCTGAGAGATCCAGAATTTATAGATAACAGAGCTTCAATAGAAACAAATGACAGATATCTGATAGCCCACCAAATATTATTTTGAATGTCAAAATAATAATTATTATTCTCTAATCAAAACATTTTAATATCAAGTTGCATCACTTTAGAGAAGGGACTGGGCAAATATCTGTGTATTTATAAATATTGTCTTCTATTTTGATATTACACTTATTATGAAATGGAGTGGAGGAGTAGGGAAGGTAAATTTTGTCTTGGACCTAAGACCCATAGCCTTTGCTTATTTGGGGAGACCTGTGTATAAGTGGTGATTGCTGTTTCCATTTACTCTGCACACTAACTTTCCTGGTACTGCTGAATAGGTCTCATTGATTTATGGGATAGAGATATAAGAATCCTGTATCCATAAAAGAAAAGATTTCTCTTCTTCGTGAAGAAAGTTAATTAATTCTAATTAATACTAACATAGTAAAATTCATAGTTTTACTTTATAACTGGTATAACCACCCAAATATACAGTTGATTCCTGAACTACATGGGGTTGTGGGTGCCGACCATGTTGAAAAATCCACACAATACTTTCGGCTCCCAAGAAACTTAACTACTAGCCTACTGTTGACCCGAAGCCTTACTAATAACATAAACAGTTGATTAACACATATTTTATATTTTATATGTATTATATACTGTATTTTTACAATAAAGTAAGCTAAAGAAAAGAAAATATTATTAAGAACATCACAGGGAAAAGAAAATACATGTATGTATTTATTGAAAAAAATCTGCATATAAAAACTTACGCAGTTCAAACCCATGTGGCTCAAGGGTCAGCTGTACTCTCCAGGAGAGCTGGAATATTGCCTGTCTTATTTACGACTCTACCCACTGTATCTAGAATACATCTGGTACTAAACAGTCTTTCATCAAAATGTTAGCTGTTATTGTATGTCAACTAAGATTTGATATACATGTGGTTACGGGATGTAGAGTACAGTGCAGGGAGTGGAGTCAATGGAATTATGATAGATATCTATGATGTTGGGGGAGGGGGGCCATTGATTGGGGGAGGGGTGTCATCACTTTGTAAGGAGTGAAAAGTATAACTATTGCATTGTTTTGTACAGCTAAAACTAATTTTAAAAAATGTTAGCTGCTGAATAAGTATATGGGTAGAGATTTAATTAGAAGATATATTGACATTGTTCTATCAGGTAAACTTTATAAATAACTGTCTAAAGTGGTAAACATGTTTGTATCTATGCATTCATGACATAAGAACATATAATAGAGTGAAATGTGAGAAATGAGATAACGTATGCATTTAATAGGAGGCATTCATTAAATGTTAGTTTCCCTCTTTCTATATTACACTGCCTTTGATTTTAAAATCACTAAGTGCATATACAACTCCCATTAAAAGAAACCATTTCATGCACTTAAGTTCCATGGAGGCTACAACAATATCCATTTTGATCTTTTTGGTTTTGGTTTTTGTTTTTTTTAAAGATATTTATTGGGGAGTTGGGGGGATGGGAACAGTGCTTGGGAATTGGGGGAAGGGGAACAGACAAGTTGTTGTCGTTTTGTTCTTCAGTTTAGTTGTGGAGGACTTTGCTTCACTGGCCCAAGTTGGCACCATCATTGCGCTCTTCCCAGGTGAGGCAGATCAGTCGCCAGCTTCTGGACGGCTGCTTTCTGCGGCTGCTGGCCGCTCACCCTGGCTGCTGGCCGCTCACACTGGCTGCTGGCCACTCACACTGGCTGCTGGCTACACACAGTAGCCCATGGCAACCCACTGCAGCAGGGTCTGCAGCCTACTCTGACCCCGGCGACTCTTGGCAGCCCAGCTCCAGGTTGAGCTGTTGTTCAGCATCTTAGTTGTAGAGGGCAGTGTCACTGGCCCTCACATGTGGGATCCGAACCGGGGCCCTCTGGCGTCCCAAGCCAGCTCTTGACCAACGCGCCACTCGGCCGGCCCTTTTTGTTTTGTTTGTTTCCTCAACTTTTAGCACAGTGCCTGGCACCTAGAAGATGTGCAATGAGTATTTGTCAAATAAATGAATAAAATGTGAGTGAATGAATGAATGAACATCCCAATTATCCATCCAAAAGTATCAAAAAGTAATTTTCATTTATTTATTTTACAATCCCCTAATATGTTATTAAAGGTTCCTCTAAGAGAAGCCATTTGCTTCTAATTGCCAGTGCAAAATAAAATACATAATTTACAAATAACTACAAGGCAGAATTTTACATATAGAATTACTTGCTTCCCCCCAAATGTTCCACAGCAACAACCAGAGGACTAACAAATACCTAGATCCAGGAGCTATCCAATGGGTTGAATATTCTCATGATAATAAGATAGCCCAGAACTCCCTACCCTTCTCCAGAAAGAGTTGAGGACACATCTAAAGTGAGTGGGAAGCCGGGCCACCACTAAGAGGATTATGTACCAGGCGCTCCCCTTTACTCAGTCCCACTCTTCACTAAGGAGCTGGTGATTCCTGTGGCAGACATGGAGTCCTTCGTGCTGAGGTCAGGCTATCTTGGCAGGGGTTACTGTTTCCAGGCCCCGAAAAAATTCCCAAGATATATATCTAACATGTTAGAAGAGTGTTGTACTTGATTTTCTCCACTAAATAAGAGAAGAGGAATAAGGAGAAATATCCACTTAATATAGATATAGAAATAGAGATATAGACTAGAGATAGAGGTGAGATAGAGATAGAGATACAGTTAGATATATCAGTCTTACTCAGTTTTAGGTTGGCAAACATGAACAATGAAACTATGTTTATACTCAATTTGCTAACAAATAGTCAAATGAAAGAAGCAATATCCCTGCAAAGAACTAAAGTGTGGATTCTGAGAAGGGCATTAGCCAGTATCAATAGCAAAACCTTCTGCACAGACATCTCCTCACACAGATGTTTCTGAGCACAGCAGTGGCTGGGGACCAGCACAAGAAAAGCACATAGAGGCAGGAAGGAAAGGGATTTCAGTGTAAAGAGCGGTTTCCCATACGGATAATGGTGTTCTTAGTACAGATGAGAACGAACTTCAATTCATTTAACCCATTTTCCTCACAGTATTCGCCATCCCTTTCTTTCTTTGGAGAAAATGTTTTAGGGGATTCTGTCTTTAACAAAATGGAAAATTTCTCCTTTCCTATAACTTTAAACATCTCAAAGGTGTACTCATTCTACAAACTCAAGATCAATTCCTGACACCTCTGTGTGTATTTTGCAATTCAACGGTTTTATTTCTGTAAAATAAAACTTCATGCCCTTAAAAAAAAAAAAATCTCAGCCACGAAGAATCCAATTCGGATCTTGGAGATGGCTCACAGGAGCGACTGCTTACCCCCACCTATTTGCACCTGTCTGACTTTCTCAGCAGCTGAGAGTCCCATGTGCAGGAGCCTCGGCCTCGTGTCCAGGGCTTAGCGAAGCATAATCAAACCATGTGTCCTTATCAGCCCAGCCACTGTTTCCAGTGCAAGTGTCCCATTGCCCACCTGCCTGATATTCAGCCCCGGAAGCCTAGAAAATTAGTTAAGCTTTCCAGTCACAGCACTCCCTGTAACAAATGTGTGGAGCACCGCATGACTTCTTCAACCAGCTGGTTTTCCTGGCATTTGAATAAAAGTAAAAATAGGAAACAAAGAGGTAGAGGAAAAGTGACAAGCTGAAACCTGCGAAAAGAAAGATGACAAGGTACAGAAAAATTGGCTCCAGGATGCCCGAGAGGGGGTGGGGTATGATGGGCTGATACTGCCATCTAGTGGCTGCATAATACTCGGGAAAAATGCTAAATGAATCTCCAGAGTGATGTATTTCTTTTTTTAGTTCTAGGGGAAAAGAGAATATTTTTTAAAATGGGCCGGGACCGTGATGAGGACGAATGTTTTTGCCTTAGTAAGCGGCTTTCGCCTGTTTGGTAAACTGGGGACGGATAGAGAACGCCTTACCAGAGCTGCCTGCTGCCTCAACAAGTGTATTCTCCCTTTTTCTATTTGAAACCTCAGGTAGATGTCTTCCTCTCTTCAAACATTGGCATCCTCTCGCCCTAGGGTTGCCAGATTTAGAAAAAAAGTATCCTAGTTAAATTTGAATTTTAGACAAACAACTAATAAGTATTTTAGTATAAGTATGTCCCATGCAATATTTAGGACACACTTATACTAAAATAATACTAATAATCCTTTATCTGAAATTAAAACTTAACTAGTCATCTTGTATTTTATCAGAGAACCTTACTTCACCCTCAAGTAAAGGCAATATTTAGCCAAAATTTTAGATGACAAGTTTCTATTAGGTCTGACCTGAAATGTAGCTGTCTATGAGAAAAATATATTACTTTTATCATCTTTGATACCATGACTATTATTACAGGTGCTGACATGATAAATGCTAGATAAAGAATAATTAATAATGAAGGTGATGTTTTAGGCATCAGATTACATTAAGTCTGTATTGATCTTTCATACTGAATCCCCATTTATTCTGTGATACGTCTATGAGCTAAATGCTGGTGGGAAGCAGACAAGGTTTGAAAATTTGGTCATTAAAATATATCCCAGGGCCGGCTGAGTGGCGTGATGGTTAAGAACTCGCTTGGGATGCCAGAGGGCCCCGGTTCGGATCCCACATATGAGGGCCAGTGACACTGCCCTC
>NW_017731475.1:236558-241100 GCF_001890085.2 Hipposideros armiger
CCTACTTTTTATTTCATTTGTCATGCAATATTATGTTTCTTACTACTGTTATTAAGTATAAGTATTGAATGCACACATATTTTTTTCAAATGAGAATTTGTTGGCATTTATTATGTACTGCATCTTCTGCCAAAATCTGAAAGCTACATTTCTAAGAATCTCCAAATTTACCAAAATCCTTATAAAAACAATCTTAATAGGAGAAAATGGCATTCTAGGCACTATTTTGCTGTCATGAGAGTTTTAGAGTCACAATATCAAACTTATTTTTCTTGTGGAAATCTTAATATTAAAAGTAGCTTTTATGGTTAAAAGTTATTTTCATTGCATCATAAATTCTTGACTAAAGCTGGAAATAAGTGACTGACCAAATTTTTGTTTGCTTTTCAACACACATATGTGAGGGTCTCATAAACTTTAGTATACAGTCTCCTAACATACAAAGAACAAATTTGAAATGTTACTTTTTTTAGATAATAAATCACAAAATAGCAATAAATCATAGTATAGTTTATAACTACCATCAGTAAAGAAAAATATATGATGGTAACTCAGTAGCCATAACTTATAAACTCAATAAAGTAGCTAAGCACATTTATGTTGCCCACATAACTTTTGCTTCCTTTAAGATCACTGCTATTTTTCTCAATATCCTTCAAGGTCACTTAAATTTTCCTATACAGAAACCATAGCACTATTTAAGTATGTGCTAATTATTGTCTTTCTAAAGATGGTTAAATGAGGATCCAAGTCAGTGACATTGTCCATATCCCAAGAAAAACCTAATATATTTTTTTGATAAATGATAAGAAGTCATCAGGAAAGAATTTCATTGAAACATTTGTCTATGAATCAAGAAAAACTTGTGCCACTCTTCTTCAACTCAGGATTCAGCAAAAGCTTTAAGTTTGGGGTTTTGTTTGTTTGTTTTTTTCCCAAACACGTGAACAGGTTACTGCCAAATGTGATCCACAATCCTGACTATTTTCCCTACCATGGATTCAGAAAAGTGCTTTTCTCTTTCCTTCAAAATCTATTTTTAAATGATAAGAACAAAGTGATAAGAATCATGCATGGACAGGGGTGGAATCCAAAAGCCTTGAGCCAGTGATATGAGGGGTCTATTCTAAAAAATGGAATCCTGAACCCAGGGCCACCCTGAGCATTCACTTTGTGTGTTCTGGCTAACGCCATGTTAATATGCTCTGACTTCTTACTGTACAGCTGGGAGAAAGACAAACCAGCCATTACTGCAAAAATTTTATTGACAAATGAAGCATTTCCAAGTTGTGCTCTTAAAATGCCCCTTCAGAGCAGAATCTTGAAAAGCTTTGCCCTTCTTAGTTCCTAGGGAGGGAGACTGAGGCATGGAGAGGTTAAGTGAGTTGCCCAAGGTCACCCAGGAAGTCAGTGAATTAACCAGAAATAGTACCCAGGACTCCTGCCTTCTACACCACAGCTCCAACCACTGGACCATGTTTCCTGACAGCAGCGAAGCATTAAACCACAGCGGTTTGCCAGCAACATCAAGTAGTATTTTGCCAGTGTAATTTACCTGTTTCGGAATTAAATAATAATACCATTTTACCTTAATCTATCACCTTTCCTCCCAGAGGAGCCTAAAGTGCTAAGTGCTTTAGTTATGAGTTTTAGCAGCTTACATATAAATCACTTCACACACCATTAAAATGCAGCTGTCCTTGGAGTCAATGTTGCAGCTGTTAAACATAAGTATCCCAACTGTGAAACGTTTATTGAGCACCAACGATGTGCTAAATGTTAGAGAGAATGCAAAATTTGAATTTAGGGAGTTTATAGGGACTAAGAGATAGAGAGAAACTACTTAAAATGTTGATGTCATATAAATAGAAATTGGAATATTGCTGGAACACACTTCCATTTCTAGTGAACATAATTATCAAGGAGTCTGAAAAATGTCCTTTGGTTGTAAAAAGGGCCCTTAGATAAATGCTCTAAAAATGTGAAAGCAATAGTTTAGATCACAGACAAAGCTGTTTCAGACTCATTCCAAGGTAGTCCACTAATCTTTACCTGACTCCTCACTTTTATTTCTCATTCCTGTGTTCTCAAGCACTTGCAATGACAAATTTTAAATAGCCAAGTCCAATAGTTTAATATAACCTGACCTGATTTTTTGATAGAGAATGATTATATAACCAGAAATGTTTCTTCCTGGGGGTGGAAGGGAATTGATCCAGAAGAGAAACATAGGACACTTGAGCATACAGTAAATAATGACATGGTTAAAATAATAATTTTATGGTAAGTGGCTAAAATAGAATAAGTTATTTTTTGACCGCAGCTCCCACACCATATACTTTAAAATGTATGCCATAAGCTCCATGTGCCTAGAAAATGTGCAATAGAAATTATGAAAGGAACTAATCAGGATTATTTTTATTTGCTTTTTATTTCAGAATAAAAAGCACATGAAAAGTTAAGGAGAAATAAAGGACAGTTCAAAGGAACAGAAAATTCCACATGGGGAAGTGAGTTTCTACTATATCTGTCCAGTATGCTGTGGCTTGAAAACACACTTTGGTTGCTCAGATATTGTTTTGTAATACTTTGTGCCAAATGATTGCTTTGAAAAATAAACAAGTAGATCTGGTGGTCAGAGAGGAAGAGACAGAAACATGGCAAAGGAACCTATTTGATGTGCTGTGGACNGAGCGGCCGTCCAGAAGCCGGCAACTGATCTGCCTCACCCGGGAAGAGCGCAATGATGGTGCCAACTTGGGCCAGTGAAGCAAAGTCCTCCACAACTAAACTGAAGAACAAAACGACAACAACTTGTCTGTTCCCCTTCCCCCAATTCCCCAGCACTGTTCCCATACCCCAATTCCCCAATAAAATCTTTAAAATATATATATATATAAATTAGGAAGTACATTATCATTATTTCTATTCCTTCTTCACTTGCCAGTGATTGCCAACATATACTCTTACACTTAGACCCTTTACTCTTAGGCAAGTAGCTGGTAAAAAATAAGCAAAGAATATAAAATACAAGAGAAAAATCCTTTATATTAATTCTTCCTCTTATAATAAGTTTTCCCTTTAAACTACAATTTGTGTATTTGGAATTTTTCTGAAACACCTATATATTTCATCAACTAAAGTATTTTCAGATTATGGAAGCTACAATAGTCTTATCTGGCCAACAGAATCATTTTATAAGTAGAGAAATCTATAAAATAAAAAAATATATGATTTGCCCTATTAATCTCACAGGATTTGTATCAAATTAGATAGCATGAATTATAGAAAATAATACATTGTTGGAAGGCAGTGTTTATGGGTTCCTTATGTGTATATACATGTCTTTTGAACAGACTTACTGATAACTTTTATTCTGGGATATCTTTTCAGAAATGTCTATTCAAGACATTCTTTTCAAGAGTTACAAACAACCTTGGAAGACAGAAATAGTGTCACCCTCCTGGGTGGGAGCAGATTTGTTTGCTGCCCAATATAATAAAGATAATAAAACATAGTGAGATCCCCCTCTGTGTAAAGGTTGGGCAGAGAAAATAATTAACAAATGGCAATAGTAATTCCTTACCTATCAATAATTACTTCATATGTAAATAGATTAAATTCTCCAATTGAAAGACTATAGAATGGCTGAATAGATTTTTAAAAAGATCCAACAATACGCTGCCTATGAGGGGTATTTAGATTTAAAGATACATATAGACTGAGTGTGAAGAGGTCAAAAAGACATTTCAAGCCAATTGTAAGCAGAGAGGAAATAAAAGGAGGAGTAGCTATATTTATATCAGAAAATAAAATAGACATTAACCTAAAAATGGTTTAAAAAAGAAAAAAAGGGAGGGCATAAAAGAAATTTTAAAAATAGGTTTGGGCAGGTTTGCTTGGATCCCCTTTTAAAATTGAGATTTCTCAGCTGTGACACAAGCACATTGCATGTACAGGATGTATCTGGGTTCCTCTCTAAGTGACGCCCCTGGGATCTGGGGTGGGAAGAAAACCAATGCAAATATGAAGCCTACTGCCTGTTTTGCTATGAATAATCAAGTCTTTTGTCTCTGAACCAGAAATCTCACGTCTTTTATTAGCATTTATGAATCTATGGCAGCATAGCTCTTTAGCTCATAGGTAGGGTAATATGTCAGACCCTCAGGGTTCCTGACATACAGACATTAATATGAACTTCTTGTGAATCATCTGTATGTCTTTACAATGCTGAGATAGTATTATTACACTGGAGAATTACCTTACAAACTCATAATGTGTCTGTATGTACGTTTGGGTCTAGGTGTATTGTGGGTAGTGGAAAATAGCTGAGTTGGCATCTTCCAAGGTAATTTGACTAATGTGAACAACATTGTAGCGTGACTAAGTGCAGCTAGTGCCTTGACACATGGGTCCCACCATTTCTGCAACATTTATAAAACTCCTGGAGAGGAACTATGGTGTGGAGATTTGGAGGTGCTGACAGTGGAGTCAGGTTGTGCTGTCCCAACTCTACCACTCACTGGCTGTGTGATCTCTGAC
>NW_017731475.1:241147-242659 GCF_001890085.2 Hipposideros armiger
GCAGTGAGCGGCCGTCCAGAAGCCGGCGACTGATCTGCCTCGCCAGAGAAGAGCGCAATGATGGTGCCAACTTGGGCCAGTGAAGCAACATCCTCCACAGCTAGATTGAAGAACAAAACGACAGCAACTTGTCTGTTCCCCTTCCCCCAACTCCCCAGCACTGTTCCCATCCCCAATTCCCCAATAAAAAAATCTTAAAAAAAAATATATATATATATCCCAAACTATTGGGTTGTCAGAAAAGTCATGATGCATTTTTGCAACGCAAAACATAGAAAAATACGTCATGACTTTTCCGACAACCCAATAATATCCACACAGTGATTAGAAACCTGTATAAATTTGTTAAGAAGACTTGCTATTAGCTGAGAGCTTATGTGTAGGTGAATGAAGAATTATGAAATGCAAGTAAAAAGGAGCCAGTCTCTGAAAGATTTTCCACTTGCCAGGAAAACTGGAGTATAAAAACCGACATATGTGTCTTAGCAGCTTTAGCTTCACCTTTAACATACTTGACCAACTGACAGATCAAATTTTGTTTTTAGATTTTGACTTTTGATGAGAACATCCCTCTCATTTCCCTTGGCTGATGGACAAGGGCTTAAACATCCCACAGAACAAGGATAGCTTGTCAACTGCTACAAAGATGCTGTGGATTGAATGATCATGTGTATTTAGGACAACCTATTTTCAATTGATGGATGAGATCAAATCTTCCAAAATTTACTGCAAACAGATTTTGGATGTTATACAATTGTGGCCATTTTTCAGCTTGTGTTGGTTGTCAATAATACTGGGAGGGCTCCCTAAAATGAGATACAATAATTTTATTTGTTGTTGAAATAGCCACAGAACCCAAAAGTACTTCTGAGTCAATGATTAACACTATTTGCTGCTCTTTGGCTGCTTGCTGTAATTTACTCCGAGCTTCCAGGGACTTCTGCTCACTTCCTTGCTATATTTTTTTCCTTTTTTTAATTCTTCATGTAGGAGCTGAGATAGAAATTGTGAGCTGTTCTGTCCTCAATCCTCACATCCCCCTCCACAATGACACCATATCAATGTCTCACCTTTGCTCATTAACACTAGACAAATAACCAACTTTCTGTGGCTTAGTTTTGTTCATCAAAGTGGGATGAAATCTAACTTGCCTTATCTAAATAACAGAGCCAAGTTATAGTAAGCAAATAATTTTGAAATTCCTGGAGTAGGCCACATTCATTGGGGTTATATTAAAGGATGCCTTGGTCCCAAATTGAACACACTTAGAAGTGCTACACCTTGGAAATTGGGAATGTAATACATTATGCATATAATGATATTCTAATACAGGTTTACATTGCTTAACATAACAGGTGTAGTCTCTATAGGATATCAATTTAGTTAATTGTTATATGGAGTTAAAATATAAATTAGGGGGCCGGCTGAGTGGCACGATGGTTAAGAACTGGCTTGGGACACCAGAGGGCCCCGGTTCAGATCCCACATATGAGGGCCAGTGACACTGCCCTC
>NW_017731475.1:247559-257772 GCF_001890085.2 Hipposideros armiger
TAAACTCCATGTGCCTAGAAAATGTGCAATAGAAATTATGAAAGGAACTAATCAGGATTATTTTTATTTGCTTTTTATTTCAGAATAAAAAGCACATGAAAAGTTAAGGAGAAATAAAGGACAGTTCAAAGGAACAGAAAATTCCACATGGGGAAGTGAGTTTCTACTATATCTGTCCAGTATGCTGTGGCTTGAAAACACACTTTGGTTGCTCAGACATTGTTTTGTAATACTTTGTGCCAAATGATTGCTTTGAAAAATAAACAAGTAGATCTGGTGGTCAGAGAGGAAGAGACAGAAACATGGCAAAGGAACCTATTTGATGTGCTGTGGACATGTACCAACAAATGGATCACATTGTTCAAAGCACAGAGCTTGGGAATAGGTGTGAGAAACTCTTTCTTTCCCCCTTATAGTTACCCTGTGCTATCAAAATAGAGCAAAAGCAAAAACAACAAAGTCTGCTTTGTCTTGTCTGTTGATTCTCGGGTTCTTAATGACTGATGTTTGAGGAAGTTTTATATAAACAGCTAATAAATTATCCATGGAGGAAGGTAATCTGAAAGAGCGAAAAACTGGCTAAAGGAAATCAAGTTTTGTGGTTTTCAAGTACCTATTGTATTGCGAATAAATACAAGGTCTACCCTGGATTAATAAATTAGCTTTAAATAATTTGGAACTATTTTTAATTAAAATATACTTTGCAGATCTTAACTTTCCAATGCATACATAGAGTTAAAATACATATACATAAATATAAGTGCAGTAAACTTGGTTTAGCTGAGCAAAAGTGAAGAAGCGTTAGAAATATAAATTGGCAAGGTGCTCAACATGATTCAGCCATAGGATACAACTGCTAAAAATGCTGAAGGGAATCTTCATCTACAGTCACTTACCTATTTACTAAACATTGTTTACCATGTCTATAACGTGCCACACATAAAGGGGCGCCAGTGATAAATTGCACATTTTCCTTGTTTCAAGGAGCTTAGCATTTAGTGGGAAAATAGATTTAAAATAATGAATGAATGAATGAATGAAACTGCCATTCAATGTGATATATGCCAAAATAAAGCTGTATATATAAAGTGATATTTAAAAACAGAGTAAGGGGAAAGGCGAGATATGAAGAAAAATGTCTAAATTCTAAAGAATGGTTGGGATTCCACCAGGAGAAAGAGGCTCAGGGGTGGAAGGGGTAAACTTTAGAAGCAGAGTATCAAAAAATACGGTGACAATTCTCCCATTCTATTTGGTGTAAGTCAAACTCCACCTGGACAAATGAATTGCACCAAAAGGAGACCTCTGTAGTGACAGGATTCGAAACCTAATCTTTATGGAACAATTAGAGTCAATGGGAATGCTGACACTTCAAAGAAGAAAAACATCTGTGTTCCTTTAGATAGTTAAAGATTCTCATGTGAAAAGGAGAGAACAGCTTGTTCTGTTTAGCTTGAAAGAACAGAATAAGGAGGAATGTTGGGGAGAAATTAGAGCAAAACAGACTTTGGCTTGATACACCGACAGACTTATAACTAACACTGTTCCCAGATACAGTGAGTTGTCACCATGACTAGAGGTATTGAGAAGAAATTAATTGTTGACAGGGATCTTGCAGAGGAAATTTAACCCTCACGTGGGGGAACTGACATCTATGATCCTCAACTCTTCTATAAAAAATAATGTAAAACCAGCCTGAAGAGTGTTGGGCTTGGCTTGCTTTACAAATATACTCCTGCCTTAGTCATCTCAGGCTTCTATAGCAAAATGACCATAGACAGGGTGGCTTATAAACAACAGAAATTCATTGCTCACAGTTCTAGGAGCTGGAAGTCCAAGATCAGGGGACAGGAACAGTCAGGTTCTGGTGAGAATCCTCTTCTGAGAAGCAGAGTGCCAGCTTTTCCTTGTACCCTCACATGGTGGAGAACAGAGAGAGGAAGAAAGCTCTCTCGTGAGTCTTATAAAGACACTAACCCCATTCATGGGGACCCCACCCTCACAGCCTCATCTAATCCTGTCACCTCCAAAAGGCCCCACTTCCTGATACCATCACACTGGGGGGTAAGGTTTCAACATATGAATTTTGGGAGGGGACACATTCAGTCCATAACAATTATGTATGTTAGGTTAGGGTTTTGGTTTTCTGATGAGGCCTCAGAGCTAAAGGCAACAGATCACACATGTGAACAGTCTCCCCACAAGACATTCTAAGGGGTGGACAAAATCACCCCTGCAACCTTAGCCTATAATCCACTTCTGCCCTATGTAAGAAAAGATAAGAAATTCAAAACAGAGTGATCAGCAAAGAAAGGATAATAAAAGGAAATTAATAGAAATACAGTGCTGTGGCATTTTTCTTCTCTTCCTACAGTGGAAGGCAGAAGGGATATGTCTTCTCTCTAATTCCAGCTAAGTGAGAGGAGACAGCAAGCCACCCTTTTAAGGAAACTGAGGGTCAGTCACAAGAAAGGGATATTGACATCCAGAGTTAATGTTTCTGGAGCTTTGGGACTATGGGTTGGATGTCATCTGCGATAGACTAATTGTGTCCCACCCAAATTTATATAGTGAAATCCCAATGCTCAATATGATGGTATCAGGAGGTGGGGCCTTTAGGAGGTGATTAGGTCACAAGAGTGGAGCCCTTGTGAATGAGGTTAGTGTCATTAGAAGAGAGACCCCTCCCCTCTTCTGCCATGTGAGGATACAGCAAGAAGACTGCTGTCTATGATTCAAGAAGTGGACCCACGCCGGATACCGAATCTTCCAGCACCTTGATCTTGGAATTCCCTGTTTCCAGAACTATAAGAAATAAATATCTGTTGTTTATAGAGGTCCTCAGCATGGATACAACAGACTAAGAGTCGAGAATGGTTCTTAAGAATCCACAAAAGCCCTCCATGAGTAAGCCCTGCATGGCAGAGACCATGAAATGAACAATCAAGAGTTATAAACAGAGCCAGGAAGCAACATTTTGTCTTTTCCTGTTAACATTCCTTTTCCTTGTACCCAGAGGAACCTGAAGCAGAGGAGCAAATAGGGGAGGAGTTGAAGCAAGGAATACAGAAGGAACAAAGTTGTCCCATCACTCATATGGGAAATTTTGGGTCAGGCCTGACGTGGGGAGAGGCAGAACTTTTTCTGCATGGAGGAAAGAATTTTAATTTTTTTCTATTCAACTGCACTACTTAAATCTGAAAAAGGATAGTATCCTAATGCCAGAATATTTATGCCATCTGCCCAAGCTATCTGCAACATGTGGGAAATGAAGATTCAACATCATTTGTAAAAGGCAACAGTGGAGGAAAGAAAAACTCTTTCCTGAATGCATTCCTTAAATCCAAATCATTTTTTTAATTTAAAACTAACAAAATAAACATATCCCATCAAAACCTGCTCTCTGTATTTCTTTTATTCAAAAATATCCCTTATTCATTTATTCAAAATATCCCTATATCCTCCAGTATTGTCCTCCAGATTTTACAGCAAATTTTAAGTAAATTCTAAAATAAAGTTTATAATATATTAAAAGAAATGCATTTTGAACTGCCTTATAAATGAAGCTACCGTATAGCGATGAGACTTTGGAAAGAGACATGAGAGAACAAATAAGGCATGGTAATTAAGTTTTTGCTCTGATCTAACTTCACTCTTCTTTGCAATGAAAAGCAGCAGGATGAACTTCGATTCTTGGAAATGTTGACCGGCAGTATTGGTTATTGTGAGCACACTCCCTGCATACACTGTGAGTGTTGTCTAATCACAGTAGGAGCCTATACAAGTTTATGCTACAATCCTGTATTACATGGGATGACTTGTAATATCCAGCCCATTCAAGACTGTTTCCTAGAAGGTTTTTATTGAGTATCACAAAATCCACACTGTGCATACAATTTAGAGTCTATCAAAGCAGACGAGAACATATTACACTTACTGTTGCGGGGAACAGTTTCAATCAGCATCCCCACTCCAATTCGTTATTAGTGGCCTCCTATGGCATTGTGCTGAGAATGATTCTATAATCACATCAGGGTGCAGCAGGAGAACCATGAGCAATTAGCAACATGTACCATGAACAAGGAGAAGGGACGGGGGCAAGCGGGCCACATATTTGTCATCTCTGAATTAAAGACTTTTTTTCCTTTCATTATAGCAACTGATATTGAGGTAAAAGGGGTCTGTCAATTCATGTTGAAATGAAGAGAAAACTATGGTTTGACAATAGACAGGTAGCATCAAGTCATTTCACAATATCCAAACCGGCATACTACTTTTGATCTCAGTTGTTTGTCTAACTATTAGCCCAATGTCAGCAGCATGTCTCTAGAGGAGGACAGGAGGCATAGAATGGGAAAAATAAACAACTGAAGACTTAGGCATTGCAAGCTCATAGGTCCATAGAGTATACAGACATATGCCAGAGAAGCCACCACTAACCCAAGCTTTCTTGGGAATTAAATATATACAGAGGGTGCCAAAAACATGTGTACAGATTTTTAAAAAGAAAAACTGCATTAAAATTGTAATAATATATACCGATAACAAAAGATGAATACAAGTCACATTTGACTGCTGCAATTACAAGAGGTGCTCAAAGTGGTTACCATCAGCGTCCAGACACTTCTGATTACAGCGAACTACTGCTTGAGCAACGTTGACCAAAGTGTCCAATTGTATTCATTTTTTGGCACCCCTGGTATATTTATCAATTCTCATTATTCACAGCAGTTATGTTCAATAAAGTCACTATGAACAATGAGTTAGTAAATACTAAGCAATAGCTTCAAGGGGAAATACAAGGTTAGGTTCCTGTGAACCTCTGGTCACATTATCATCAACTGATCAATACTTAAATTTATTTTATGTGTGTGTTGCTGTTTAAAGACATCTCATTTAATATGTACTGTGATTCATTAACACAGAGCTTACACCCAACAGCACTGTAACTCATGCCTGAATGAAGCTTATCTAACGCATATTTTCTTCGTAAGGCACAGCACAGCTTCTTACACTTAGGCACACTAAACAGGACTTCTGCACTATGCTTGGGGGCATTTAAAGCAATGAAATCAACAACAAGTACCAAAAAAGCCAAAAACATGGTTGTAATTATACTAGGAAAAGGGTACTTGTTTATAATATAAGAGTAGAACATGAACCAGGTGACTCAAATTTTTTGAGGACCTTCTGCATGTCCACAAATGATCACAGAAGCACCATGAGTGTTGATTTTGGAGTTACAAATAAATTTTAGCAAGTAAGTGAATTTGCAAATACTAAATCTGCAAATAATGAGAATAAGCTGTATGTGTTTGTGTGTGTGTGTGTGTGTGTGTGTGTGTGTGTGTGTATCTGTAAATGCTAGAATGCTAAGGCTTTTCAATCAGAAGTAAAGATGCAACATTGAATTGACCTTGAGAGTTTACATTTATAAAAGGATTAGGACTAGTACAAATATATTTCTTTTAATTTTTATTAAATTTACTGGAATGACATTGGTTAGTAAAATTATATAGATTTCAAGTGTACAATTCTATAATATATCATCTATATATTTCATTGTGTATTCACCACTCAGAGTCAGTTCTCCTTTCATCACCATATATTTGACCCCCTTTAACCCAAAACCTCCCAAAAGCAAAAGTCTAGGTTGAGATGGCTTCATTAGTGAATTCTACCAAGGATTCAAAGATGATTTAATACCTGTCTTCCTCAAACGCTTACAAAAAGTTGAGGAAGAGGCAATACTTCTTAACTCATTTTATGAAGCCAACATTACCTTGATACCAAAACCTAGTAAAGATAACACACAAAAAAAGAAAACTACATACCAACATCTCTGATCACTACAGATGCAAAAATCCTAAACAAAATAATAGCAAATCAAATACAATTATACATTAAAAAGATTATACATCATGATCAAGTAGGGTTCATTCCAGAGGTGCCAGGATGATTCAACATATGCAAATAGATCAGTGTGATACACCACATGAACAAAATAAAGGATAAGAATCATATGACCATATCGATACATGCAGAGAAAGCATTTGACAAGATACAACATCCATTTATGATGAAAACACTCATTTTATAATGGGTATAGAAGGAAAGCACCTCAACAATAAAGCCCATATATGAAAAACCCTCAGCTAATATCATACTTAATGGTGAAAAACTGAAAGCTTTCACTCTAAGATCAGAAACACGAAGAGATGCCCCCTCTCATGACTGTTATTCAACATAGCATTGGAAGTCTTAGCCAGAACAATCAGGCAAGAGAAAGAAATAAAAGGCATCTGAATTGGGAGTGAAGAAGGTAACTGTCACTTTTTGCAGATGACATGATTGTTTATATAGGAAACCCTAAAGACTTCACCAAAACACCCTTAGAAGCAGTAAGCGAATACAAGAAATTTGCAGGATAAAGTATTTTTAAAAATATAAGCTGGATATATTAATATAAGGAGGCTATACTAGATGATTAAACTGCTAATAAGAAATTGGAAGATGAGTCTTTGGAAGACTCGAAGCAGACATATTTTTTTTTAAAAGTGGGAGTGTTTCTGAGTTCTTGACTCTTGCTCAGAATTTGTATAAAAGCTGTAGCAGGTAGGGTCTTTCTGGTAAAGATCCAGAGTGAACAAAGGATTAGAGGCAAGCATGGTGCCCTGAGGGTCCCCCGTAGTGCTCCACAGCCAGCAGACAAGGAAGCAGAGATGCAATCAAGAGGACTGAGCCAACAGGACCACACAGAGCAGCATGTCTGAGGGCTTCATTGTGTAGTCAGAAGTACCCACTAGTCTGACCTTCATATTTTGATTTCAGGCTCAGCCTCCTACAGAATAATGGCTGTGCCTTTTTGTGTATGTGTATTTAGCTAAATTAGGCATGGGCACTCTGCACAGAGGGCACTTGATAAATTTGTTTCTTGGTTATTCCTTCTCTCCTGCCTCATACAGGAGAAGTGAATGATTATAGTTCTTCACCCCCCTTTCCCGGCTGTCTCACAGTGTGGGAGCAGAGTATTTCTCCTCATTGCCAGTTCCTCTCCCCAGGAAAAAGAAGAGAAAATGACTTGAGTCATAACAAATATTAGCCCAGGTATATTACTAAGCGTTCCCAAAGGGAGTTGGAGACTAAATAAATCCACCATGTGGCGTTCAAAGTTGCAATATAGCCAGAGGCAATGTCCAGGAGGACTTTATCTGAATGCTTTCTGAGAGCATGCCCATGATTAAACTCTGTGCTATCGTTCAAAATGAGGGGACTCAACACTCAGCAATTAATGTCACACTAGAGTATTATGGTCACATCTGCAAAGTGTTTAAATATCCTTCGGTAAATATACTATTTTAAAGCCTATACATATTTCATAGTTGCTGTTACTACCAAAGGTCTTATTTACAAAAAGCGAGTAAGCAGAGGGATGGGTGGTTCTGGGTTAAAGTGACAGATTCAGGCAATCCTCTATGCAATGGTCAGCAACAATTTTTTCTGTCCATGTCCAGATAATAAATATTTTACGCTTTATGTGAGAGTGTCTTTCACAACTAACTCATCTCTACCATGAAAAAGCAGTCACCAATAATATGTAAAATGAATGAGTGCGACTGTGTTTCAATAAACTTTATGTATCGGCATGCATATTAGAAATTTATGTATTTTTGACATATGAAATAGTGTTCTTTTTTCTTTCAACTGGTTAAAAGTATAACCACTGTTGTTACCTTGCAGAACATAAAAAAAAAACAATTTGACACAAGGGTTGTAATTTACTGACCTCTGTTCTGAGGTAAAAGAGGGTAAATACATTTCAGGGGCTGGGAAAGAGAGCCTGGGGCAGGCTAAGGGTGGAATTGTGAATGCAACTGAGAGGACAAGGTTCTTAGTCTCTAAAAAGGCTTAAGCACTGCCCCAGAAGGTGTGGCTGCTCTAGCACCCTAGAAAGATGCTCCAAAGCAGCAACAAAGTGATTGATCACTCCATCAACTGAAGAGCTAATGCTGCCTTTTAAACCAGTACCATTCAGGTGTCTAGTCTTAAATCTGGCCTCCTGGATTTAATTAAATCATCCTCATTGACCTTTGACAAGCTTTTCTCACTGAAATTGTCTTTTGGAAAGGGTAGTCACTTGAAGGGGAGGAGGGAAGGGGAACAAGAGACTGGCTCTGGGTTCTTGGCAATCTGGCCATCACTAGAGTAATGATCTAGAGTGGACAGAGATTTCCATGATAAGAATTCTAAGAATAAACAGATTTAAAAGTGAAAAAGAGTGGCTTTCACATTTGGCTTTGTATATGGTAAACTATGCAGTTGGGTTTTGCAAAGATAAACTCTGTGGACCACTCTGTTCTACCCAAGGTGCTATATGGAGTCTTTATCGTCAAGAAATGTGGTAGAACTGGGTTTTGGCCTCAGATAAGAGCAATCAGTCCCCCTGTAATAATTTTAATAACAAGTTTTAAGTCCCTCATGTGCACCAAGAATTTCACAAACAGCATTTAATTGATACTTCACAAGACCCTTGGCCATTACTCTGACTGCTCTGCAGATGACTAAAATGAGACTCAGAAGTGCTGTGTGACTTACTCAAGCTACTTTGTGACAAAAACAAAATTCAAACCATGTCTACCTGGCCACATTATAATATTCTGACTCCTTGTCGATTTATAATATGAAAACATTAGTAAGTTATGCTACTTTCTGAGGGTTTTGGAACTTATGGTTCCCAGAATCCAACTAAGAACAAAAAAGTAAATTTAGAAGACCTCTAAACAGCCCCCAAAAATGACAATGTTCAGGAATTCAATATTTTGCATTTTTCTAAAAGGAAAGTGTAGCAGCAATCACTCAGAGACCACTTATTATTTTTTATTATTATTATTTTTTTAAGCTGAGCTATCCTGCCACCTGTTGGCAGCTTAGCAGCTGCTCAGCTCGGGCTGGGAATCGAACTGCTGTTGCTCAGAGCTCAAACTCTTGAGTGAGCTCTTAACCAACTGAGCCACTCGGCCGGCCCTGTGAGACCACCTATTTTTATGAGAGACATAATTTTAATCAGTTTGGTTATCTGGATTTCCAATTTCAAACAACTTATTATAAAAGAACTCAGGGCAATCTGGGAGAATAGCTTATTTGATAGGTTAACAACTGGAAAAGAAACCGGAAAAAATTACGACATAAGGATGATAAATATATAGCTGCCTGAGACCACTTAGTATAGTGACTTTACTCTCTTTTATATTGTGATATAATGATTTTCAAAATTAAAATGAATCATCAAGAAATGCTTAAATTGGGCCAGCCGAGTGGTGCGTTGGTTAAGATCTGGCTTGGGATGCCAGCTCTGAGCAGCAGGGTCCCAGTTCAGTTCGGATTCCACATTAGGGCCAGTGATGCTGCACCCTCTACAGCTAAGATGGTGAACAACAGCTCAACTTGGAGCTGGGCTGCCCCGAATAGCGGGCAACAGCATAGGCTACAGTGGGGCTAGCTGGCAGCTGGCATGTGCTTTCGTGAGCCTCTGTGAGCAGCTGTCCAGTGGCCGGTGACCAATCTGCCTCACCCGGGAAGAGGACAATGATAATACCAACATGGGCCAGTGAAACGACGTCCTCCACAACTAGACTGAAGAACAAAAGGACAGCAACTTGTCTGTTCCTCTTCCCCGATTCCCCAATGCTGTTTCCCTCCCCCAATTCCCCAATAAAATCTTTTAAAAAAAGAAATGCTTTTAAATTTTGCTCATCATGCTCTTGCTTTGAGCAAGAAAATTTGCAAAACATTTTTGGATTTTTTGTTTTTGTTTTTGTTTTTTTAAAATCAAAACTAGTTTGATATGTTAAAGGAAGTTTGAGAGCGTCAAAGAATACACATCAATTATGGACAAATCTTATTCTTCTGCTTCTCAACACCAGGCATTCTTTGCATATGGACAAATCCTCAGTAACTATCTCAGTAAGTGCCCAGGGCACCTACGGAGCTGTCTGAAAGGGCAACCCATATGCATGGGAAGCCCACGAGCTGAGCCAAATAACTCCTCACCAAAGGATTCATCTTTAGAAGCACTATGCCAAAGGAAGATATAAAATCAGGAAATAGGAAATAAAATTAAAGTTTGATTTCCAGGAAAGTCATCAATCATTTCTTAAAGTTGAAGATTTGAGGCAGGAGAAGGATTAACCAGACAATAGGAAAAATAAAAAAA
>NW_017731475.1:258867-261219 GCF_001890085.2 Hipposideros armiger
AATATATGATCTCTGTTCCTTTTCATTGGAAATAAGAAAAGTGTTTTTGAAATAAAAATTTCTCTCTAAGATGAGAAGCCTTAGTGATTGTTGAACTACACCAAGGAGCAATTTGACATTTCCCCAGGAGTTTTTGGACTAAGTCAAACCTTTTAAACTTTTAAAGGTGATAGAAATAAAATTACTCAGGCTAACAATTTCAAAATCCACCTGGCTGCTGTCATGTTTGGCATAATTATTTTAACCCTAACCCTATCAGAACTCTTTTCAACAAAATGCATTTCTTTTCAATCAAACCTCTCTTTATAAGCTCTGTATAAGCTATACACATCTCAAAAATATGCTCTGACCTGAACTTTAATTTGGGAAACATATTTCATGCTATGATTCATTTTAGGTAGAGCCTATGATAATGGAAGCTGTTGCATAGTTAATTTCTGGCTAGTGCTTCATAAATTACTTAGACTATCCCTTTCTTAAGAATGAAAGAAAAAAAAAAAAACTATGTCCATTGAAGTTTTTCAGAGATTACACTAGCAATCTATCTTTAGCTGTGTATGTTCTTCCTGTTTATGGGGGGTTTTTTTGTTGTTGTTTCTTTTGCTATGAATGTTTCTCCAGTCCTTGGGAATTATAGGATCCATAGAAATTATTAAATCAAAAGATAAGAGTTTCATTAATATGTGATTAATCCCATGCAAATATTACCAATAATAAGAATAATAGACCATTTTTTGTTCAGACCTTCCTCATGGCAGGAATATAAGTGAATACCAGCAGATGGTATGTTTATCAAGTAATTTAGAGAATTACAACCTATGCCCATCCTGACACTGACTGCAGAAAAGACACATGTTTTTCACATGCTTTTGTGTTTGTGTTGCTTGTTTTGTTTGTTCTTAGTATCAGGAATTACATATCATTAGCATGACTTTTGAGCCATATTCACCAAACTTCTGGTAACTAAAGTATTTAGGTGAACTCTTAATAATAACAGTTGTTATTATTATGTCCTCTAGAAAGGGAGAAGCTATAGAGGTGCTCCCAGTCCTACTGCACTTCCAGAAATATATTTGTAAAGATATAAAAAGGAGCTTACTAGAGTTGTAAGCCTACTGGCATGTCCCTATCCCCAAAGTGGGCAGTGAAAATTGCATCAAGATTATCATGTAGTCATAAAATGTCACAATCTACAGATTATTTCTGTGACAGCAACTTTAACTGGAGAAATTGTCTTTTGTCAAAAGTGTAATAGATAATGCGTCTACGAGGTCTGCCAATTAAGTTCGTGAATTTGTTGCAATGATGTTTTTTGATATCAGAGGGATTATTCATTATGAATTTGTATCAACTGGACAAACAGTTAACCAAGTTTACTATTTGGAAGTGCTGAAAAAGCTGCATGAAAAAGTTAGATGCAAATGACCTGAACTTTTCTTCAAGAGTTCATGGCTCTTGCATCATGATAATGCACCAGCTCACAGTTTTTCTAGGATGAGTTCATGAACTTACTTGTCAGGCCTTGTATTTAGAAGTAAAATTTACAGGTCATTGAAAATGATAGAAGTAAAGTTATAAAGAGGCAAGAATTTCTAGTTTACTGACTTAGAAAACTAGGATGATAGTGATGCCTTGGTCGATTGTCTTCATTTAGCCATCTAACTTGTATTTTCCATAATGCTTCAGCCCTGAGCTTCATGCCAATCACCGTTTTCTTCACAAAGTATTCCTTAGACTGCCCTGAACAATTAGCTGTCATCTTCAGATTGCAATCTATTTCCCTAGAACTCCTTAAAACCAGATTTAAAACTCACACTTTCCAAAAGTTTAAGCAAAGGAAAAAAAGTGACAAAAAATAAGAAAAAGTTTATAAGCTAGAGGTAAGAAAACACAGCTGAAGCTCACATTTAAAATAAGGAATTGAGTGGCCATCATCATTAAAAATTATGACTGAAGATGATTTATGTGTAAGATCCTGAATAGAGATAGTTAGGAATTCTATTGTTTTATCTCAAAGACAGGACATTTATGTCCCATAATACATAGGTATATAAAGAATATAAAGCAATATATGATAAGTGCTAAATGAGAGGTACAGAGAATGTATATCCGCACTCAATTGATGGGAATATTCCTTTGTACTGGGACACGGGGCAAGTTGAAGAAAGAACTGGAAAGTTGCAGATGTCCTAAATCTCTTCTCAGTAGGACTTTAGATCCCTGTTAATGACTCTATAAACCCCTGACTAGTGAGTTTTCCATCAGAATAATCTGCTGCACTCCAAGTTCAAGGTTTTTGCCCCAAACTGCAGCTAGCAATATTCCTGAGCAGACATAGCTAATACCCAACAG
>NW_017731475.1:262854-285288 GCF_001890085.2 Hipposideros armiger
ATTTAATAAACATTTTTGTAGTGCTGATGTGACAATATGGGCCAACTACTGTCACAAGCATTGGTGGTTCAGGAGTAAACAAGCAGAGATGGTTCCTGACTTCATGAAACATTCCACGAGACAATATAAAAAATACATAGATGCTCAATAAACTGTAGACAGTATTTTATTTGTTAAAGGAGTAAGGAATGCATTCAGGATAATAGGAAAAGAAAATCCCCTATACACACCATAAACAATCACCTGCACAGAGATCAGTCTTTGCTAAATGGAAACCAAATGTGGATGATTTGGGGTAAAGTATACTATTTTGACACATGTACAGACTTATTTGACAGACTAAGAAAGCTAGCTGATGAAAGAGGTAGATGAGGAAAACCTGCCTGGCTTTCTATGTATGAGTACACATGTGGCTTCTGTAAAAACCCATCTCAGCCTCCCATTGTATATTCAATAAGCTATCCTCAATTGAAGAAGCAGATACACATTGTGTTACTGCTCCCCTACGGACTCACTGTGAGTATTAAGAGTGTTCAACATACTAAAAACAAAATTGAATACCTCTCTGGGCTGGTGAATAGGTTGTATTATTGTAGTAGTAATAAATTGACTTATTCAGAAAGGATCTCACGGTCCATGGTTCTCAATGATAAGTCCAGGGAAATTTTCTCCTACCACACAACTACGGGAACTGCCAAAAGCAAAGACCTTGAAATTGAGGATAGTCCTCCTTCAGTTTTCAAAAGTCTCTGGCATTTAAGTCCAGCTTCTTGAGATGCTGGTTTGTTGACAGCTAATACCCCAGACTAATTACTTCACTCAGAAGAGAGCCTTCACAGAAACCCTGTATAAATGTTGCAAAGCCTTCTTTCTTCTCTTCCAAGATTCTGTTTAGGTTGTTATTATTACAGTGACAGCTCTGTTGAGCTGGTCTCCATTCCAGGGGACATCTCTAAGCTGAGGCATTAGAGGAGCACCCCAGCAAGCATTGCTCAATGCTGAAGAAATTAAAAATAGTATTAGTCTAGAAATCTCCCAGACAGCAGCAGCCCTCTTGCTGTGCAGGATCCAGCAAGAGCCCAAGTGGAATGTCTAACTGAGATGCTAAGAGCATGCCTGCATTTCCATGGTATTGAAAAGAGCTGCAATGAAGAAAGTTCAGGGGAAAAAGGCTAAATAATTCCCTATGGAAATGAAATAATGAGGTCAAATGGAGTTAAGGAGGCAAGGAGAATGAGGAGAGTTATTTATAGGGATATAGTTCTATGATAACTGAAAAACTCTCTTCTCTGATATTTATGAAAAAGAAGCCATACGATGACCAGAGATAGGATTGCACTCAATTTAGTAAATGATACACCAAGAAGAAAACAGTAGTCAGTCCTGTTGATTAGAATTAGAGGTGGTTTTATTTTTCTTATTTTGCCTTTGGTATTTTCTTTTTTTTTCCCTAACTGGTGATGTACAAATTGGGTCAGTAAATAAATATATTTTAAAATAAGATGAACTGGTAGGCATTATAAATTTTCTGTGTTCCATAAACACAAATCACACCTTTCTCCTCAGTCAGCCCCTTGTGATGTAATTCTTTACAATTGACCCACTAAATCCTCATGAAACTCAGGACCTCATTATCTCTACATATGAAGGAGGCAGGGCTGCAAATCAAAGAAATCACTAAACTGGGATAATAAAAGGGGAGTGATTTATTTAGTAGCAGAGTATGAGCTATGTCTTAGAACCCAAAACCAAGAAAAACAGTGGACTTGGAAAGGGATTGGAACCACTAACTGAAACCAAAGTTATTCTCTCAAATCTCTCTGGGGTTGTTAGTCTCTCTTCTCTGCCTCTTTCTACACATGCTTCATTCACTCTTTCTGCAAAGAAGGTTCTTCCACTTTTCCATTCACAGAGTGGAAAATTGCCATCCTCTTCCAATTGGTTCTATTATGCTTCATACTAGACCCAGGGGATAAATAGGGAGGCTATGGCGACTGGAGTTCAAGCACTGGCCCCTATTCATCATAGTTGAGTTTGCGGGGGCGGGGGGAGGGGATTTTTTTTTTCCCCCTGTGACAGTAAGTTTTGTTTAGAGGCCTTCACTGGTCACAAGCAAATATTAGAAATTTTACCAGGTTCTACTGTTCCTTGACATGCCACTTCTATAAAGCAGATAGTCAAATTTGGGCATTACTCCTAGGCTTCTGAGGCTAAGCAAAATCTTGAACTAGGACTTTACCCATTTCCAGTATTCTGGAGCTAAGGGGCCCTAATAGACTCATCTTTCTACTCTCCAAAATGGCCATTTCACAATTCCTCCTTGTGTCCTTCTCTTAAAACTTCTAACACTTCTTCATACATTCTTTAAAAAGCTATGAAGTCAGATGAGAACTACCTCAAATTCTCACCACCAAACATAGCTATTGGCATATAGACATACACATTTCTATTTTTCCTGCTGTTATAATGGATGAAATTTCCACACACTGATCTCATGCCAAACCCCTATCTCTGCCCTATATCTACACTACCCAGTACAGTAGCCACTGGTTTATGTGCATTTATATGTGAATAATGCAAACTGATAGATGCTGGAATTATAAAATGCACATCAAATTTCAGACTTAATGTGATATGAAAAAAAGAATGAAAAATATCTCAATAACTTTATGTTAATAAATGTTGAAATAATATTTTCATATATAGATTAAATAAATATATTGTTTAATTTTAGTTATTTCTTTTTATGCCTTTAAAGTGGCTACTAGGACAGTTTTAATTCCATCTGTGACTCATAATTTCTTTTGGACAGTTCTGCCCCAGATCCTATCCCTTCTTGCCTATCCAAGGTCTTCACCTTTACCATTATTCCCCCCCACCCAATTTCCAGCAACATCAGTTTCTCTCTCACTCCTGGGGTATTTTCATCACCATACAAATTTAATTTTTTATAGTATTTACAATATAAGATCGTCTTTTGATTTTTCTCCACATTTCCTCATAACTCTTCAGCACAGAATTCCTCAAAAGATTTTTGTCTATAATTCCTCTGCCCATTTTTCTCCTTCTATTCTCTCCTAAAGACCACTCAAGTTGGGTTTAGGTCTCATTATTCAGGTGACGTATGGCACCCGTCTTGCCAAATCGCATGGTTGGTTCCCTCTTGTCTTCTTACGCAACTTCTCAGCAATGTGTGACATGGGTGACCACTCACTCATTGAAAAACATGTTTCCCTAGTCTTCTCTGACTATATGGTATTCCACAGTATCCTTTGCTGGCTTCTCCTTTTTCTTCCTAACACTTTAGTCACCAAGAGCACAATTTTAGACATCCTTATCCAAATTCACTCACCTAAACTTTACTCTCTCACTCATTCATCTAGTCCTTCTCTTGGCTTTAAATATTATCTATATACTGATAACTCCAAAGTTTATTTCTGTACCCAAAATGCATCCATAAGGTCCAAACACATAAATCCAGTTGCCTCCTCAGCATTTACACTTGGATTGCTAATAGGCATCCTAAACCTTGCACAACTAAATCCATTGTCATTCCTCAAATCTGCTCGTCTTTCATCCTTTTCAGTTTCAGCTATGGCATCATATACACCCAGGTGCTCAGGCCACAGACCTAAAGGTCATTAGTCACTTCCTTCTACTTCACCCCACATCTAATGTCATATCCATATCAGGTTTATTCAGCATGAGATGCCCAAAAGAAAAACATGGACTAATCTAGTAAAATTGGGGTTCTCCATTACCTCCAGCTTCTCCCTCATATCACTACAAAAATCAGAATCATGTTTTTTGCTGAACTGTGTAGTTTGGTCACAGATGTGCAACAGGGCAGAGAATTCAACAGCTGCAATTCCATATGGCATTTAACTGATTTCTTGCTCTGGATAGTAGAAATTTAAGACAGCTTACAGACAAATAGAGCTTTTCCTAAAAAAATTCATATTTGCAAAGCTATACACTTCCTCTTTGGGCTGTCACATTGCCTTTCCTGTAAATCCTTAGTGTGTGCCAAGAAAATACGGGAGACAGTTTATTGTTTCACCATCCATAAGTAAGACCATTCCCCTGCTTCGAATGAAGGAATTTTCACTGTCCTTAATGTTCCACATTTTTTCCCCAGGGGTCTATTACTTACAATCCCACTGTCTGATAAATGTCAAGCTACCATTTGGTAGCAAGGCACACAAACTCAATTTCAGCAACTCAGAAAATGTACCAGAAGAATACCAGAAATGTCACCAAGCCATTCAAAGAGTGGAATCAGTGGGGAATCAAATTACTTTCTTCAGTTTTCTATGTCTCTCTGCAAGTCTGTGTTAGCCTCCTTTCTTTTTCAGCAGTGACTTTTTTTCTGATTAACATAGCAGAAACTAGCTACATAGGTTTCCTGCTTTTTATCATCTTATAATTTAAGTACCAACAAAGACCAAAACTACTCTGAGTTTAAATTCTAAGACCCTAGAAAGAAAAATCTATTGTCCTAGCTCGCTTCTAGGCTATACCTCTGGTCCTGTGGCTATGTTATGAGGCCACTGGGGTACTGTTTACTCAGCAGTTGTTCACGGTATAAACTTTCTAAGAAGAAGGCAAATGCAGGATCTTTAAGAAGATAGGGTAGAGGTAGGGAGATAATGAAGAGTAAAATTTTTACGTGTCTGGTATCATATCAGAAATGGAGGAAAAGATAACTGCTATTGACTGCTCATTACTTCCCTGAAACACTTTGTTTGCCAGGGACTATGTATATCTACTTGCCAGTTGAATCCCCAATGCCAAGCTCTGTGAATTACATAAAGGAACCCCAATAAATATGGGTTTCATAAATGAATGAATATCAATTGTCACACAGGAGATAACCTAGAAATAACTATAAAACAGAAAATTATAAACCAGAAGTGTAGGGGAAGAATCATGGAGCTGTGTCTTAAAGAACAGATAAACATTTTATAGATATTGGGGTCTGACAGCCAAACCTTGCAGAGATAATAGTGAAGGAAAAATTTCAAAGTATATAAATAATCCCTGAATTCTTAAATAAGCTAGGCTTTAGTCATTAAGGAATAGAGAGCCATTTTGGGAGCTAAAATAATTTATACTGTTGCAATCTCCTAATTGTTCTCTAAGACTCATCTCTCCAATCTGCTATAACATCACTACAATGATTACAGATATTAAAGATGGGCAAGATAACCAAATGAGAAGTAGAAGATGCTAATGACAAAACTCACATTATCAATGCTAATGTTTCCAAATATTATACATTTCATCTGTACAGCTTTTAACATTTATCCACAAAATGCTTTAATAGTTTTCCTTTTCACCTTAAGAATAAAATTACTAATGGAAAGCTTATACTCTAGATTAATAGGAGAAGAAATGGTGCTGCATTTTTATTAACAGGGCAGAGAGGTTTATGACTGCGTTCATAATTAGAGAGCACCAAGAAGCTCAGACATGTAGGCTTTCTGGGGTGTTTATACACATCACAGAAGAAGATAAAATGAACAACTTCTCGTTTGCTCTTCAAACAAATAAAAACTTGATAAACCAACACTTAGAAATGTGCCTACCTCTTAAAAAGGTGACTCAGATCTTTTGAAGGCTACTTAAAATACCGGTAATGTTGTTTGATTTGAAAGGCATATTAGAATGAAGTGGACGTCCTTGATTCCTCTACTTACATGACACAATGACACAACTTCTTCAGTTCAAATCCTTAAAGCTGGGTTTCATTATTTATAATGTTAAACACTTTATATTTAATGTGTTTGTAGGAAAACTTCACTTATATTTTTTCCATTTTACCCTTACAATCATCCTTTACAGAATTTAAATTTGGCAAAAATATACTGTTTCAGGAAATATCATTTGAAAACACATACCCTGATCTTAAGTTGCTTCGGGGGAGCAGCCACGTAATCAGAAAATAATCAGAGACTATAATGAGAATTAAACTATAGAAGTTAGTGTGTTCTGGGGGACCCACATGGACACTGGGAGGGGCTTACCTAGCGAAAGGTAAAAACTCAGCCTGATTCTTGACCAATAAGACCAAGGCAACCAGGCTAAGAAGATAAGATAGGCCCCTGGGAAAGGTGGAGCAAAGAAAGCTTTGTGTAAATACTGTGCCCATCTTACAAATAATCAACAGATGGATTCACACATACAGTAACTCGAGGACTGGAAGTTACACTTCCTCTATCCTGGTACATTTACTTTCCACTATCTGACACCATATTCGTTATACAAAGGGATTTTGTGATAACAAAAATTTAGCAGACTAAAATTATCTGATGACTATAGTTTATAGAGTTCATTAAAATCTGAGTTGAAAATGAATACTTGTGGCCCTCAGCATTTTGGTATCAGACTTATCAATGTTTAAGCACTGTATGTGGGTTATGTGATTTAATTAAAAAATGCTAAGAAATATTTGCTATTATATTCATTTTATATGTTATAAAATTATAGCAGAGAAGGGTTAAGAAACTTTCCCAAGATTGCACAGCTAATAAAGCAGCAGGACTAGTATTTAAATTCAGGCAGTTTAACTCAAGTATGTGTGCACTTTGATACTACCTACTACCGACTACCCAATTCATCTTTACATTACTATAACTAGCTTTGTGGAATGAACAGACAATGAGCTGATGTTTTTTAAAATGGGTATGTCATTTGTGTTTTTTTCCATGTACCTTGTGTTTGTCAGATAATAATGCAAGTTTGTGTAATGTTCAAAGAGTCGCTAGAGCAATAAACCCTGAAATAAAAAAAGACCACATATGGAAAATGCACACTGTATACCTGTGAAAAATAGAGCCCAAATGAGCAACAGTGAGACCAAATTCAATGAAATTGATGGACTTGAAAATGAGGAAAATAGTTCTGTAAACATACAGAAAATAAAAATAAAATTATTAATAAGAAAAAGAAAACTGAATTTTTATTAGCATTCTCAACAAAAAAAGTTTTTTAAGGAAAGAAAATATGTAAACATCAATAAGTGGAAAAATGTATAGCAGAAGCATAGGTGTCTAATTGCCCTCAAGTTAATTTATACATTTTAAATTATTTTCATAAAGATATCAGGATTATTTTCCAGAGATAGGTAAATCATTATAAAGTTCATATGAAATAATAACCCAAATAAAAATGGCAAGAAAGCTCAAGGAAAAAAAAGAGGAATGTGGGAGGCTAGTTCTATTGGATACTAAAATATTTTTCAGGGAAGCCTTATGCATTACTAAAATATATAGAAATTTGATATATGATAAGTGATGATACATTCAAAGTCAATTGAATAGTTTCTCCCCCAAAATTATGTCCACTTGGAACTTCAAAATGAAATCTTATTCGGAAGTAGGGTCTTTGCAGATGTAATTAGTCAAGGGCTTCATATGAAATCAATTATCCTGGATTGGGATGGGACCTAAACCCCATCACTAATGTACTTACAAGAACTTCCCTCACTACCAAAACTTAATCTTGCACTTTCCAGCCTCCTGAGCAGTGAGAAAATAAATTTCTGTTGTTTAAGCCACACTGTGTGTTATAGTTTGTTATGGCACCTGGCACAGACTGATACAACCGATGTGACAAATTGAGAGAAAAGGGTAAAATTTAGCCCAAGATGAGAATGGAGGAGAAGAGCCCCTCTGCAGGAGATGTGGTCTTACGTCAAGATCAATAAAAAACTTTGGAAAGGTTTTAAGAATGATAATATGATACAGATTATATTTTTGAGAACATTCTAACTGCAGAATGGGGGGTGGACCAAAATGTAGATCTGTGAGGAAGATAGTGTTAAAGTCCAGGAAAGAGAAGCTGGCAGCTTGGATTAGGAAGGTGGTGGAAAAGATGGAGAGAAATGACCAGAGGCAGGAGATATTAGGAGGTGAAACACAGAGGACTTAGTAATGAATTGGATCTTTTGATATAATATTAAGGGAAAGAGCCAAATGCAAAATTACAGATTCATTATGTTACAACTAAAACCGAGAGAAACACAAAGTGGAAATATACAAATTTTAGATAACATTCTCATTTTTCTACTTTCCAAGATAATGAAAATATGGTCATATTATGCTTCTTCTTTTTAAATAAAGATAATATTTTACTATAACTGCCACAAAATTACTGTCAGGGCCACTCTTCAAGGGTAATTGAAATGGAACTATAGGTTTTGCTAATATTTTGTGTAAAATTAGTATTATCAGTAGAGGCCTGGCAGTCGGAATCAGCTCTGACCTTTAAATATGCTTCAGAAAGTCTACACTAAAAGAGGTGTTCCAACACAAGAAGATCCATGCACAGCTGAAATCATCATCAACAAGGCTCCCCTGGTTAATTTTCTTGAGGGAGGTTTATTATAGACAGGTAGGCAATTATGCCTCTTTTATGAGGCAGGTTTTCCAAACATTCGGAGGCTTTGATTCGTTTATCACCTATAACATAGGGTCGTAACAGTATTTTCTCTGCAGAGGGCTTGTGAAGATACAACGAGATGAGGCGGGTGGAGTCCTTTGAACAGTGTCTGTTGTATGCTAAGTGCTCAGACTGGTGGTAGTGGCAGTAGTAGGATGGATAGTAGCAGTGATAGTGGGGTTAGTTGCTTATTATTATTATTATTATTATTATTATTATTATTATTATTATTCTCTCCACACTTAGACTTTTAATGCCTGGAATATGGGTAAAGTAAAATGGTTTCCACCATAATTAGTTATAAGACGTAGGTGTAAGTTGGGAGAAATTATTCATACTGCATGGGAAAGAAAATCAGTTTACTAGGATTTTAGAAATAGATGTTTCTGTAAGTTAAAGTAAGTCAGCAATTCCAGAGCTGATTGTCTAGGCAAGGGAGGCAATATTTGGTACTCACAAGTAGAATTTTCTGCTAAGATGGCATCTGATTTTTTATTTTTAACCCAAAAGGGCAATTTGGGAAACAAATAAAAAAATAAAAAATGAAAGTTAAGTCCATGTGAAGTGTTGCCCAAATTATTTAGAGAGTCTTGAAAGGTCCAAAGGTAAAGGAAACTGATAAAGCAATTGGATTGAGCGAATTGGTCAAAGTGATTCTCAAGCAGTATCAAGGCACTTATTAGGTGAGCACAATTTTTTCCTAAGTTGTGTTCATGAAATAACTTGTAATATAAATAAAAGTGTACTTTCTAAACAAATGATGCTTTATCTTGCTGGTTAGCCATCCGATAATGGACATATCATAGGTTGTTTCTCAAAAGTGCGTTTTGGATCCAAGGGAAATATTTAGTATCAAGGTTCTGGTTTTCCTCATCTGCTCCATGTCCTACTGAATCTGCAGGATAAGGAGCAGGTCACTTAACTCTGTGCCTTAGAGTCCTCTTGTACAAAATGAGGAGTCAACACCTTAGTTACATGATTATTGTAAGAAGATGTAAATAATGGAAAATATTGAAAAGACTTCACATATAGCCTAGTACAAGTTTACGAAGTGCTAGTTTCCCATCCTCCTTTCTTGAACCTGTAACCATTTTTAGAACATTTTGTCAGAGGACTATTTACAGAGGTATACAGTGAAATAAAATATACAGTTTCAAATCCTTTCCAATCTTAAATTTTATCTCTATATCAGTGCAAAAACAGGAACTAGATGATTACTTTTAAAGTATAATTTCTCAATTAGAATATGCTTAATATGTAAACATGATTTGGAAACATGCAGAAAGCAGATTTTATTGACATCTGATGGATACATTAAATCCAAAATTAAAACTACAATAAGGCATTTCCAAGTTCAATGTTTTGTTACTCTGTTCTTTTATTCAATTTAGCTGGAAACCTCTTCCAATGTCTATTCAAGGAGAACATTTTGAAAGGAGTATTTTAATGAGATCATTTGTGTTCCCACTGCCTTGCTGAGTGACAGGTTATGGAAAGCAGAGATAAATATTATTTGAATTGAGAATATAAAACAGGAAACATTTTATAAGCTTATCAGTGTCTCACATTCAGTATGAGCTAGTGAATTTCCCAAAGTGTGCCCCAAATATAACACTTTCAAAGAAGGTAAATCACTATTCCCACTCTTCCTTTCAACAAGAAATTTTGGAGATGTCATCTCATAGTGTTACTTTTTCAAGCATCTTTTGCTTCTAAGTTTCTTTAAAAGTTTCGAAGTAAGCAAAATATTTTCCTCAGTTTTGCAATACTAACAATGCTCATTTATTTCAAAGAGTTTTTACATTTTTATCAAGGCTTTCTCTGTCTACCTAAGTATGTACATTTAGTTAGCAGCTGTTGTGCTATAATGTAACCGAAAAATTGTTTAATCTACAAGTTTATTTTGCCTTATAATTTTCTAGTGCCTGAAGAAATACTGGAAAATGGCAACCTCCCATTTTCCTAAATACCAAGTATAAAATGCTGTCTGTCTATGCCTGCATTTAGTATTGATTCTTCAAATGGAAAAAACATATCTGTAAAGAACACAGGGGAATCAAGAAGGCTTTTAGATTCAACAGTAGATTCAAGTAGAAAGGACAGTCCAGAAGTGGTTTTAAACTGCCTGGAAATCACTGTGTGGTGGACAGGGCTGGGAATCCACAATCTGTTAGTAAAACCAATTCTTATCACGAAAGCTGTCAAATCACTGATACACCATGCTAGTTTTGTGTCGTGGTTGTTTTTAACAGTTTATAATCTCGTAGTGTAGAATCAGATGGTATGATAGGTCAAGTCATTTCATGAAACACTGGCCTCAGATCATCAGCAACACCCTTTTCTTCCCTGTATCCTTAGATCTGCTCTACAAAAGCTTTGAACTTGAAAAAAAACAACTCCCCTCGATGCAGAGTGCAGACAAAGGGGATGGTCTTGGGCGACTGCTGTGGCAGAGGACTCTCTTTTCTTAAAAAGGGCAGGTGGGAGGTTACACTAATTGAATCATTTCGTGGCTGCTCTCTTTAAGTGCTTTCCTGGTTGAGGGGCCAAAATCTATATTAACACCTCTGCCCTTAGCAACACAGTCTTTCAAGTCAAGGAGCTTTGCCCACAAGTCTTAAAGGACTCAATAGAGCTCACTAAATAAATAACAAGCAAGTGTGAATTGTGACAGTCTAATGGATTATCTTGGATCAGAACCAAAATGAAAAAAAAAAAATAAAGAGGAGCCGGTACCATGGTCAGTTATAAAATACCTTTCTCACGGCTCCTCCAAGCCTGAGTCATTCACCTCTATTCCATTTGAATTAGAATGCTAATGTGTTTTGTACAAATGAGTTAGTTGATCTGTGAATGTTAATTTGTGAAAGGAATTCTGAAAAGTTAATAGTATATTGTGTCACTCAAAATCTGTCCCGTACATCTCCACAACACCCCACATGCCTGCCACAAACATGTGGAACTAAAGGTTTAAGGACCGGGTAAACTCAACAGCACTAAATAACTGGTCATGCAGAATCTTTAGGTACCCTTTTAAAACCCTTTTAAGACTTTTCTGTGAGAGGAACGCTACATATAATATTGATTTCCTCAAAAATAATGTTTTCTAAATTTCACATATTATTTGTGTCTATTTTCTACATTGTTGTTGGCCAATCCAGTTATTGTATAGCTTCTTTTCTCCTTTCTCTTCTTTATCATGCTTGGTTGCAAGACTTACCTTGCTTTATGTTCTGAATCGGCAATTAATTTGAATGTACCAACGATGAATTTTTTTTCAAATTTTATCAAATTATTTTAAAATCCATCTAGGAGAATAAAAAAGGTGAAGCAATAGCTATCATTTATTGTGTTCTTACTGTGTGCTCAGTCAGGTGTTGAACTGAGCACGCCACAAATATTAAAGAAGAGTAGACAATGAATCAGATAGTCAGACGAATTTTTAAAATACAATAGTTCTAAACAGTTTGTCAGAGTCAGTCACACACACACAAAAGGAGTAGATTTTGAATTAGGTGATGTTAGGAAGCCCCATTCATACATGTTTTCTCCCTTGAAATTTTATTAATCAAGACCCATTCTTTGGATTCTATCATTATTCTTTAGGAATATTTTATGCAGAACAAAATTCCCAAGTTCTACTTTCCTAAAGTATTCTAAACCTCTTTGCTAAATCTTCTGCTTTTTGCTTTCATGATTCTTTCTTTGTCTTTCAACTTTTTTTGGTCTCCTCTAAGTTAATAGCCTGAAACAACTACAATGAAAGTCCCTGGACATTCCCCTAATATTAAAATAAATCCCACTCCACTATGCCACATTCAAATTCTTTTCCCAGAATGGAAAAATTCAGGTCTTGCAGGAGAAATTTTAACTTTGGTATATAGTTGCTAACTGTCTCAAACAGGCAAAATTGATTTAGAAGTATAATCCTTTGGATTCATTAGAGGAGAATGTCAAATCCCAGAAAAAAATAAAGTTTATCTTAAAGATCTAGAAGGAAACTTAGCCCAGGAAGAGGAAGAAATTCAAGAATTTGGTGGCAGACTTTATGTGAACCACATTCTTCTTTACAGAAAAAGTTTAGAGCCCTTAATCTACTACTCAGTAACTATGAGAAAGTGATCTATGATTTTTTTCCTGAAGACTAGTCATGTTCCAATTCCCAGGCCAAATTTGATAGACATCTCTCAGACCACCCAGACAGCCTGACTTTAAACACAGGTCGTGCTTCTATGCCAGGACTTTCCTACTCTCAAGTGGACTCTCATATGACCCTGAGACTTCTAATCAGACAGCAAATTAGTGTGTCTCAGTGATGCTCACAGGATTTGAGAATCTGACTTCGTACCATTTTTTATTTTTCCATCTAAATTTCTTGACATGGTTTTCTGTTTAGTTTCATGTTTTGTGTTGTCTTGGTAGGTACATTACCAGGTGCCTGGGATCCTGTTGACAAACCTTGCCTTCCTAGGTGTACCTCTAGTAATTAACCCTGCCCACCCTGGACAGAGACCTGTGTAAGACAGTTAGCAATTTTGTACCAAAGGTAAAATTTGGCAGACCAATCAATCTAGCAAGCGGCCAATTTGTTTCAAAGCAGATTCCTTAGAAAGCAGACCGAGAGATCAAGCTGCAAGAAATTTAATGGGGAATGTTTTCAGAATATTTGTGTGAAATGGAAGGAAGCAGGACTGGGCAGAGGGACATAAAGTGTCCCTGTGCTGTCACAGAATGGTCTCAGTCAACCTCAGGAGCTCTAAAACTGGGGACCACCCCATTTTAAGTTGCCCTGAGTTGAAGTAAGGGGGGGTTGGGTTTGAGAACTTCACTGGGGTGCAGACTGTTCCTGGGAAGGGGATGACCTTGAGTGACAAGGGTCTCTTCAGCTAAGGCAAATTTCTAGGAAGATTAGATGGCTGAGGACTATTTGTGGGGAGCACTCCTGGTATCTGGGAGAAGTCTCTCAGTACTGTAGGGAAATCTGGCTTAGCAGTACAGTATTCATTGTGAAAGGATAAGCAGAAGATATTATCTAATGTGTTTTTAGATGTGTTTTTGAAACAGATTTCCACTCCTTCTCTCTATTTTCCTCCTGTGCCAGCAGGAGAGGTTCTGTCGGTGTAGGAAATAGAAGGAGCCAACAGAACTTCCAGACTTAAGATTTCTAAATCTCATATGCAGTGTGGAGACTAGGGCTTCAGCACAGAAAGGAAGAGGACGTGTGGCTCCTAGATGAGAAAGGCGCTAAGCCTGCTTCTTGGAAGCACTCTAGGAAGAAAGCAAGAGAAGAATCTATGTGGTATTTCTAAAAAGAGGGAATATGCATGTTGGAGTGCCCATGCTCATGAAATAACTGTCCTGAGAGGAGCTGGATTTGAACAAGCTGTGCAGATGAGCACAAAGGACACATTGGTAGTTATTTGTGTGGTCACACAACAATTAGCAGAGGCTACCTCCTACCTCCCCACCAAGAATCAGTGGATCCGCATAAAACCCTGTCATCTGGGGGAGGGGGAAAGCCCAAAGCATATCAAAGATTGAATATCTTACCAGCCTGCAGGACAAAGACTTAGAATAAAAATAATGTTAGGTCACAGACAATGCAAAAATACTATAGTTCTTGCAAACCTAAGTTTCTGGCCTGAGGTCTAGAACTGGTAGGAATCTATGCCAAATTAGCTCAGAAATGGAAAGTTGTTACTGTGCAACTCCTCTCACCAGAATAGAATGTTCGAAGAGATTTTCGCACCATATTTTTAAATTATTGCTAAGACGGATGGACAGACAGTCCCTGTCTGCCATAGAAAATGAGGGACATTGGGGAAGTTGATATTGATAGAGAAATAAGAGTCAGCAAATCACCTAGCAAGTCCAAATGACTTGTAGAAGACATGAAGATATTGATCCAAGGACAAGGATAACAGAATCCCAACTGAAGGGGCCAACATTTGAGAGTTCATTTAAAAACTAAAGAAATCATAGAGACAGTATATGCTATCAATATTTAATATTTCTTTTAGAATTCTAATAAAAATCAGATACAAAATAAGCAAAATTTTTAAAACGAATGAGAAAATACCTGGGTATTTTTGCAAGCAACTACATGTTTATTTTTTAAGGAATAACAGAACTTTTGCTATGAGTCCAACATAGAATGTGTTGGAGATTATATAATAAATGCATAATGACTTTAGCCCATTTGTTTCAGTTGTTTGGTGTGTCTATGGAATAGCAGACTTTAGGATATTTATAATTTTCCAAAGGAATGTTAAGATATGTCAACTTGAAGTCAGCTCAATGAGCCTATTTTTAAAAATTCAAGCATACATTATGTATTACCCAACAAGTACTCTGGAAAATCAATACCAGCAGAAGAGAGAGGAAAAAAAAGGAATCTTAAAGAAAAGGTGAAATCATAATAAAATAAAGACCGTTTACTGTGACACTGTATGTAGAAAAATTTTGAATTTACCCTCTCAAAGCATAAGTTAAATTACTTAAACTCCTGGGTAGAATTTTGAGATGTAACCTAAGAATTGCATCATAAAGCTCATGTGTTATAACAGTATTTACATATGCCAATTTTATTCACATTCCATCAGAATTGACCTTTTATGAATTTGAAGCCAAGTTAAAAGTGGTATCAGCTTCCCCTGGCCTGACTGGAAAAGAAATGCTGACAGGTTGCTAGTGGAGGTCGTTAAGTAGCAGGATATAGAAATCAATAAAACTATGCATTTATGTAAGAGAAGGTTATTGAACAGAAAATTACCAGATTAACAGTAAGGTTCTATTGAGAGAGGTTTGTGTTCAAGTTAGACTTCTCAGAAGTCGAATGTCATGATCAGAAATAACTATAGCAATATAAGGAAAGCAGATGGAATTTGGCACCATGTCAGACACTGCAGATTGGATGCTATGTATTTAAATTACATGTAATTGAGAAATTATGAATGAGTCTTTGAGATAGAAAATGTCAACCATTTCCTGTTATGTAGCAATTGGGTTGATTTATAATGCTTTATAAATAATGAAATAAAAGAGAATGTATGGACTAAAATATTAGAGCAGAATAGGAAAAGATCAGTGAAGTTCTCAATTAGAAAGGAAGCCATTTCTTTTCGAATGGAAAATGATTGACATTAAATTGAGAGAAGAAAGTAATAAATAAGTTTGCTCTTGTATTACCATTCTATCAAAATGTAGAAAGCATTGTGATAGCCAAAAGACCAATAGACAAAGATACAAAATAAATAATGCAGGGCAAAGTCTAACATTGAAAGGGGGAAGAAATGGCCTAATTGCAATTTTCCCCTCATTGTTCCAAAGCCAATCTGTTTGTTCTCTGATATAGCTGCAGATAGTTTATTTTACTTCTGACTGTGTGGTAATCAAAGTCTTACCCCAGGCATAGCTAGATACTCAGCCTCTGTTTCTTTGGGAACTCAGTAGGGAGGCCAATAGTAAAAACAGTCAAGCACTAGGATTTAACATGTTGACTAAAAACACAAGGACTGCAGCTTGGTAGGAGTGCTGGATATTCGAGGCAGTAATTGTACTAAACGACACAAAAGGTACCGGTTTATACAGTGATTCAGTCAATGAGCCGACCCACTTTGCATTTGCATATCATGTTCTCTTAAGTCTTTTATCTTAGAATTACCCCAAGCCATGACTCCAGGGCTCTTGCTGTTTGATGAAATCAGTTGCAAATGAAACCTCTCTGCTGTAAAATTTACCAGAACTTGGCATTTGTTTTAGGAAGAATTCTTGTGTAAGTTTCTCTCATCAGAACCCCTTGTTCTGAATGACCTGAATAAGTAATGTTGTTTTCTTCTTTCTTTAGGAGGAAATGTTATCCTATATCCAGCAGTATAACCATGGATGTCTCCCAATCCTTGGTAAACTCTGGATGTTGAAAAGATTTAGAAACATATTGAGCAATTTGCCCACATTAGTTAGGCTTTTGTCTGGTTTTCCAAAGCTCTGAAGAGTCCTTTAAAGGGGCATTTAACACATCCTCCTTCTCTGTCCAGTTTACTTCAGAAGCAGTTCCTATTACAGGAAACAGATAAACCACAGAAAGACCTACACAGTGGTCTCTTCTCTCAGCCCTACACAGAGAGAGTTGATACATAAAACAGGTATTTAAAGTACACGTGGAGCATAGAGAAAAGAGGTCCCCCTGACAAACCACATGCAAAATTAACAAAAATTGCTTTTGGAACAAATTTGTAAGCCTCATCAAAACAAAACAAAACAAAACAAAACAAAACAAAACAAAAACCATTCTGAACTTAGTAAGGAGAGACCTTATCCAAAAGGAAAACTGTAAAGGGTATGTGTGTCGCGGGGTAGCTATTGAAATAGGAATTCGGGGACAGTTGCAACAGGAAAAACCCTGTAACCAGAAAATCTGCAAGATCTCAAGTGTTAGGCAAAAATAATTTTTCTTTTATAGCGAGGAGTCGACCAGGCTAGAATGGAGGATGGGATGTGGGGGTGTGGGGTGAATGGTGGTAGGATCCCACAGCAAGTCAGAGAAAGTTTTACCCTGAGACCAGCCTATTTTCCAGTTTTTCAGAAGGATCCTTTAAGGAAGTTTCAGTGCCGAATCAGGCTAAGGGCTGGCCAAAATTCAGGGACTTGGGGGAATGAGAGAATTGTACCAAAATTTGGTTCACAAGCGCTTTGTTCCAGTTAATTAGTGGGGGGCAAGCGGTTCAGCTAACTATTTATAAGATAAGGAAATAGAATTTGGAGGGTCCATGTCTGCCCTGTCATAGGCAAACAAGGGAGGCATCCCAGAATCTTACCTAAGTTTATCTAAGTCATATAGGGGGGAAGGGTGGATCTTCACAGTAATTGTTGTTTTCAGAACAGATAAGCGTGAGAGTGTTCCTTTCAGCTTCATTGTTTACCAGAAGCATGGGCACAGGGAAAATTCAACATTGTGGTCTTTTATGTAAAGACATATTTTATTGACATAAGCATTGCTCATTTTGGTTTCTCAGTCTTTAGTGTTGGTCTGACACAAGAGGTTTTTCAGGGTTTTGCAAGATCAAGGGTAAGATTCCTTATCTTCTACAAGCAAGGTTATGAACCTCTGTATATTCTCAATTCCATTTCTGCCTTAGTCTAGAAATGTTAACAGGCAAAAGTCTGGTTGTAGGAGTATAATAGAAATGACATGTTATCAAGCTATCTTAACTTTAAAACACGTAAAGTTAGTACAATCCTATTTTAGCTGTATTTGACGAAGGGTAGAAGGAGCTCTGTGATTGCTAATTAAGATCACAGACCATCACCACAAAGGTTGGTCCTTCAGAAGTGTGAATTGATTTTGCATGAACACAAGCCAGTTTAAATCGACATAGGAAACCACGTCTGCAGACGCTCCGACTTCTTACTCACAGACACCGCCATCCTCACGGCCACACTGCCTTGTTAGATAATTGAGGTTATTCGTTGTGGTTACTGGTGTCACTTGTGTTATTCTTATGCTCTAGTTTCACACTGATCTGATCTCCCCACAGAACATAAGGAAGACTAAAATATCCAATTGACCTTAATGGATTCCTTCACTCCTTCCTGCTAAAACAAAGGCCTTCTGTGTACTACAAGAGTCTCCTATAACTGGAGATGACACGGTGACTGGGGGATTCCAGGAAGGCGAGTGGAGGCTGAACAAAGCAGAACAATTCTTAGGGTGAAAAAGAGATGCTGTTTAGGTCATTTTATTTCTTATTTCATTTAACCTTTGCTACACAAATTCTCTTTAATGACCAAAGTTTTATTGCTGACTTATTTATAAGTATCTTTCAAAATAATGTTGTTGAATTTGGCCCTTAACTCTAGCCTATGTATTTTTCAGTGTCTATGAATGGTAGTTTCTGCAAAGTCAGAATTATTCTCCCATACATCTGTTAGTGATGGAATAGCCAAAACAAACAAACAAACAAACAAACAAACAAACAAACAAACAAACAAACAAAAATGAAGTTCTTAGGTTTGATTATGGTAGATAAATCATATTGTTCCAGCTTGCTGATAAAAATGATTATGCCTCTGGTAAATAATTATGATCCAGAATAGATATGGCCTGACTTCCTCAGTGCCAGAGAACAACAGTCCTGCTATTTTCAGGTGTTCTCCCTGCTACACCACCTGTTCTTGCCCTTCAAACCTACACCCCCAGTGATTGAATGAGTCAACAGATGCCATAGGCTGAAATATCCCCCAAGCACCTCCCTAAAGTGCTTGGAGGACGACCACCCAGGTAAGGTAAGTAGGAAAGCTTTTACTGGTGACTCTCATGGGTATGGTAGACAAAAGGTAAAGTGGTAGGATGTGGGGTTCGGAAACAGAAATCCAGATTTGCTGCTAGGACTAAGTGTTCCCTTAGAAATTGATCCCTAATCACCACTTGGATTTCCACTTCCAAGACATATACACACACTCATACACACATAGACAGTCTTTGCTTTCTAGTGAATACCAACATTATTTCATTGTAAATACCCTTTTAACTATTTCAACAGAAAACAATTTGACTATCATCAAATTTATAGATAGAAAGATAGATAGATTGATATATATGTATATATATATATTTTTTTTTCTCCTTTCTCCTCCCTTGGCAAGATGTTTGATAATTCCAATATCATTTCACTCCTGAATGATCACTCTCCTGAAAATGAATGCTGAGCTCAGATACACTCCTAACATTTTGTGAATCCTTCACCTAATTAATGAAAGGTGAGTCTCTTAACCTACTGCCCAGGTCCCATGGCAGATTATTAGCACTATTGCTTTGATGGATCTTTTTAAGTGCCCCTCTTGGGAAAGATATTTGAAAGTCACATTTAAATAAAGATCCAAAAATTACTGAACATTAATTCTCTTCTAGTCTCAAATGCTATTTCTGGCAAAGGTTATGGAGGCAATTTTAATGGGAGAAATACACCATTATTTAGTTACCCCTGATTCCCAGTACGCAGGAAAGGACTTTTGCTAATCTTTTATCCCTGACCTTCTCTAATGATATAATAGATTTCATTCATCTTAGAAACAGGAGAATGAAGTGAAAGAGAAAAGAACTAGTGCTCGTGGAGGTTTATTTTATCTCTTTAACACAAACATGACCCTCAGGGAGGCAGCATCTTGATCAAAGCATTTGTATGATTGGCAATTTAATGTTGTATCCAAGAAAATTATTTCCTTTTTCTCTTCTGTCTTATCCTCAATTGATACATTAGAGTAAAACCAAAGAGGTTTTTTTTCATGTATTGGGTTGTCAAAAAAGTCATGACATATTTTTTCTATGTTTTTCGTTGCAAAAATGTGTCATGACTTTTCAAACAACCTGATAGAATTATAAAGCTGAAAAGAACCAAAATCCAATTCACTCCAAAAAAGAGACAAACTTGGAGAGTATGAGTAACTCACCCAAAGACAAGCTTTTTAGCAGCAAAACCATGATTTGGGAGTGGGTCTCCTGACCCAGTGTTCCTTCTCTTGCATGAGGCCACTTAAGTATAACTTTTGAATTAGTCATTTTTTAAAAAGTCAAGCATGCATCCTTTCTTGCCCTGCCTTAAGACAAAAATTTAAAATCAAGTAGGCTCAGATACCAAAAGAAAAAATTATGAAATTTCAATTACATTTAAATTGTATAATGTATATAGTAAAAGCTACTTATGGAAGAAAACCAAAGGGGAACTGTAAAATTAAAAGGGAATGAGTTTGAAATGGTCTTAAATTTTACAAAACTTGTAAGTAAAGAGATATATTCAGAACAACAACCAAAATACTAACTAATGGCATAGGAAGACATTAAAAATACAAAGTAATGTTAAATGCAACTTCACCAAGTGTTTCTACTGTCAGGAAGGCAAGAGACCAATGAAGGAAGAAATGAGAGTATTGGTGGGTGAGAATGGAAATGAAGATGCTCCGGATGGCAAAATCCATCTATTAAAAAGGCAAAGAGAAATATAATTCACATATTAAATGAACAAAGTATCTGTCATCAAACATTGATTTTGCATTTAAGCATCATAGGGGACCTCAGTCAAAAAGCAAAGATAGGCCAGCAGTGCAAAGCCACAGAACTGGAGGGAAACGATCATAGAATTCTATTTCAGGGAAAATGAGAGAAGTTAATGTAATAGTTAAGTAAAATGCTGGTTTATCTTTCTGTATACACATTTAAATCCTATTATCTTCACAGGGAGTTCATGCATGTCCCCAAGAGCCTCTGCTTTCTCCCTTAAGCGAGTAAATAGGACTGTGTAAGTAGTAGCAGGCTGGCAGAGATTATAGGTGGTATTAATGAAGTTGGGGCACAGATGGGACTTCTTCTAAGACACTCATGCTCAATGCAAAAGGGTTTTGAGATCTGAGAAGCCATGAATCACCTATGTAGCACAGATTTACTTCTAGTCCTTAATAAGGAGAGCATTGAACTTACCCTCTAGATCTTAGAATTTCTATCACATGTAGTGGCTGCAGTAAGAGACAGGAACTTTCTCAGATAAGCCCCAATGTCTACCATTTCAAATGCACAGCATTCTGTCAGGCTTAAAATTAGTATTGACATTATTCATAGTGACTCTTCTAAAGTGTATATTCCACAACCTTTTATAATTACATATAATGCTTGTATGAAGCAAAAAATTCCACCTCGCTCTCCCATGCACACACCTCTTTAATATACATAATGAATAAAACACAAATCCATACGATAGATTTTTCAAAGGCCATCAGTAAATATTACATAGAACTGTACATAACCGGAATTAATTGAAGAAGTTTAAAGTTTCCCAGAGGCATCAGTGTTAATTTTTATGACAAATGCTAACCACATTCTAGGAGTTAACCAGAAAGTACTCAACTGGTAAAAAGAGGCAATTCAAGCTTGATTTGGACTACATACGGACTAGTATGGAGCTATGGGATTATTAGGATACCTGCCCAAAGATAACATCTGCCTGTTGTGGTAGCACAGAGGGTAGGATCTTGCCTAATGTTCTAGCCAGATATTGCAGATATTGTGAAGTGGTTCCTGGTGGCCGGGATACCATGGCTAGCTTGTTCCCTAGGCTAGCCATGTGATCCTTAGTGAATGAAGGTGTGGGGGCTTCCTGGAGAAGCTGGGGAGGTGATTTGGTCACCAAAGATCATCCCTATGATAAATTTATGAGGGACAGAGAGAAGAATGAAGCCACTTTTGAATCTCTTATTGAATGTGGGGCAGGTGGGGTATTCCTGAGAGGGAGAAAATCTTCCTGAGGAGAAGAGCTTCAGGGGTTTATCCTGGATGCCAGCTGATTATTACTGAGGAAGCCGACAAGGACAGTGGCTTTGCTCACAGTTGATTCCATAACCTTAGCAAAACAGTTATGAGGTATTTACCGTATTTTGCCGTGTATAATGCTCACCCATGTTTTTGGCTCAAATTTTCAGGGAAAAAATCTTTCATTTTAATTTTCTAATTCAAATTTTTATTTGTTTACATTTAGGTAGTTGTTTTTTGTATTATAAAGGAGTTTTAGCATTTATTTTTTAGCATATTATAGTACAAGAAATTTTATGTACCAGAAACAAATTTTACGCATCATAGAAGGCCAAGAACTCTTCGTCATTGCAAGTTTGTGGTAAGTTCAACAAAACCAATTATGATATTCCAGGGTATTATTTTGCATACAGATATCATTATTGATTTCTAGAGTTATACTTTAAACTCATAAACATAAATAAAATAATTAAAAACATTTATATAGATATAGAATTAGTACTACCCATGTATAATGTGCATCCTTATTTTTCCCTCACAAATTTGGGCAAAAAACATGATCATTATACATGGCAAAATATGGTATTTCTTTTTTTTTTTAAGATTTTATTGGGGAATTGGGGGGATGGGAACAGCGCTGGGGAATTGGGGGAAGGGGAACAGACAAGTTGCTGTCCTTTTGTTCTTCAGTCTAG
>NW_017731475.1:285373-324171 GCF_001890085.2 Hipposideros armiger
GTAGCTTATGGCAGCCCGCTGTAGCAGGGGCTGTAGCCTATGCTGTCGCCAGCGACTCACAGCAGCCCAACTCCAGGTTGAGCTGCTGCTCACCATCTTAGTTGTAGAGGGCAGTGCCACTGGCCCTCATGTGGGATGAGGGCCCTTCTGCTCAGAGCTGGCGTCTCAAGCCAGCTCTTAAGCAATGCGCCACTCGGCCGGCCCAAAATATGGCATTTCTTTTAAAACACTCTCATTTCTTTTCTTCCTATGAAGTGATAAAATAAAATAAAACAAAAGAAGTTATGCCATGTGTGTTTGGGGTACATAATCCTTGGTATGCCTATGGCGATGTGTCATCTTTATGAATGTCATCAGTCATAACTGACTCACAGTGAGCCAATTAGGGTGTACTGCTTAGCTGGTGCAATTGAAAGTCCATTCTCCAGTTTGGGGGTGGGTGGCATTAGAGGTTGCGGGGAAGGGGAAATACAAAAACAAGGTAATTTGGGGGAAAGTGATATGACGAAGCAACAATTATGGTGAGTAGAGTATTCTCTCTGCCTCAGGAGAGCAGCTTCCACTTATGGAGCTGCAGATGGCTTGGACTTTTCAAATTCAGAAATTGTAGCAGGTAAGCAGCCACTATGCATAAGGCAATATGGCAGAAAGAAGGACTGGTGGGAGTGGCAGGAAAACAAAAGGCCAACACAAACAGTGTTCAAAAACCCAGGACCATGCCTGCTAGGGACAGGGGCTTGCTGTGGTTAAAGACCCAAGTGATTGTGTAAGTTGAAGACAACAACCAAAGCCAGGGAGAGTTGAGAGAGCTAAGCACTCCCTCCTCTGTGTTCTCAAACATGTATTACAATGTATAAGTGACAATTATTTATTTACTTAACTGTCTCCTTCACTACATTGTTGGCTTCTATATGAGCTGGGACCATGTCTTAATTCTCTGCCTGTCTGTCCCCAGCACTCAAGTAGTACTCTGCACAGAGGCTCAAAAATGTTTGTTGAAAGAGAAAGTATAAAGGCCCTTGGAAGAGGCAGCTGAATAGGAGAAACAACACAGTGGTGGTATTTAGGAAACTGCCATTGTAGTTTTGCCTCTGGCAGTAACTAGTTGTGAGACCTTGAAAAGCCACTTTATATTTCTGAGATTTGATTTCTTTATTGGCAAAATAAACCTATTTTTTCCCAGAAAACTCCAAAATCCTATTACTTTGAAAATAAAACCTAGATTTGGGGGTGGGGGATGGGAGTTTCCTTATAGTAGCTAAGTACCCATTTCTACTAGATTTACCACCTTCAAAGAATGGTATACGTTAAAAACTCAAATTTTTGAGTTTACTAAACACTTAAAATTAACTCAGCTACTGCCTCAATAATGTCATTAAGTTGTGAGAAATAGCATTTTTAATCTCTCCAAACCTCTCCCAAATGAAAATATACTGTTCTTATCATTCCAATGTAAAAGTTGTGAGGGTGTTATTATTTTGCACTAGTTTCATTTCTGATTAGGAGAATTATTAAGGTTATAAATTAAGTTGATGAGTTATATTAATCTCCCAGGTGATGCCTTTGCAAAAGAAAACAAAAATTGCAGGTATTCTGAATGTCTTTATTTTTCCAAAATGAGGGAGTTTTATATAGATTGGGAACATTTAAAATGAATTGTGTAGGAGCATATTTATTTGTTTAATTATCTGTGTAAGCCATAGTATAATGAAAAAATTGTAATTGTGCCACTTTTCAAAGAAACACTAAGGAGAAAATTGTAAACATCATGGATGGGGAATTATGCACACAAAGACTAATAGCTACAATAATGTTATTCAGAACTGTGCTGGTAATTTGCCCCTTGGGGGTAAATTTGGAAAAAAATATGTGTAAGGTTTAATCATGTGACTAGCACTTAATGGGCATTGTACTGCAAAAGCCACACACACCACACTGAACATTCAGTAGTAATTATTTACTGTAGTTATTCTCCTGGTGCCTTCTCCGGTATCTGTAATTGCCATGCTCTCACAAAGAGCATTCTTTGTGTGGCACCTGCCCAACAAGCAAACTGGACTGATGGTTACAACATACAATTAGCAATTAGCGATTTTTTTTTCCACACTTCATGACTGAGGGCTTATTCTAAAGAGGAAAAAAATAAATAAAATGAGTAAATGACGTTCTCCTATCTTGCGACCAAGGAATCTCCATTGGTAGTCTTTTTATTAAGTGTTTTAGTTGGGGATTATTTGTCACATATGTTAGAGAAAATGGCTTGCTTTATGGATAGGGGAACTCTCTATGTTTAGTTTGTGAACTGCAATGATTTTGCTCCATTTGCCAGTTCTTATCCATTCTTTGCTCTTCTTATCCTACTCTGCCCCAGGACGCTAGCTCTTGCATAGCCTCTCCCAGGCTGACTTGTTATTTGGCTGCCAGATGGGTTCATCAACAGCACCAGGATGTATTGGAGGGCTTCGGCACCCCCTCCCTGTCAGTAGCTGTGCATCTCTGGGACTGCCGCTTCTTCTGGTGTATGTCAGCCTCCATGACTCTAATTCTCATTGGACTTCTGTTCCTCTCTTTACATCTCTTGTTTTTTCTACCGAAGGGGAGTTAATTGCATCCTACTGTTGCTAGTTTCTGGATGCCTTATCGTTCCACTATGTCCCCACCAGTCCATACTTTTGAACTGCTACTTTAATAGAAATCTCATCATTTAAACCATCTGAGGCGAATTCTGCCTTTTTCCAAGACCCTGGCCATAAGTCCTAATGCACTTAGAAATAATTATAGATGATTTTGAGAAAATTGAATTGTTGCTTGATTATAGGTCACATATTGCTATTATAGTTATCTATGCACTGCTTCTTTTTGTAACAATATACTCTAGTGGGTGCTGTGGTGCTCTACCCAAAGAAGTAAATGACTAGATTAAATGGAGATAAAAAGTCCTCACTCTTTCCTTCAATTTGGGATAACTATTAGGGCCATCCCAACTCTGGGTCTTGCCACAGATTGGCTGATGCCTCATTATTTACTTCATATGGGTCAGCTCTTTCTCTGCCTAATCTTACAGATGTATCTCCTGAGAGCAGTCCCCAATAAATTCTGTGTGTGTAATTCTCAGCTTCTAAGGCTTTTTCCAGGGAATACAATCTAAGTCATGCAGTGAATGGGGTCAGCCTGGACCTGAGCTAGTGGAGAAATACAGCTAAAGCCCAAAGTTCAGCAAATACTTAGACGATGACTTTAAGAATCAATTTCTCCTAGAGTCTCTCATAAAAAATGTTTTTAAAAATTGCTGTAGCCACTAGTGCAGCTATTACTGGGAATAGAAAAATCAGTTTCTCCCTTCTAGCGTTAGAACTCTTTTTACTAGACACTCCCAGAGAATGACTTCAGTCTCAAAGAAATTTTGTTGTGTTCCATTAGGGACTAGGTGGATAGCCATTTCAACTGTGCCAACTGGTGTTAGCTCCCCAGATCACCTCTCCTGTTTTCTGGTCTTCATTTTCCCATCTTGCAAGGATGTGGCTGTTGCTGCCTATTGCAGTGGGTTGGTTCTATGGAACCAAATAAGAGTACGGGTTTCTACCTGAGGTAGCCAGCTTGTTGTGACTCTGAGGAGTGAAGTAAGTGAGTCTTTAAAGAGAGCTCATAAAATGCAATCACTGAGTCAGAAAAGTCCAGAAACAGCTTTGAAGTTTGAATTGCGGAAGTAAGAATATTGATAGGGATGGGTTAGGGCAAAAGCAGGGGAGCAAAAAACAAAGAGCATTCTGGGCATCTGTACAAAAAGTCTTGGGCTTTAGAGACTCACCTACAAGTGTCTTGATCAGGGGGGATAGGGCAGGAAAGTCAAAAGATAATTTCTGTTATCATAATCTCTCTTCTCTCAAGGATTCCTGGGGCAAGTACCATTAGTGTGCCGATGACTGTTTTCTACAAGGAGCCAGGGAGGCTCAGAGAAGCTACAAAACAACAAGGTCCTCTGGGCAAGCTGCAGCAGTCAGCTAGAATGGGTTAGAAGACCAGAGCTTGGCAGCAGGAGAATGGAAAGCAGGAAGCAGAAGGAGGGAGATAGGCACAGAGCCTTTAAATCTATGACAATGTAATTAGCATCAGGAAAGAATGTCAGCATAATATGCATGCAAGATAACTGAATATCTGAAATTACATTTAAATGAATTAAGTCTACTGAAAGTGATCAATAGTAATTTTAAGACTTCTTCATAAAATCAACTTCACACAACTCGTAGAGGCTTCTTTCCACGCAAAACAGTATGAAATAAAATCAACTGAGAAAAAAGATGACCATAGTTAGTGATTGAAAAAATCCTAAATGACTAATCAATTTTCTTTGGAAATACATGTTTAAATATCATAGCTTAAAAGCTTACATTAGGTTCTGTTTCAATGCCTGAAAGTTAGCAATAGAACAATACAATTTTCTTTGCAATAATAATAGTCTTGCTGTGCTACTTAATATAAACAAAAGATAAAAATTGCTCAATAACACAATGTGTTTATTTACCTCCCTCCTCCTAAGCAGACTTTAGCTAAATAAAAAAGGTAATTTAAGGTTAGTCTTTCATGGAAATGCTCTTTTAATGAAAAATAAACCTATTTTTAACTAATACTCATTTTAAACATATTTAGAATTAAGAATCCTCTTTGAATTCAGGTTAATATATTTAGGATGATTCTAAGTACTTGTAGTCCAAATAGACTTTTACCAAAAGATTTGTTACCACAGCCGGCTAGATTTAGTGGGACTGACCCCATAAGTAATGGAGATTCAGAAACACTAACAGTTACTCACAAAACAGTCTTGATGAACTGCAACTAACTATAATAACCATTTTGCAAGGTGATTTCTATCCAATTTAACCATGTCCAATTATCGTAAGAGATAATACTTATACGAAGGGGTGACCTTCAAGTTTTCTTTCATTTTAGAAACTCTCAATAATCTTCCAGGTCTTTTCATCTCATAATGCTCTAGGTGGCTATGTTTTCCCACAGCACCTCAATAAGGAATAGCAGATTCATGTTCTGTTTTCTTAGGAGGGCCATTGACAAGTCTAAGGCAGGAAGCAAACGTGGTGCCTCCCATGGCATGCTTCCCCCAGGTAAGGCCATTCCCATCATGGGTGCAGGGACAGGGTGGGGAAGCCTGAAATCTAAGAAGGCATCCAAGATTTTCACCCCGATGTGTACATGTCCTGTGAGATATTTCCACTTGAGTGTGAGTGAGACCTGTGAATATGATAGGATAGCTTCTTCCTTGGATAAGTTGTGTTATATGGCAAAAGTGATGGGATAGTCACCCCTGTTGGACTTGAAGAAGCAAGTTGGCATGTTGTGAAGATGCTTATATGGGAAGAAGCAGTCAGTGGCTCTAAGAGCTGAGAGCCTCAGTTCTACAATTTCAAAGAACTGAGTTCTGACAATAATCACGTGAATTTGGGAGCAAATCTCAAGCTCCAGAAAGAGAATCTCAAGCCCAGCTGACACCTTGATTTTAATCTTGTGAGACTCAGAGCAGAAAACCCAAATGGGATGCCTGATTCACTGAAGATAATAAATGGATGCTGTTTTAAGTAGTTAGTTAACTTTGTGTTAATTTGCTACAGAGCAATAGAAGATTAATATAGAGGGCAGAGGGAGGGGGAAGAATAGAGTTAATGATTCCCCTGTGGTACATATATAAAATATTTGGAGTTTCTCAAAACTACCTTGGCACAGGCCCTGATAGCAAAGAAGTAGGCTGTATTGCATAGCGGTTAAAAGAATGGGTCTTGGAGTCAAGCTGTAGAGTTTGAATTCCCATTCTGCCACTTAATCACTGTCTGAACTCAAATAAGGAAATTAGCTTCTTTGTGCCTCAGCTTCCTCATTTATAAAATACAGATAATAATAGCCTATAGGGGTTTTGTAGCTATTAAATGACCTACTCCATACAAAGTGCCCAGCTGGGCACATAGTGACCACTCAATAAATTTTAGCTGTCATTATTTCTCAGATGCCTGTCATAGATGTGAGGGTTATATCTCCAACTCCAGCACAATAGTTTGGAGACTTATGTTGCAGGAATAGAAATTCCAACACACTTAGATGAGAAAAATATTATTTTTGTCACTGGTAATAGCCAAGTCTAGTAATGGGGATGGTTTCAGATACTGACTGGCTGGGGCACAATGTCATCAGTGTCTAGCTCTCCTATATCTTTTGGTTCTCTTTCTCCTGTAGGTTGGTTTTATTCATGTTCTGATGCCCCTAATATTAGTTAGATGGCTTTAGTAGACCCAAACTTCAAATCCTTATATCATACTTGGTCTCAAAGAGAAAGGGAAGAAAGAAAGAAAGAAAGAAAGAAAGAAAGAAAGAAAGAAAGAAAGAAAGAAAGAAAGAAAGAAAGAAAGAAAGAAAGAAAGAGCCTATTGTTTTTTTCCCCCCCCAATCCCCCAAGAACCCTAGCAAATGCCTCCCAGTGTCTCAACAGTTTTGACTGAAAAACATACACACCCAGAATCAAGCAAAGGAGTCAGAGAGATGGGACAGGATTCTCTGATTCAACCCTATTTCAAGTTTATGCCTGAGAATTGAGCATATGATGGTTTCTCAAAAGAAAATCAACCTGTTCGTTATAGGTTGAATTGTATCTCCCCAAAACAGATTTGCTGAAACGCTAATCTCCAGTACCTGTGAATGTGGCCTTAAATGGAAACAGGCTTTTCATAGATGTATTCAGAATAACATGAAGTCATTAAGGTGGACCCTAATCCAATATGACTCATGTCTTTATATGAGGGTATTTGGACACAGAGACACAGAGAAGATGGTTATGGGAGGACAGAGGCAGAGATTGGAGTGATGTATTTATAAGCCAAGTAACACCAAGGATTGCCAGCAAACACCGGAAGCTAGAAGAGGCAAGACAAGATCCTCTCCTACAGGCTTTAAAGGAAGTATGGCCCTGTTGACTTCTTAATTTCACATTTCTAGTCTCCAGAAATGCAAGACAATCAAATCCTGTTATTTTAAGCTATTCAGTTTGTGGTACTTTGTTACTGTAGCCCTGCTCTCTCAAGACAAACTATGTGAGCATGTGTATTCCTAAACTGGAGAAAGATAAACGAATAAGGAAAAACCAGTCTACAAGGAGCAGCTCTACTATGTGTCCAACTCTTATTTCATTTGATCACTGCAACAAGACTGCGAGACAGATATATTTTTTTTTTATTTTACAAAGGAAAATAAAAAGGGTACAGATTAGAAAGTTAAGGAAGGTTAATAATACACTGCTGTAGGTTGAATATTGGCTCACACAATGACCAAGTTCTAGTCTGAGGCATCTGTAAGTTTTACCTTATCTGGAAAACGCTTTTTTGCATATGTAATTAGGTTAAAAATCTCAAGATGGTGAGAGCATCATGGATTATCCAGGTGGACCCTAAATGCAATTACTAGCGTCCTCATAAAAGAAAGAGAGCACATACCACCAGCAGAAGAGTAGGTAATATGAAGATGGAGGCAGAGATAGGAATGATGCAACTGCAAACAAATTCCAGAAGCCACCAGAAGCTGGAAAAAACAAGGATCATATTCTCTCTTGGAATCTTGGAGGGAGTGCATTCCTGCCAATACCTTGATTTCAGCCCAATAAAACTGATTTTGGAATTCTGGTCTCCAGAACTGTGAGTCAATATATTTCTATTGTTTTAAACCCCCAAGTCTGTGATAATTTGTTACAGCAGCCATAGAAAACTAACACATACATCTAGCCAATAATTATTAGTGCTTTACTATGTATGTATAGGCTCAGTTAAAAAATATTATGCAACCCTAAGAAGTGAGTGGTATTATAATTCACATTTTACAGGAGGGGAAATTGAAGCACAAAATATTGAGTAACTTGCCCAGGTCACACAGCTAGTGAGTTAGGGTTACCAACTATACCAGTTTGCTCAAAACTGTCCCAGTTTTAGCACTGAAAGTCCTGTATTTCAGGAAATCTTTTCATCCCAAAGAAATCTGGATGGTTGATCACCCTATACAGAAATTTGAATCCAGGCAGTCTGCTGTTCATGTGTGTTCTTAAACCACTCCAGCCCATACTTTCCATTTCATTCATTGTCATTTGGGGAGTGAGGCATAACATTATTTAAATCACCCATGACTGGTCCAAAGCCTATGCTTGGTTATCTTGTAGCACACCACATCTCTGAACCCATAGCCTCTGGTATTTGAAAGAAGCTTCGCTTTACATCCAGTGAATAGAAGCTATATTTTGTTGTTGTTTTTTCTTGCCTCCTAAGAAATGTGGCAGCAGGATGCCCCCACCCCCAATCCATTGTCAGAACCACCTCTCAAAGCAGGAGGTCTTCATTTTGCCCAACGGATTCCAGAGAATTAGGGGGCTCCTGTACTAAGATTTAGGACTCACCAAAGTGTCTGAGTGAAGAGACAGGAGTGACAGGTTAGCTAAGTCACCTGTCTGTGACACTGTGACTCAACCTCAGCACTTTATTTCAGATCAAGTCAATATACAACATCTGAATGCTCTTTATACACTATGGATTTTTTCTAAAAAAAGACCTTCTAATTCTATTGATATCCATTTTCTGATGGCTATTGCTCTTGTTAAAAGTCCTATGACACAGCTAAAGCCATCTTTAAGTACTTTACCAGTCATATTAGAAGAATAATTTCAGGCGTTCTCTTACATTTCCTTAACCTTCCTGAACTAAAAGCACTTTACTTTTAGGAGGTGTATCAGAAATAAAGAATGACGACCACTAAAGGCTGAGTTTCCACTTTTCTAATTCAGTCCCCCTAACCTTCCTCTGCATGCCTTTCCCCTGCCACAAAAGTCTTCCTTATCCTTCATAGTTCAACCCAAATCCTATCTTATCCAGGAAGCCTTGCCAGTCTTATTTATACACAAATAAAAATACTATGTGCAAAATGCTATACTTTATAAGTAGGTAAATAGAAAGAAAAGAGAGATGATAATCTTAGATAAAATATATATGCGATCTTATTTAATCTTCACAGATACCCTACAATGTACATAGTGCTCTAATTATCTTAACTCAAAGATTAGAAAATTAAGTCACAGAGAAATGAAATGGTTAGCTCAAGGTCACATTATAGCTAGGCAGAGTCAAGGCTCAAATCCAGGTCTGCTAAAGTGAAAGCCTGCATCTCTAATCTGTAACCACCTCATGATAATTCCCCGAACATTCACTGCGCATGCTGCTCCATTGTGGTTTAGCATATGTCCCTGGTCATTGTTAGGTAACTGTTCATATGCATGTCTTGTTTACCCCAGGAATATCTAGAAACTCCTAGATCACAGGACTTTTGCTCTATGCCTCTGAATCTTCAGCACTTAGCATTTAGTATGAACCTTGGTCTTCACTCAACTCTAACATAATACCATTTGTCTTCGAAGAAATGCAAGTGTAGGAGGCAAGTGGCCTTTAGGAGGTGGGACTAGCCTTGAGCTGACAGCCACAGGAATCAAAGTCTACCAAAACCCCAACTGAGACAGGAAACAAATTCTCTCCTGGGAGGAACACAGCCTGCCAACAAGTGAGACCCCCCAGGTTTCTGGCCAACAGAACTGTAAGATAATAAATTGTGTTGTTAAGTCACCAAATTTGTGATAATTTATTATGGCAGCATAGAAAAAACTATTATAGTAGACATTCAATAAATATCTGCTTTTATACATAAAATGTTCAACTCATTCTGGAGAGTTGCATTGGAATTTGAAAGAACAACGTGGCACAGCCTCCCATCTTAAGGCAGGGAAATTTCTCATTCAAGCTGGACTACTTGTTATCAAGCATATTACATGTTCAGGGATAAAGGCAGCATGGCTTCCCTCAGCAGGCTAATTTCAAAGTTTTATCAGCCATATGATAAAGAAGTACCTCCCATTTTCAACTGAACTCTCTCTTGCCATTGATGTAAGACTATTTTCTCTTGACAATTTCCTTTGGACATAGAGTATGACTAGTTGACATCCCCTACTAAATGTCCTACAAATTCTCAGAAAGTAATCAATCTTTCCCTTAGAGTTCTTCTCACCAGAATGTAACTTTTCCTCAAATGACTTTTTTGATTTCTATAATTATTTTTATTTCCTTTATTTGGGTTTCTTTTTAAATGATTAAAGTAAGTATCAATATGTTTGGTCAATGCTAAGGTTAAGCTAGAAATATAAAAAAGATTCCTTACTCTCAAACCTTTTGTAGTGACAAAACCATGTGGTTTCAACAACTGTAATATGAGTATATTACATGAAATTTCTCAGATTAGGTAAATATTTGTTCAGCCATAATTCTTCTTAGCTGCCTTCAATCTATTTGGGCCAATGCTTATAAAATTCACATTGTTTTGCAAAATCTTGGACCAGAAGAATTGAAAAGGGCAGAGATAGAATGCAGAGCATGGAGATGAGAAATGACATTTGGAATGAATAGATATTTTTATAAAAGTATATATCTTTTCTAGAAATTATTATAAAGATGCTCCTCTAGCTGTATAAGGGCCTGTCTTTCCCAATCAAAGATTTGGCTTTTCTACTTCCTTTTAAATCTCAGCCAGCATTTCAAAAAAATCAATATGCTTTAGTAATAATTCATAATCCTCTCTATGTTGCCTTTGTTACCAGTTGAAGCAGTTATATCTTGCTAGCTGGGATTTTAGGAAAAGCACTCAACAGCAAAACAGGAATCACAAATCACAAATGCAGACTTCTCAGAAGCCTACTTGTTCTGCTGGTCTGTTGTCACAGTGTGAGCTATAAGCAAAATCAGAGACTTCCCTGGAAAAAGCAATTATAAACTTACCTAATGTTCTGGTGCCCCTGGTATAGAAAGGTCACAGGTCCTAAAGAATCATATCATCATTGACTACAATCTATGGCCCCTGAACCCCTGGAACACCAAAGAGCCTCTGCAATTCATATGCATGCCAAAGTGCTTTTTGTAGCACAAACAAATAAAATATATTTTAGAAATATGTACATGTAATAGCTTTCTGTGTCAACTTGGCTAGGCTATAGTATCCAGTTATTTAATCAAACACTAACCTAGGAGCTTTAATAAAGCTATTCTGTATCTATGGTCAACATCTACAACAAACTAACTTTTTTAAAAAAATTATTTTTTTTTCAGTTACAGTTGACATTCAATATTCTTTTATATAACATTAGTTTCAGGTGTACAGCATAGTGGTTAGACATTCACATAATTTAGACAATGATTCCCCCAATTAGTCTAGTACCCACCTGGCACTATACATAGTTGTTGCAACATTATTAACTATATTCTTTATGCTTTATTTTACATCCCTGTGACCATTTTATAACTGCCAATTTGTACTTCTTAATCCCTCACCTTTCTCATCCAGCTCGCCACCCCCCACCCCCTCTGGCAACCATCAGTTTGTTTTCTGTATGTATGAGTCTGTGTTTTTTTTTTTTCATTTATTTTGTTCTTTAAATTCTACACATAAGTGTGATCATATGGTTTTTGTCTCTCTCTGTCTGACTTATTTCAATTAACATAATACCCTCTAGTTCTATCTATGTTGTCACAAATAGTAAGATTTCACTTTTTTATGGCTGAGTAATATTCCACTGTATATATGTACCACAATTTCTTTATCTAATCATCTATTGATGGGCACTTGGGTTGTTTCCATATCTTGACTACTATAAATAGTGCTACAATGAACATGGGTGTGCATACATATTTTTGAATTAGTGCTAGAACTACCTTATGACTCAGCAATTACACTTCTGGGAATTTATCTGCAGAATAACAAGCTGCCTTTTTTTTTAATTTTTACTGGGGAATTAAGGATGGGAGCAGCACTGGGGAATTGGGGGAAGAGGAACAGACAAGTTGCTGTCCTTTTGTTCTTCAGTCTAGTTGTGGAGGACGTTGCTTCACTGGCCCAAGTTGGCACCATCATTGCACTCTTCCTAGGTGAGGCAGATCAGTCGCCGGCTTCTGGATGGCCAGTCACGGTGGCTGCTGGCCACTCACCCTGGCTGCTGGCTACATACGGTAGCCCATGGCAACCCACTGCCACAGGGGCTGCAGCCTATGCTGTCGCCGGCGACTCACGGCAGCCCAGCTCCAGGTTGAGCTGTTGTTCAGCATCTTAACTGTAAAGGGCAGTGTCACTGGCCCTCATATGTGGGATCCTAACCGGGGCCCTCTGGCATCCCAAGCCAGCTCTTAACCAGCGTACCACTCGGCCGGGCCACAAGCTGACTTTAAGTAAATACAATAAGCTGACTTTAAGAAAAGATATTACCTTGCATAATGTGGGTGTACTTCATCCAATTAGATGAAAAGCTTTAAGAAAGAGCAAAAGTAAGTTTCCCTGAAAAGGAAATCCTGCCTCAAAATTGCAACATCAGCTATTCCTCCAGAGTTTTCAACTTGCCTGCCCATCCCACAAATTTTGGCCTTGCCAGCCCCTCAATCATGTTAGCCATATGTAGCAGAAACACTGGTTCTGTGTCTCTGGAGAGCTCTAAATGATACAATACTATTTTTCAATGTTGGTAGATACTACTAAGGTTTAAATACATAAATTGATTGTAATCATATTCCTATGTAATAATAAGTGTCATTATATATTTTTACAACTGATTAATAAACACTAAAATAAAACTAATACCCAATGAGATCTGTACATTTTTTGACATTAATCAAGGGCTTCTATACTGGGAAAATTTTGGAAGTGTAAGATGACCACTAAGTTTGGAGACTAAATTTCACCAGCTCTATAGAACAGCAGACCATAGGCACGAATATGACTACAAACGGTGCAGAAGAGCAAGAAGCTGAGGTTCAGAGTTCAAAATCATAGGCTGCTTTCAGCCGGCTGCTGAGCTGGGGATTATACGAGCTGCCTTCAGAGACAAAGCCCCTCTTCCTTCCCCTAGCAATTATCATGGCACTGCAATTGTCTGTATTCTCTCAGAGCTCCTAAAGGGCAAGGACTAAAATCTCGACTCACAACAGTCATAGTAATCACTACCACATCTTGAACACATCCTATGTGCCACAGCTCTTTATAGAATATCCCAAGCATATAGGCAATTCTTAAAACTCTATAAGATAAGGATTATTTGGGCCGGCCGAGTGGCGTGATGGTTAAGAGCTGGCTTGGGACGCCAGAGGGCCCCGGTTCAGATCCCACATATGAGGGCCAGTGACACTGCCCTCTACAGCTAAGATGCTGAACAACAGCTCAACCTGGAGCTGGGCTGCCATGAGTCGCAGGCGACAGCGTAGGCTTCAGCCCCTGTGGCAGTGGGTTGCCATGGGCTGCCGTGTAGCCAGCAGCCGCAGTGAGCGGCCGTCCAGAAGCCAGTGACTGATCTGCCTCGCCTGGGAAGAGCGCAATGATGGTGCCAACTTGGGCCAGTGAAGCAACATTCTCCACAACTAGACTGAAGAACAAAATGACAGCAACTTGTCTGTTCCCTTTCCCCCAATTCCCCAGCACTGTTCCCATCCCCCCAATTCCCCAATAAAAATCTTAAAAAAAAAAATAAATAAGGATTATTTGTAACACTCGTTTTATGTAACACATGAAAAAACTAGACCTTGGAGAAGTAATTATCCAAAGTGTCTTTAGTTCTATGTTGACTACCTAGCACTCATCACCGTATTTAGTACATTGTAGGTGCTCATTAATTATTTGGTAAATAAAATAATACAGGTGCTCTAAAGAGAATCTAATGAAAATCATATATTTAACAGATGAGAAAACTGAGGCCAAAACAGGCTAAGTGAGCTATTCCACAAAGCACAGCAAGTTAATGGCACGGTAGGACCGGAAGCCAGCTCTCTGGACTAGTAGGTGAGGATATCATAGGTTTCATGTTTCAGCTCCTAACAGCAGTAGTTTCATAGGCTCTTTGCACCATCAAACTCTCCCTGCACCAACTAACCAAATATCATGGTTGGTCTCTGTCAGAGAGCGCAGAAAAGTTAGTTGCTAATCCTTTCCTCCCAAACCACCCCAACCCAGGACAAATGCAGTCTCCAACAAAATAAATTGATGATTTCAGTCTTCTCTTGATTAAAGACAACAAATGAATAAACATAAAAACCCTCTCTTAACCCATTCAACCAATAAGTTATTTACTTGAGTTTAGAAATCTTGCTTAAACCCTCCTAGTATGTGCAATATTTGTATAGAACATGTACAACTTCCCTCAAAGAACCTAGGAAGACCCCGAAAGTTGTGAATGTTCCCCAGCCAGTGATTGTAAGAAAGGGTGATACAAATATCTCTTAGGCTTTTAAATTCCCAAGTTAGGAACCCTTTTTAGAAGTTTTAACAGGGCAAGCTAATATTTGGTGAGAGAAATTTTCTACAAAGTTAAAAGGGAAATTGTGTAAGTTATAAAGCCTAAAGGTATAGTATATTAAAGATTTGTGAGAGTGCTGACATTTTGCTGAATACATAGATTTGGAACCAAAATCACACATCTTAAGTGTATATATTAGAGAGAGTATAACAGAGTAAGACAGCCTCAAGTTCACAGCAAAAATCTCAGATTAAAAAAAAAAAGGATAGGATTTCAAACACTCAGAAATCCTAGAATTAACAAATCTCCTAGCCATTAGAACTCCTGAGTATTTCAAGTCTAAATTATCTATTGATATGTCTTAGAGAGGTCTCCGAGCTGTGACCTGGATGGAGCCATCAGAGGAGCCCACCAATCAATAGACAATTATTTGTAATAAAGATAAATAAGCTTTACTTTTCCAAGAGCAAAAGGAAAGGAGCTATAAGTTTCTTCCCTTCTAAGCTCAGATTTTGGCCTACAGAGATCTTTGTCCATAGACACGTGAGTCTATAAAATTACACTTCCTTTGATAACCAAATACATTAAGCCTTATCTCCCGAAATCCTTTAGTATAAATGAAAATGCTTAACTACATCCTTAATCCACTGTTGTGAAAATCAACTTACCTGTTCACCATACTCTAGCCCCAGTGGTCTTCTGTGGAAAATTCTAGTACTTCAAGCATTCTCCTGCTCATAAAGGTTTTTTAGAATTTGTTCACTTGAATGGTTTCTTCTTAACCTTCAGGTCCACCTCAATGTACTCTTAGGAATGGGTTTCTCTGATCACACTCTCTAAATTTGTTCTTTTTACCTGTTATTCTCTAGCATATATTTGTTTTCTTTATAGTTCCTATTGCAATCTGTAACTTTTTGTTTGCTTCCTTGTTTCTATTTCCTTCTGTAGAGAGTGAAATCACTGAGGTCAGGTATTTTTATATCTCCAGGATCTAGCAGAGTATCTGGCCTAAAATATATGTTCAATAACTAGGGACAAAATGGACATTCTAGTTCAGAAATATAAATGTGAAAAAATAAAAACTATACATTTATGTTTGGTCTACATTCTTGTAGGGCCTGATATATGTCTTAAGTCTGTTTTCTCTTGTTCCTTTATGTAGACAGCTAATAAGTTTTGGGCATTTTATTTACAATTTTTCTATAAAAGAGACATGACATGTAAGTTTAGCTTAAAATTCAGCACCATACAGAGTTTATAATTCTAGAGAGACATTAAAAGTTAAAAAGAACCAAGACTTTGGTCCTGACTGTGTGGTCCTGCCCTTTGCTGACTGTGTAATCTTATACCAGTTATAAATGTTTAAGTTCATTATTTCAGTTTCCTTCTCTGTTAAATAGAGATAATAATATTGCCTTCCTGATTAAAGGGGTTATTTCCAGGATAAAAATAAGAAGGCATATAAAATTCTTAGTATAATACCTGACACTTAATAAATGGTAGCTATTTATACTCTGATCATTTTAACAATAGCTGTGTAGTCAGAGGGCATCAAATACTTTCCTTGACCTAGACAATATTTAAACAATTTTTAAAATACTTAATATAGCAGAGACATAATAGTATTTTCAAAGAAATTCCATATGAATTACAACAAGATGTCCTATTATTACTTTTCTGAATGGATATGGCATATTTTAATGCCTTGGCCTGTCTAACCTTTGATGCCTCCTATATGGTATTAGGGATACTTCTCTGTGTTTTAAGAAATACCAGGAGGATATTTTCAAAAGCCAGTGGTTCTCTAACAATAAATACAGATTTGCATTCAGTAACCATTTGCTAATAACCAAGATCTTAGAACTGCCACATCGACACTGCTGGCTTACTCTTCCGCAGTATCCCTTCTTTAATTGCACATTTCTCCAGCAGGTGAAGGTGTGATGCATACAGTTTATTTCTCCTATCTGAGGTTTTTATCTCTTTGAAAGTTAGCGAAATGCTTTTTGAGATAATGTAATCTTTCACCAGTACCTCAAGGGAAACCAAAACCTTACAGCCCAGCTAATTATATAGCCTCCCAAACTCAACTTCAAACCTTTCAGTATTCTTCTGAATTTCAAACTTATTTTTTTCCATATACTTTGTGACTCCCATCAGCAAAGGTTACTGCGTATTTTCAAAACAGTAGGCAAGGGGCCATATTTGTTAAGAACTAGTGTTCTAGCTGAATATCACATTAGTAAGTTTTAAAAATTCTATTTGCAAGTAGAAAATCCTGTTGGCGAGATGTTTATAAGAGGATATTCTAGCTCATACACATTTAAATTGAAAAATCAGAAGTGAAAAGAAGATTGTTTTTTCCATATTTGAAGTACAGAAAAGAAGGCACTTCTCTCAGTAAAGTTGATATTGACTAAATTCAGTTTTGTATGCAATATACCACACAAGATTATATAACAAAGTTAGAGTAAAATGATGCCTATTAACAGTTCCATCTTTAACAATGTACCTTATAAGTAAAGGGCAACATAGGAAAACTATAAACAAATTGACGTTATCATATAGACTGCACCACAGTATTTTCCCTTTGGCCACAATGTCTTCTCTTTTCTGGCTTGCTTAATTAGTAAAACAATTTGAAAACTGCAGGTTGATTTTTAAGGTTATTTCTAAATCAACCATGGAAGATATGTGGACCAAAGATCTCTGGACCCTCTATTTACTTTTTTTCTGCCCACCTTAACCTTATTGGGGAATGGGTACATTATAATAAAGCATAAGGTTGTTCTTTGGGAGGCAATATAAATACTGTATTTATATTATATTATAATATTATATTAATCGACAGAAAGAGAGAGAGAGAGAGAGAGAGAGAGAGAGAGAGAGAGAGAGAGAGGTTTATTTGTGTCGTAGTAAATAGGATTGCGAAATTTTAGAACAAATAGGGTTTTGGAGCATTGGTCTCAAAGAATAAATGGAACCTGTAGGCCTGAGGCAGGAAATAGGTGAGGCCAAACAGAACTAGTAACCTAAAGGGAGAAAAGGGATTAGAAAAGAGAGGAGGAAACTTTCAGGTACGTTTTGGCAAACAAATGCTTTTCCTTATGTGCCGAACTCTTCAATTGGCTGTGAGTAATTATTGGCTTATTTCTGGTGGTAAGTTAAGCCCATAAACCCTTCCAGTCATTACAGGTATAAACCTGAGTTTATAAAATTAATAACTGGTGAGTTGTCAGGTAAATGCAACCAATATGTAGAGCCAGAATCAGGCTTAAATGTAGAAATTATTGGCCAAAGGTTTTATAGGCTTTGCCTGAATACTCCAGATCATTTATAGAATGGGTCACTGTTACCTGGTTAAACAACTCTGAAACCAGTATTTCCTGTTATGGAAATAGGGCATAATAGCAACAGATATTTTTATTTAATGGTTTTTATTTCTCCAATTAACCCACCTCCCCTAGATGTAAATCCACTGAGTGACTATTATTATAACATTATAATTGAGTGGTCAGAAAAGATCAACTTCTATCACTAGGCCTAGGTAGATACAGTCATAATCTAAGACCAAGGACTTTGCCCATATTCATCATTAATTGAGATAAATCGAGGGTAATTCTGCATAGAATTATCTATAACTAAATATATAGAGAAACCAAACATAGAGAGAGTAAAAGATATATAAGATTTAAGCTGATCAGCTTCATACATAATTCCATTGCCTTTTGCTTATATAGACCAGGCTTTTTAATAAAAAAATAATAGCCTGTCTTTTTGATAAAAAAGGCTTTACAACATTGAGAAAATTTATGAATTACAAGTATTTAGTCCTTCAAACTGCCTTATATTATTTGTCTATTTTCCTTAGGATGGCATTTTCCCATTTCTGAACACTACTGCTGCTGCAGGCCATTCAATAAAAATATTATTTTCTCCCTATAAATGTCTGTTCTGATTTACTTTTATATTGTTTCTTTAACCTCTATTTAGTTTTATCCCATGGCGATGTTTTGAGCTGAAAAGGGTAACTTGACATTATACCTGTAAGAATTACTGTCATGAAGATATCACAGTTTTAAACCAAGTGCAGCAATTATTAAAATAAAAAAATAATAAGAAAAGAATTAGTGTTACTGAAAAACATGTCTTTCAAATATCTAATCCTCAATGGATACTATTCTCCATGTATGAGAGTAAATTGTTTGTTTCAGCATAATAGTCAATATAGGGATAACCTTGGAGATTTGAAATATTATTAAAATAGTATACTGTAATAAATGGGACAGGTTTGTGACCATAATACTTGTGGTTATTTTAATTACCAGACAAAGTATGCTATAAAATCAGTTGCATGATTTCTTTCTAGAAGAAAGGCTTTTACTGAAATGCCCTAGCCGGCAAACAATGGTAACGTTCAGCCGAGGGATGACCTTCAAACAAGGGCACCAGTCAGAGGTAAGCAATGGTTCTGCTACAGAAGAAGAACACAAAACAGGCAAACTAAACTGAATGGAATGGGTGGAATAACTTAATCAGAAATCTCCTTTTCTGGGCTTGCTGAGTGGCGCAATGGTTAAGAGCTGGCTTAGGATGCCCGAGGACCCAGGTTTGAATCCCACATATGAGGGCCAGTGACACTGCCCTCTACAGCTAAGATGCTGAACAACAGCTCAACCTAGAGCTGGGCTGCCGTGAGTCGCCGGCGACGGCATAGGCTGCAGTGTGTAGCCAGCAGCCAGTGTGAGTGGCCAGCAGCCACACTGAGTGGCTGTCCAGAAGCCGGAGACTGATCTGCCTCGCCAGGGAAGAGCGCAATGATGGTGCCAACTTGGGCCAGTGAAGCAACGTCCTCCACAACTAGACTGAAGAACACAAGGACAGCAACCTGTCTGTTCCCCTTCCCCCAATTCTCCAGCACTGTTCCCATCCCCCAATTCCCCAATAAAAATCTTTTAAAAAACCCACACCTTAAATTGTATTAATAAATATTAAAAAAAAAAAGAAATCTCCTTTTCTTATGAGTCTATCCTAACCACTATCACCAGGTATACTATTAGGAAACACTGGGAATTACACAAATCTTCAACATTCAAAAATCAAAGGGAATCTTCCCCCCACCCACCCACCTTTTTTTATTCCCCCTCAAAAGTATACATACTGACAGAGAATTCAGGGCAAACGATCACGATCCAACCTTTGCCAAAAAGCAAGAGGTTACATCACAAAAGTAAATAGTTGTCAGTTTTCCAGCAAACCAAACTTAATGGGTTAGAGATTGTCTAATCAAAGCTAGGTGAGCCCACATACTAGAAAGGTTGAAATTCACCCAGGAAATGATGAATATGAAACCTTAAGGTAGAAAATAAAATATCATTTGGGTGACTATTGACCTACAAAATTATTTGCCTTCTTTTCCTGACAGGGTATATGAGAAGCTAATGATTACCAGTAAGGTGAGGACCATTAGATAGAGGCACCTACATCCAAACCACCCATAGAAGCTTAGAGGAATGACCTCTAAGCCACCCTTTCTCCTCCAAAATCTACCATTTCAAATTTCACCCTCACCCCCTCCACATCCCATGCCAGGCTAAAGTCCTTCAAAAAGTATAACATGGAAAACATAATGGAAAGAGACTGCAAATTGGGATTCTGATTAGAGGGAATTTATAAAATTCAGTATCTACATTCCAATGGTAGCAAATGTAATTTACTGTCTTAAGTTTTAATAACAGAACAGCTTCTTTGTACACCAAAAGCTGGCATCTGAAAAATGGCTGACAATGAGCTCAGGCTGTAATGAATCTCATCACTACTACTTGTAAATGCTTTTCATTTAATATTTTGCACAGTGTGAAGGCATCTGTTTTTTATACTTTTATCTGGCAACATAATGCTACCTCTGAATCCTCATGGGTTCTAGAATGTGAGCAATGACTTGCACACAGTTGTTCACAGGTATCCTTCAAGCTTGTTTTCATATAAAACACCCCCTACCTATTTTTTTAAAAATCTCCAACCAAAATGAGCAAAAAGAAGAAAGCACTTTGAAAGTGAGGGACTCTCAGGGAATCATACAGAACTGTGTGGGGCATAACATTCAGTTTAGGATAGTTTCCGGAAGTAAAAGCTTAGGAGTTAGAGATACCAAACACAAAGGTTTCCCACTGCCAGATTTTGCTTAAATTAAGGATCATCTTGTACCCAATAAAGTGATATTTTTGTATGCATATCTTTCTTTGACCACAAATTTCAGCCTACTGCCTATTATGATTTGTAATCCCATCTATTAATTTGTCTATTTTAATCAATTTAGTAGGTCTTGTTAGCTAATCAATAAACAGGCTTCTGTGGACTAGTCTGAGAATTAATCATCATTTACTATATTGCTCATATAGTAAATTGCAGTTCAGATTAAAAAAACATTTAGAACACATTTTATTTAAAAGTCAAGGGACTAAGAAGAGGAAGGAATGGGGAGTTATTGTTTGAGTATAGAGTTTCAGTTTTGCAGGATGTCAAGAGTTCTGGAGATAGATGTTGGTGATGGCTGCATGACAATATAAATAAACTTAATATGAACTGTACACTTAAAAATGGTTAAGGTGATAAATTTTATATTATGTGTTTTATCACAATAAAAACATGTTTTTAAAGTCAGGGGCTGTTTTATCATACCTCTATGACTAAAACAATTTGCACCTAATTAGATTCAAAGGAAAGTCCCTAAAATACTTTATTTTACTATATCTGAAAATATAAAAGACACTAAAAGTATACTAGATATGAACTACAAAAAAAATTGAAGTTATAAAAAACGATTATTGTACATCCTATTGCAGGTAATTTACCAATCTGGCAACACCACTTTTTATCAACTAAGATTTCCTTTGTATATTTCTGTTTGCTCAAAATGAAAACAATCTTCTTAACTCGCTGCTTAAACCCCAGAATAGTAAGGTTTTATATCTACCATTTAATCTGCATCTTAATTAAACCATTAAATGTTATTTCAGTGCATACAAAAATTAGTTGTGTCTTCTCTCCTTTTTGTTTAAAGGTTTGGATCTGAAATTTTAAAAAATTCCCCTTTTCAAGAAAAGTCAGAGTCTGGGATTTATAGATTAACATTGCTTCTGATTTGCCTCTGTTTTTGGCGTATAAAGTTGTTTATTCAGGAATTAATCATTCCTTTCTCAAAACAGATTTTACAAATGAGTTTTCAGGGTTCTTTAACAATAATTATTATACTTTCTCCGTAGCTCCTAGAAGACAGGGAGCAATTAATGTCTCCATCAAATAGAATACAAGAAATGGATGGAAGAACTGAGATATTTAAAGCAGGATTAGAAGTCCAAGTTCACAGCATGTTGGATTGCAGATAGAAAAGTTTGAAACCTTTATTGTTACCTTCTGACTGTGGATCCTAGCCCATGTAATTGGAACAACTCCTCCCCAAAATGATTCATCCTTCTTCATAATGTCACATATTTGAGGAAGCCTTCTATTTTGGGTTACATATGCCTCTTAAACAGCCCCGTACCTTTTATATATCACCTCTGTGGTAATCAGCATATTCATTGTAATCAACTATTTGTCTCTCTAAACTGTGAACAGGTGTTGATTCTACACACTTCTCTGTGCGAGTTTCAGTTTCTAGCATATTGTTTAACATGTGGTTGGGATTAAATATATAAGAATAAAAAAACAAAAATAGTTACTGTAATTAGGTCATTGTTCTAAGCGTTTTACATTTATTAAATTCTCAAATTAACATTTTGATGTAGGTACTATTATTATTATTATTCCATTTCATAGGTGAGGAAATTGAGGCACACACAAGTTTAGGTGAATTGCATAGTTTACAGAGATAGACAGGAGTTCTGGTGTATAACCATCATACTAAACTGAATAAATAGAATAATGAGAGCTGAAAGGCACCTCATACAGAGATCTGTGGGTGATTCAAAATTCTACGAGATAAAAGGCCATATGGAAAGAAAAACTATGCCTTGCCCCTACTGACTGTGTTTTTATTAAACAAGTAAAATACCTTTATTAATGAGTAAAATTAAAAGGCATTTGGATTATCACCACATACCAGCTATAACCAGTTTACATTGTAATACCAATCCTTCCAAACTACTTAGAACACTTATATAAAATTGGATCATACTCTATATACTCTGCAATAATTTCCTTTCATCTCTTAACATATTGTACACATCTTTCCACAATAGTAATATAAAACTTCATCATTTTTAAATAGTTGCACAATAAAATTTTACTTAAATGCATTGTTTCAATATCACCTATGTGTATATTCCAATAGATCAGCATAGAAATGTGAAAACTTAGTTATTCTCAAAAGTAGACATATTAGGTGAAGGAGAAGAAAGCTCAGATATGAGAATGCCATTGATAGGAAATTAGCAAAAAACATGACAGGAGGAAGTTGAGGTCAATGATTGGCCCCCAACAATCAAGAAGTTATGATGACTCTGTCAGTAGATATAAAGGAGGGAGGTCACGAGGGTGCAGATATACTCTTTTATGACCAGATTCACAGTCATGTGCTGATTAATTGGTTTCACTGAAAATTCCCATTAGACACAAAAACAGTCAAATGCTTTTAGGACATCTTTGAGAAAACTAGTCACTGTTAAAATATAGTTGGTCATTTCGAAAAAGGCGAAACTTTAGTACCTTATATTTCTTTCTCAAAATGGTTGTGTGTCTTGGTTCAGAAATAGCATCAAAAATGTCCTGACATTCAGACTATTATGTAGAAGAGCCTACCTATGTCAAGGATGCTTAGCTACAACTGAAAATATGAGTAGCAGGAGGGAAGACTGCATAATTTGCCAAATTTTCAACAAATTCATAGTGCATCTTTATGCATTTGAACATTTGGGGCATTAATGGACCAGAAGCTGAAGACACATCTTAAGAGGGAGTAAGAAGGAAAGATACTGAAAACACTCACAAAGTATTGCACATTTCCCTGTGACACCAAACTCATGGCACTTAAACTATACATAAAACACTTTTACAAGCAGATCTCTTTCTAAGAAATTGAAAAGACATGCTTAATCTGTAGGAAAATAAAACTTCCTGGGGTGAGGTCTCAGACAATTGGTTTTAAAGATTCATTCTTTTGCAATTGTGGTATTTTGTTTTAACGAGGCACATGAAATGTTTCAATTTATCCCTTGGCCACCTTAAAACCTTTTATTAATTCCCATGTGTCTTTAATAAGATTCTTAGAAAAGGGACATTTCATTTTCATGAAATTTGGCCATGTAAAGGAGCTCAAACCTTATGAAGAAGAGACTTCCTGGATCACTAACTAAGAAGAAAAACCATAGCATAGACGGTTGTCAACCAAGCCCCGTGGTAAGAAGTGGCCAAGGTCCTAAATTGAAATGACACTTATTTGGTTGATATCCTTTTCAAGATCTGTGGTGGGAAATGAAAGAAATGAGGTCATTATTTTGCATATATTTCACATTTCTCTTCTCAGTGTTTAACACTTCACTTCCAATTCTTAGAACATTCAGGAAAAAATAAAAAAAAATCAGAAGAGAACCATTACAAAGACTAACAACCTTTCTTCATTCCCCAGTCCATCAGATAGACTGTTCTCATTTCTAAGGATTGAATCCTTTCACTTGCACACTGATCCCAACCCTCTTCTTATCTTTCAGGTCCTTGCCTCTGTGATATTCCCCCTGCTGTCTCCCATGAGGATCACTCCTATTTTTATGAGAGGCAGTGCCCTATACTCTGAAGTGTGGGCTCTGGCAATACAGTGCTGGGATTGGAATCCTGGCCCCACACTGTAGTAGCTGCATGACGGTAAACCCATTACTAATCCCTTTTGTGAGTCAATTTAATTTGTAAGATGAAAAGTTCTTAACAAAATTTAGAATTAAATATATTGATACTTATAGAATACTTTGTTTCAGGCACACAGTAAACTATACAAGTGTAACTGTAAGCTGTTTTTATTATTCACATAGAAATATACTTCAATATTTTTCTTATTGAAAAATTCTTCTTTAGCTACTAGGTCACCTTCTACCTATAGCCCCATTTCACCGATCTTCTTTTTAGCGATTTCTTCAAAACAGTCTTTCCTCATATCTCTACTTCCTCACTTCCCATTCTTCCAAGCAAGTCTCCCAACCTGCATGATCTCACTGAATCAACTCCAAATTAATGTCACCAGTGTCCTTCATATGTCAAAGTGAGTGAGACCTACTCCAGCAAAAGCAGAACCCAGAATCTAATGTAGATTATAGCCATCCAAAACATACACAAGTCTCAGGGAGCATACTAGATTACCTAAGATGTGAGATAATAAAACTGTGCTAATTTTATCTTACTAAAAATGATAAGAGTTCAAATGCAGCCTCTTGCTGTACTTGTAATTACTAACCCCTACAATTCAGGCTATGTCACCAAATTTGGTTGGTGTAATGAGACCCTTTGTCTCTTAGGAAGTTCACTCAAACTCTTATAGCATTCTCTGTACTTTAGATATATTTGGGCCTATGCCAAGATCAGCAGATATTCAAATGTATTTTGATTCTCAAGTGTGAATGATTTATTTGCTAGCAGTCTCAATGCCTTTTGCAAGTAAATGCATAAACCTAGAACTACATACCCAGATATATTGCCTAACTCCAAACACAAGGTCTGACAATTGAGTTAGTGAACTCCTCCTAGAAAAAGTGCTATATACCTCATTGCTGAATATCACAACAGTCACCTTCAAAGTACTCCCCTTGGGAAGCTATGCACTGATGCCAGCACCTATTTCAACCTTCAAAGCAATTTTGGAACTCTTTTTCTGAAATGGCCATCAGAGCTGTCATCGTATTACTCTTGAGGTCCTGAATGTCATCAAAATGTCTTCCTTTCAACATTTATCTTTGGGTAAAGAAAGAAGTCACTGGGGGCCAGATCAGGTGAGTAGGGAGGATGTTCCTATACAGTTATTTGTTTACTGGCTAAAAACTCCCTCACAGATAGTGCTGTGTGAGCTGGTGCATTGTCGTGATGCAAGAACCATGAATTGCTGGTGAAAAGTTCAGGTCATTTTCGTCTAACTTTTTCATGCAGCATTTTCAGCACTTCCAAATAGTAAATGTGGTTAACTGTTTGTCCAGTTGGTACAAATTCAAAATGAATAATCCCTCTGATATCAAAAAACGGTTAGCAACATTGTTTTGACTCTTGATTGGACTGACGAACTTTTTTGGTCGTGGAGAATGGTTGACTTTTATTGTGCACTTTGACACTTTGTTTCAGGGTTGTATTGGTACACTCATATTTCATGACCAGAGATAACATGGCCCAAAATATTGTCCTGCCTCTCCAAAAGGTCTTGGTAAACTTCGACTCTCCTTTGTTTTTGTTCATTGGTGAGCTACTTTGCAACCATTTTTCCACACACCATTCTCATGCCAAGATTTTCAGTTAAGATTTTCCTAACTGTTTCTCTATCGATGTTTACTTGGTCTGCTATGCTTCTCACAGTCAGCCCATGATTTTGACACACAATTCAATGAATTTTTGCAATGTTTTCATCAGTTCTGCTCGTTACTGGCTGCCCTGACCAATTCATCAATGATGCATTCTCTCCCCTCAGAAAAATGTTTAATCCATTTGTACACTGCCGTTTTCTCCATGGCATTATCCCCATAAACTTGGACTAAAAAGTCCCTGATTTCCCTTCCACTCTTGCCAAGTTTAACAAGAAATTTTTGTTGCTCTAATTAAAGCTCAGACAGTCGCATGACGGCACACAAAAACACACAACAATAATGAATGCCACTCAGGAAGACACCACCACACACTGATATGAACACAGCTGTGAGACACTGATATACCAAGGTTATGAAACCTTACCAAGCTGTCCATACAGTGCTGCCAATGTAAGTCCATTGTGGCAAGTTCGCGAACTTAATTGCCAGATCTCATATAAATTTTAATTGAACTTCTGCTCTGAACTAGACAGACTCTTAGATACAGAAGGACACTGTGCAGTATGGGGATTTGTAAGTTCCCTTGTATTTGCACCTGTATGTTATGATCCTAAAGTAGCTTGAAGAAATGTCTTTCAGTGACATAAAAAAAAAAACATTTCATGTGATATCTGAATAGATATCAATTTCTTTCTATTTTCCTGCAAAAGCTGGGAAGGTTATCCAGAATTCACTTCACTTCACTGTGCACAAATATGCTAGTACTCTGCATAATTACTTAGACTCATTTGTACATGAATGGTCACATATAATAATATAACAGATGTTCTGCGTAAAAGAGTTAAAGTCAGTAGGAATTTGAACATCTGAGAACAAAAGTAAGTCCAATAATTCTTATTACATAATATTCTCATTTAGACACTTCCCAAGTCTTAGACAATTATTTCACAGCAGAGTGATAACAACAAAGAGCACCTGAATTAAGATTTCACTCCAGGTGAGACTATTGTTTCCTGTGAAAGTAGTAACCGATAAAAACAATGATTATACATTACATACACACTTGTATATTACATAAACCCCAATATTTCTGAATATGTATGCAGATAATGTGTCTCTTACTTAAGAAATTTGCAAATTAAAGTGCACTGCTATTGAAGACATGTTTGATGTGATCACTGTTATAACCAGTATGTTCTGAAGATCAGAAAAAAAAAAGGAAATTAACACATGTAAGTTATTGTCAAAAGTTAAATTATGAAGAGTGTTAGGTACACTATAAAATGTAATGTACTTAGTGGTAGCCTTTAATAAAATGAGCTTTATTGCTAAGATTTATTATCTCTATATTCAGCTCAATCTTTAAAAGTTTTCAAAATATCTAGCACCAGTCTGGTTTAAATATAACTAATAAAGTGATCATATGAAAGACTGAATAATTGGGTTTAAGGACATTTATCAATCTCAGTTTAATTTTTAATGGTCTAATCAGAGCCATGGGTCAAGTCTATGACTTGGTGAGTGAAGATGGAATTATCCTCTGAAGCATAAGGATATAGCTCTGTCAATCACCCCAGGTAGTGGCTTATCCTGGAATAGATTATGGGACAAGAATTTGAACTGACAATGGAGAGGGGACTTTTTCCTAGGGTTTGAAGCTAAAGGGGCATGGACCCTTTATTAGGCAGGGTCCTCCAGAGAAACAGAACCAATAAGATATAGATAAATGATAGATGATAGATAGATAGGTAGATAGATAGATAGATAGACATAGATGAGGAGATTTATCACAAGAGTTGGTTCATGCAGTTATGGAGGTTGAGATGTTCCATGATTTGCCTCCTGCAAGCTGGAGAAAGAGGAAAGCTGGTAGTATAATTTAGTCTGGGTCCAAAGGCCTGAGGACCAGGGCAGCCAATGATATATAGCTCCCAATCTGAGGCCAAAGGCCAGAGAAGGGACGAGGGAGGGTGGGAACCACTAGTGGAAGTGCAGAGTCCTAAGACCCGAGAACAGGAGCCCTGATGTCCAAGGGCAGAAGATGGATGTCCCAGCTCAATAAGAGAGCAAGAAGTTTTACCCTCCCTCTGCCTTTTTGTTCTGTTCAGGCCCCCAACATATTAGATGATGCACCACCCACATTGCTGAGGGCAGGTCTTTACTCAGTCTACTGATTCTAACACAAATCTTTTCCAGAAACTTTCTCACAGGCACATCCAGAAACAAAGTTTTACCAGCTATCTGAGCATCATTTAGCCCATCAAGCTGATACATGAAATTAACCATCATGGACTCTAAAGATTGGAAAGGCCTGGAGTGATTCCTGGAGCGGTGACATTCTCCTGGCCAGGTAGAGGCAGTGTGGAAATGAATGGAGGCAGCACGCTTCTACTCTTCGCCAGTAGCAGGACAGCAGTGAAGTTGCCCTTGACAGTCACAGCAGGGCAGTACAGGGCATGGCTTCCAGAGCAGCCACATCTGGGGCAGCAGGCAAGAGTGGTCAAGACTGATCTTTGGACCCCATCTGAGATGGGAATGGGGCAGACGTGGTGTCAGTACTACAGATAACTTTGCCCAAGAGAACTCTTAATTCACAAGCATGTTCAGCAACAAGCATAACAGACTGGTGGCAAGGGAGAGGCCCCAGTCAAAGAATCTGACAATCTTGTTCTGCTGTCATGTGGCGCAGTACATTGGGAAAATTCTTAGAAATGCATGAAGGACCTTCTCTGTAGTAATACTTTCCTGCATGGCAAGGAAGGGCATGGGGTCTTGGGCCATTGTGATGTGAATAAATAAAGTATAATGTTATCTGTAGTCATAGGCTGGGGAGAACAAAAATAGGTGTGATATATAGATAAATAAATAAGGTATTTCTATTTGGGAGCTTCTTAGTTTTTCTACAGTCTCAGTTAATGCTTTGAAAACTATTTCTTCAGAATAAGAAAGATAAGCAGCTCAATTTTAGTTTCTCAGGGGAGAAGGAAAACTTAAGAACATGATGCCAAAGTTAAGTTTCTAGAAAATCCGTTGAACAAAATTAAAACTAAGAAAAAACAAAAGAGATTGTAAAATTGACTTTTGTTGTCAGGACTTATCAATTATATTTCTTAGGATACCTATTAACTACTGGCTGAAAAAGTTTCTGTAACTTTTAGTTCCAAGATATTTTCCTTATTTTAGAGCTAAAATAACTTTTTTTTTCCTTGTTTGGTTACTGTGTTTCAAATCATAGGCCCTCAAATATTTATTGTTTTGATTTTAAGGATGATTTCTAGCATTTTAAAGTATTGCACTTTACAATGTGTGCTTTCATAATTATTTCATTTCATCTTATAATTACTGTGTGATATAATTACTCTGTAATCATTTCATTATTATAATTATTAGAACATTTTTACACATAAAAAGGGTCAAATAAATTTAGAGCGTCCCAAGATTATTAAAGAACTGACACTTAGAGACCAACTAGTTACATCATAAAATTTTTCTTTGTTTTACAATAGCCTTCAGAGTGTTATTTTCACAAATAGGGAGCCTTCCCCTAATATTGTAAAATTGCCAAACACTTATTACAGGCTAGATTTTGGGATATGTGTTGTTTACTTAAAGTAAAGACACTAGTACTTGCCTATGTCTTTCCATTGGAAAATGTCTTTTAAGTAATGGGACTCAATTTAACTACAAATATGCCATACGAGCTTTATCTGCCTGATTGTACATAACAAGAGTAATTTTTGACCAAATTTAGTAAAGTTTAACTGTCTAAATAGCAAAGAATTAAAAGTAGCTTTCTTTAAAGCTGTAGCTCTTCATATAAAGCCAAATGGAGAGTTGGAGCAAAAAAGGGAACATTTCAAACTCTAAACATCATTTGAAATGGTCTCCAAATTGTGATGAAAGTAATTAAAAAATTCTTTTTGGTTTTATATATATTCTAACAAAGCACTAAGCATTGTGCTATGCCAAGATATACATTATTGGAGAAAATAGACATAAGTCAAATGAACAAATAAATATATGATATGATATCCAGATGTGACCATTTTGGTGAAGGGGAAAAAAAACAGTGAAAAAAGATAAAGAATAATGGGGAGGGATGCTATTTGCTATAGCACGAATCAGGTAGGGTTTTTGCTAAAGAAGTGATATTTGAGAAATGAAGATGAAGACAATGATTTAAAAAGAAGAGTGTTTGAGGCAGAGGAAAAGACCCTAGACAAAATTTAACTTGGTGCACTCAGAAAATATTAAGAAAGCCAGTGTGAACAGAGTGGAGTAACTGACAGAAAGTGACAAATGAAGTTGGTGGGCTTGACTGGATATATATCAGAGAACTTGTATAGCATTTGGGTGTGATATTTAGCCACTGAAGAGCTCTGAGTCAGGGTAAGGAATGAACTGAGCCATGTTTGTTTTCTCCAAATTCTTTGAAATTGAATTAAAAATTTACATAAAGCAAAATGAGAAAAACCTAAGTGTGTAGACCAATGACTTTATATGTGTATATACCATCACCCCCACTCAGAATTATGCTTCCAATTACTGTAGGGGGTATGGGGGAGAATTAAAGCACAAAAAAAGAGCAGGAGGACAAGTTAGGAAGAAATGGTTATAGTTTATGCAGGCTAGAACTAGGATGGTAGCTTTTTGAAGTGGTGAGAAATGGAAAGTTGGAAATGGCAATTTATATTTCGAGGTAGAGCCAATAGACATGTTGTGTTGTATTGAATGCAGGCGTGAGGAAACAAGAAGCATAAGGGATAACTCCAAAGTTTTGATTCTGAACAATGACAGTAATTGCTGGGGCTGTTGTTGAGACAGAGGAGGAGTTGACTGAGGGTGGAAGATATCAAGGGTCCTGTTCTGGTCATGTGGAGTTTGGGCTATCCATCAGAATTCCTGAAGTCTGAAGCTCTAGGTTGGATGAAATTGTCTATAAAAAGTAAGAGTAGATAGAGAAAAGAGAGGACAAAAAGTAGAGCTAGCAAATGCCTATGAAAGAAAAGCCAGGGAAGTAGCACGCAAAATAGGAGACTGTGAAGTTTGGAAAAGCCAAATTATGCACATGTGATTCTCTGTGGAAAGAAAGGCAAGGTTAGAGTCTGAGTTGTGTCCCCCCAAAATTGTATGTTGATGTCCTAACCCCTTATACCTCAAAATGTGACTATATTTGGAAATAGGGTCTTTAAAGAGGAAATTAAGTTAAAATGAAGTCATTAGGTTGGACCCTAATTCAATATGACTGGTGTCCTTATGAGAGAAGAGCAGGACACAGGCGCACACAGAAGACAACCTGAAGACAAAGGGAGAACATGAGAATCTACAAGTCAAGGAGAGGACCTCAGGAGACACCAACCCTGCCAACATCTTGATCTCAGACTCCTAGCCTCTAGACTTGTCAGAAAATATAATAACTTTCTGTTATTTCAGCCACCCAGCCTGGGGTCCTTTGTTATGGAAGTCCTGGAGTCATATGGTAACCCTGAGTCTGAAGTTCCCTATTCAACATCAATATAACTTTCACTTCCCATAATGACATAAATTGTACTTTTAGAAATTGTTGTTTACAAAAAAATACAAATTTGTCTATCATTATTTAACTGAATTTGTTTTTTAGTAATCACATGGCATCTATTTATTTTTAAATGTCATAGTGCATGTATGTGTGTAACATAGCCCAGTCTACAAATTTTGCTTGGACACATGGGGACTGAATGCCCTACAGTAGCTGTGAGCTCCACCCCCAGGGTCCAGGCCATAGCAATCAGAGCTATTCACAGAGTATTTAAACTGTGAAAACCTTTAAGTTCACATAAAGTGGACAATTTAAGGTACCATTTTAAGTACAAGGGCTTTGGAATCAGAGAGACATGTGTTTCAGTTTCTTTTCTACCGGTTAACCCTACAAAGAACTAGGGCCTCTGTGACCTGCAATGTCCTCCTATTTAAAATGTGGGTTCTAATAGTTGGGAGGATCAAATGAGATTCACGTGCAAGCACTTAATACAGAAAGCTGCCAGACAGTAAGTGCCCAGTACATGTTAACAATTATTACTGGATGTTCAACAATGTTGTGATTCAGTGAATGACAATAGTCCTTCTTTATTTTGCAGATGAATAGACTGAACCGATTTGAGTTATGTCCTCGGGTGCCTGTTCCATTTTTGCCAACTAACAGCTAAGTTTATGCTCTTTCCATTAAACATCACAGGAAAGCAGACTCTGGAGGTTAAGACTTCCTATCTGAGGCAGCTGTTAGAACAAAATTATTGCCATTACCATCTTCTAAATTTTGCCTTTTAGGTACCTGTGCTATTTAGCAAGACATCTTACTGCCTATGTGCTTAAAAAAAATATATATATATATATATATATATATATAATGTCAATAAACAGATGCATAAATAATGTGTTTTATGTTGCAGCTCTAATGTTTTTTTTTTTTTTTTTTTTTTTTTTTTTTTTTATTCAACAGTTTTTAAATGGGGAAACATTCGCTTTACAGACATCGCAGTGCTACCTCACCAGAATGCTTCCATGGATATTTTTGCAGTAAATAAAATGCTCATAAACTATAATCTCTTAGTCAGGGCCATATGCATCATACACAGTAAAGAAGTATGTTTTCTTAACAGAGGTCAGAATTGAGAGTTTCAGGGGTCAGGTTTATTTGACACTAGGTCAAGGTGATAGACAGGATTGGGATGGGCTGGATGTTGACTGGCAAACGTTATCATGATTTCTAAAGCACAAAAATCAAGAATAAAGTTTGGATGTATAAACAATATTATTCATGATATTAAAAAATGATATTCATGACTATCAAACCTTAGATGTATACCTTGATTATGATTCTACTCATGTCATTTCCACATTCTCAGGCATGTGTATATATAGATATACATTCACAGATACCCATACCTTAATTATTAGACCAGAAATTCATTTTAGCTAAATATACTCAATATGAAACATCATCCTCAAAAATCTTATTTTCTTTTAAATAGAATCCACCATTGCATGAAGTATATGCTCAATGATTGGTTTTCAAGTGATTGAAAAATCAAAATTCAAGTATTTCTTAATGCAGAAACTTACCCTCTTACATAAAACAAAAGACTCTGCTTTATTTTTAAACCAAAAAAAGTAATCAATTTGTACATTTGGGTCTGCGGTGAAAAAAAAACACCAAAAAACTTTTGTATTCATCCTTCGTCCTTTCCAAATTTCAGACACAATTATGTTTAGCCACTTCTGGGTGTGTTCCCCACCCCAAATTGAACTATTATTAATATATTAACTTTTGGTTTATTGACTTTGGATGCTGTCTACTAACTGCTTGCTATGGTAGAGGAGCTTCAATTCACCTCTCCCATCTCCCTCCCTCTAGTTTAGTAGTCCTCAAACAACATCCTTACATTCTATCTCTTGTTCCATCAACAATAAAAAGTCTCTCTTGATGCCTTTCTCTGTGCAATCTAATACCTTCCCTCACTGCCTTTCATCTCCCAGCCTCCATCAACTGTAACTTTACACTGGCAATTACATTTTGTCCTGTAATCACTTAAATTTTTTAAATAACTTATCTGTTAGTCTATTTAAAAGTTGAGTACCAGGAAACTGTTTCCATTAGTATGACTTTGTAGCTATTATTTTCTTCCTAAAGCATCAAGCAGTATACTATTAGCATTATATTTCCTTCTGTATAGGTCAATATCTTGAGTTCCCAGGGTTCTCCTGTACAGTTCAAATAAGAATGCTATTGCTTTTGTTTCAAGTTTCAATGGATTTTTCTTTTCATAATTTACCAATGTATTTATCAGAACCTTAGTCCTTCCAAGCTCCAACTTATTCTATCACTTACATCAAAGCCCCTTTTATCTCAAACACTTGCCTTCTGGGTCCTACTTGAAGGCTTGTAGTATTAATGAAAACATGAATATAGAGTGATTAGCACCAGCTCTGGCACTACTAGTTAACAGTAAACATTATTATAGCACTATTGTTATAAGTTATCAGATGGACAGAAGGCACCATTAACTTAGAGCATATTTTTCTTGTTTCCTGTTATGTCTTTGCCCTCTGTCACAGTGCCTAACTATAGCTATTCAAAAATAGCTGATGAGTAATTGATGCATATTTTATATGATCATTAAGCATTAAAAAAAGTTGTTTAGTTGTCTCAATATCTAACATTGCACATAATCAGCAAGCTCATTTGTTATAGTAAAAAGATATAAACAAATGCTCTTTTCATTTTAAAAATGTATCTGTATTTTTGATCATTTGAAAAAGCATATTTCAATGTGGTCTAAAATTTTTAATGTATTTGCTCAAACTGACTCATCCACGGGCAATATGATTAAAAGAAATAGTTCCCTGTGCACTTGTAGTAAGGTCATTATATAGACTACATTGTATTCTGCATCTCTGTCCTGTTGGATTAATTTAAAATGTTGGTATCATAACACGTTGGTAATTTTATGAACATAACAATAATTCAGAATTTTTCTTTTGTAACCATGGGTAGATGGCATATAAGTAAAGGCTGATTGCTTTCTGCTCTGTAGAATAATGGCAGGTTCTGAATTATTTCCTCATTTTTCGGAGTAATTTTGATGTTTTAGCTTTTACAATGTTTATCAATATTCAAGGAAGTAAGTGACTAAAAATGAATGTATTTTATGATGTTCAGAATTACTTTAACTTTTAATTTTAAGATAATTGTAGATTCTCACACAGTTGTGAGAAGTCATACAGGGAGCTCTGGTAAGCCCTTTGCCTGGTTTCCCCCAACGGTAACATCTCACATAGTTACAGCACGATATCACAGTTGGGAAATTGACATGGGTACAATACACTGACCTTATTCTGATTTCACTAGTTCTAACTGTGTGTGTGTGTGTGTGTGTGTGTGTGTGTGTGTGTCTGCGCGAGTGTAATTTTTCACATGTGCAGATTCATGTAACTATCACTATAAGCAAGATAGAGAGCAATACCATCACAATTGCCATTGTTTTTTAACTTTAGATTTGCTAGAGTATGTACCCTCTAGTCACATTTTAATTATGGTTTTATGTTCCCAACACAGGCACAAGTAAGCAAAATACAGTTATTTGTTCAGTTTCAACTTACATAAACTTTTTAAACCCGAAACAATTGCATAAATAAGAACCACACTAAATATAACTACTAATCCCTAACACTATACTTATTGAAAGGTAAATATTCATCACTGAGATTTAAAAGAAAAAATTGAATTTCCTAGACACATCTTTTACAGATAATATCTGACCAAACCCAAATATGGCGGTAAGTAGCTTTTGGTTTCCCTCAAATGTTGGTAAAATACATTTTTCAATAATGCAACCAGGATTTATTGGCAATTCTGAAAACTCCAATGAACATTAGGAGGGAAATCTGACAAGTGTATTCCCAGCTTTTAATTTTTTTTCTTTAATGACATACCTGAACAGTTATGTCTTATTCAGAAGTGGATTTAGTTGCCTTACTTTTCCAGGCAACCTTTTGAGTACCAGGTACACCTTCCATATTCCTCAGGATTCCCCACCCTCACCCCAAGACAAGCAAAAATAAAACAAAAATTAGAAAAACATTATGCTGCTGGTCTGCATGAAAACACCATGATTATCTTTTTCTAATCAGATGGGAGTAATTTTCTTGCTCTCCATCTGACTAATTTTCTCTACTTTTCCCTCCTCTCGTCAAGTATCTAGCTGCTAAATGTTTACAGATTAATTTGCATGAAATGGTCCCATAGCAACAATCACTCACAGGATCAAATTCCTCTGCAATTTGATACAAAACATTTATTTTCTGATGATACACCTGCTTTCTAAATAAAGATTTTAAAGTTGAAAATAAAAATCAAATCCCAGAATGCAGCCTACATAAGGCCATAGCTTTTAAAATCAATTCTCAAAAGACATGGTCTTTAGATCGATGTAAGTATTTCCAAGCTCTAGAATATTTTATGTGTTTTAGATCACATCTACACAACAGAAAAATTTATATAGGGCTGATTAGTCACCAAAAAAGGCAGCTGCTGTCTGCTGTCAAAGGAGAGTCACCAGGTCACCAGACTATGCTATCTACCTCTCAACAGCTCTGACTCTCATGCCCCTAGGATGAAATAATTGATGCCAGTAGGAGTGACAGGGAATGGCAATAATGAGAGGTTTATGGTGTAACCAAGACTGCCCTTTTTCTAGCACTGATTGATTCTGTGATTTTTTTCAAATCAAAGACAGTTTAAAGCATTAGCTTGCAATTCTGTCAAATAATTATTACTTTACTAACTTGATTTATCTGTTGGTTTTAACCCCAAATTACAGCCAATTGAGAGGTTTTGGAGGACTCTAAGGCAAACTCTGCACCTCCCATATACAGAATAGGGCAAACAATGGACACTTTTCCTAGTAAGGAAGAGACGACTGGGGTAAGAGGGGGCCAGAGATTCCCAAACTGGTCCCTTCTCCAACCAGAGCAACCACGACTTTACAAGAGGACCCCTGAAATGTGCAAGTTAATCAACTAACATATCTTTGTCATGCTTATTGTTGTTATTATTCTACCTGGTTCCAAGAAACCTCAAAGTTAAAGGAAAATTTTTGCTACTCAGTTATTGAATTAGTTGTAAAAAGTTTAGTTTCATGTTTCAAAATAAGTAAAATTCAACATGATTTTTCTGTTTTCTTAAGAAGAGACCAGTTATTGTCTGATATCATAGTCACAAGATTTCCTTTAGAAATAATGTAGAATCTTAAGCGACTTGAGCCTTTGTCTTCACCAACACAAAGGACCAGACTTTACTTAGAGAAGCACAATGATCTAACTGTGTTATCTCAATGTCACAAAATGCTCTGAGAAACCTGGGGGGGGGCACTAAACATGTTATTACTTAACATCATCATACCTGCCATTCTAGATGTTTACAACAAACTTGGAACTTCCCCCAGACTGTCAGATAGCCAAAGCAAAGATTACTACCTCCACTTTACAGATCATCAATATAACATTATGTTAGTGAGGGCTATCTATCTATCTATCTATCTATCTATCTATCTATCTATCTATCTATCTATCTATCTATTGAGATTGAGAGAATAAAGAGACTCAAGAAAACCAATGGTATAGTTCCTGTCCAAAGGCTGGTAGGCTCAAGACCCAGGAAGAATTGATATTTCAGTTCAGGTCCAAAAGCAAGAAAGAAAATGATGTCCCAGTTTAAAGGCAGTTAGGTATCAGGAATCTTCATTCACTCTTGGGTGGGAAGCGAGGTTAGTCAGCCTTTTTGTTCTCTTCAGGCCTTCAACTGAAAGGATGGGACCTACTCACGTAGGGATGGTCAGTCTGCTTCACCCTTTCAATCTTAATCTCATCCAAACACATCCTCACAGACGCACTCAGAATAATGTTTGACCAAATATTTGGGCACCCCTTAGCCCAGCCAAGACAACAGGCAAAATTAACCATCACAATGTACCAGCTAACCTTACTGTGGAAATCATTTCACTGTATATACATACACAAAATCACCACACTGTACACCTTACACTTACACAATGCTAAATTATACCTCAATAAAGCTGGAAAAATTAATCATTATAATATTTCAACATATGCATGAAACACAGACCACGAGAAACATCTGCATCCCCTGCATTCTATTTTGTAAACTTCATATTTAGTGACAGTAAACCTGGCTTCACAGAGAGCCCAGCAGAGGCTATACATGAATATTTTGCCTATTTGTGATATACGGTATTCCATTCCTGGGGGAAATATTGTTTGGCATAATCGGCGATGCTACCATCTTTCAGATTAATTGTTCTGACCTTGCTCTACAAGCATAAACAGAAATGTATTTCAGATAATGTTCGTTCCTGTCATAATTATATTCTGTGCACATTCAGGTGGAGAGGCGTTAAGGAGCATCTGTGTTTGCCAGCGGGAGCAAGAAACCTTGAACCAAAAACAAATGCATAAATCTGATCTTAGGTAGGATGCTAGCTATCATATGAACACTGACCATGGACAGGGAGATGGGAAGCTGCAAATCTTTACCTCTACCAAAACTACAGCATCCAGAAGATAATATTAATGATAAATTACCATAATCTTATTTCTATAAAATGAATCTTTTGAATTGGCTTCAAAACCTTTCTGTGATTACATCTGGTAGATACTGGGTATGATAAACACCTTTTAATATATCCTAAACTTTGCTGCAGGCTTGCCAGAGGTACAAAACACACAAACAACTGTCAAATGGCTGCGTATGGAGAGTACTCTGAATCACCTGCATTCATCAAAACTAATTCTATTGGGGGAATTTTAGAAAAACAGTTATGACAATATGGTGAATGACAATAATTGGGGTCCTAAAAGCAACTTTGCATTTTGCAAACATTTGACTTACAGCTTTTTACCTCACTTGCTGTATATGAGAAGTCAATGTGTATCTGATTTTTAATAATTGTACAGGCATGTTTATTTCAAATGTGTCTCAAAATGATATCAATTGGAAAGGATGTGATCATGTTCCAACTTCAAAGAAGAAAACAGAGTGACTGTGGGATGATTGGAGAAATACTCTTTTGTCTAGCAGAGAAAATAGTCACAGGGTTTGACACAAACAAGACAGTCCATCGACAACAGAGGCTTATTTTTTATTTTGCTGACCATGAGGATAAGAGAGAGCGAGCCTGGTTTTCCCTTGCACGGTACATCTAGAAGCAGACGGCAAATCAAAATTATCTCACAGACTCTAAACAGAGAGCTTAAAAGTTTTGATTCTGCCCTGAAATCTGAAGTAGCTGCAGCATCTACAGCAAGACTTATCATCGCAAAGGATGAGAAGCAAAAGGAAGGGTCAAGTGGTGTTCTGTGCAGCCCCATAAAATTAAACGGATGAGAAAAGTAAAAATTACTCT
>NW_017731475.1:327316-330208 GCF_001890085.2 Hipposideros armiger
GAACATCCAGGATGTCAAAATATTTTTTAAATCAATTGTGATATTTAATGAAGTCACAGCCAGTTCACCTAATTACTCAGATGATTTTGTTTCAGAATGGATTGGGATAAGAAACAGGCACGCTATCGAGGAAATTCAGATGTTGCTGCCTTAGTCTGTTCAGGCTGCTATAATGCCATAAGCTGAGTGACTTATAAACAACAGAAAAGTCTGTCTTACTGTTGTAGAGGCTGGACGTTCGATACCAGCATGTCAGCATGGTCCGCTGAGGACTCTCTTCCTGGTCACGGACTTCTCATTGTATTGTCACATAGGGGAAGGGACTAGACAGCTCTCTGGAGCCTCTCTTATAAGGGTACCAATCCCACTCATGAGGGTTCCACCCTCATGGTTTAAGCACCTCCCAAAGGCTCCATTTTCTAACACCATCATCTTTGAGGGTTAGGATTTCAGTATGTGAATTTGGAGGGGACACAAACAGCGAACTAAGCAGTTCCCATCAAATATCATACCTAGTCCATGTTCCTATTTATTTTATACTTAGTATTTGTTAACATAAAGAATTGGTGGGGAAAAGGGGGTGCTAAAACAAACACATACAGAAGATTGGTGATATTTAGGTATTTGACTGGGCTAATTTATCTCTTATGAACTTTGGAAAAAAAGAAAAAAGAAATAATGATTTAAATAATTCAGGTGAATCCTGTCACCATTTTACTTAAGTGACTAGCTTAGCATGATCATGAGATGAGAACCCTGCTCTTCCCCTCTTGGTCTGGGCTCAGTGGGCCCATATCATGCACACATGCTCTGTGCTTATTCTAAGGCTGGTGTTTAAAGTTGCTATATGTGTTTAGCTTTTTGCTTGTTTGTTTTGTCTCATATGGCCCTTAAAACTAAGCCATATGTTTCATCTGGTGCTCACTCCAAGAAACAAGAAGGGAAATTAGCTGTATAAAACTAATTTGGGTTGCTCTCATATTATGCTTTACGGAACATTACAAGAGCAACTCTGAGTGTATAGGATTTTCACTTTATACTCTTAGTTTATAATCTAATCTCTGAGAAAGTGCAATTGTACTGTATATGGAAGTCATTCAGGGCATTAATGAGCATCCTATTATTAGCAGATGATTTTGTTTAAGGATGGATTGGGATAAGAAACAAGTACGTTTTAGGTCAAACTCGAATATATGGATGATTAAAAAAAGACAGCAGAAGACATTTATCCATGTTTTTGAATTCACTTCCTCCCTTTGCACACATCCTAATGATTTATATAGAAATTCAGATTCATCTCCAAGTTACTGTACTCTTTAAAACTCTAAGTCCTGAAGAAAAAACTATGAAAAGTAGAAAGTCTAACTAGACAATTGCTGAATTTATGTTTATTTAATGATTTATGGATTAATCATTCTCAGACTGCAGATCATCTGTACCATCATCTCTTATTTCATTGTGTAACATTTCATGGGTGTGTCATGAGGATGCTAATATTCCTTTATACAAACTTAATGTTAAAATTCAGTTCATAAACTACTCATTTCCTTTTCAACTCTTCTTCAAGAACACTGGTCAGACCCTTTGAGGCTCCTATTCTACTTTGGAATTTTTCTTTATAGTCAAAACATTTTCACTGAGATTTCCCATTTGTAATCTATGTCTAATAAGCACAGGATTAACCCCTTTAGGCAAGTTTTCTCATATGTATAACAAAGTAGGGGTTAAATGATATTTAAGATCCTATCTGATCCTATACCCTAACGTATATGAATCTATGAGCCAATGAAGAAAGAGAATTTAAGAGCCTGTGACCCATTCTACACAAGTACATTCAAGCTACTTATCAGCATAAGATTATATATATACTGATCTTTGTAGANTATATATTGTTGTTTAAAATGTACTTTACACTGAATCCTTTTATCCCTCACTGTAAGAGAATATACAGATTTTCTACTGCTATTTTGCTGGTTATGCTTTTGATGAATATAACAGAAACACCTGATTTCACATTCCTCCGTTATAAGGAGTAATCTATATATCTAAATCAAAACTATTAACCTTTACCTAATGTCAGCTTCTGAAAAAGCAGACAAGAGTTCTAGGGGGAAAAAATCAATTTCTATTGAGTCAGTTTTTATTTCTACACATACTAAGTTTATTAGTCAGAATAGTTTAAGTTACGTGTGAATGAAACCTAGCTGAAACTAGCGTAAGTAAAGCGGAACTGAGCCATATAACTAGGAAGTCCAAAAGTGAAATTCACATATGGCTAGTTCAAAGAGTTCAATGGCTCTCTTTCCATATTTTGGTTTCGTTTCTTGCTGCTCTTTGTATAGTGCTCTCATTCTCTTCTTCAACAAGTTGACTCTCTTTGTATGGAAAGATGGATGCTGGCTAGTCCAAGCTTATACTTTTATAGCTTACAATCTAAAAGAAAGAGTTTCTCCCTCTTAATATTCATATATAAAATATAGAAAGGTTTTAATTGACCGTGTTATAGACAGATGTCTATTCTACTAGTAATGGGAAAAGAAATTTGTATTTCAAATGACCTAGGACATAATTTCTATTATCAGGAACTGGGTGAGACATAACTAATACACATATTTTATTGCATGTTTAAAAAAAAGAGACCATCTCCCATTGGAAAATAAAAAGAGTCTGGGAAAGCCCCAAACCATAGATGTTCACTTTTTTAAGTGACAAAAAAATTCCATGAGACATACATATTAATTTACATTCGTTTCTCACTTGACTCCAGAGTCCTGAGTTTCACAGGACCAGATGTCTACTGTTCTAACATTATGCAGATCGCCACCATTTATTCAAAATGTCATGTTAAGCATTGTAAACAGTTATAAAGAAAGAAAAAATAATTCTTCCAAT
>NW_017731475.1:332498-338954 GCF_001890085.2 Hipposideros armiger
TTGTTGTTGAGGGTTCTATTAAGTACTTACATATCCAGTCAAGTAGAAAGATGAAACATCTTGTTTCATCTTTGCTTTATCCCATCAGGGTGGGATAAAGCAAAGCTATTTTTTCATACAAGATGTTGTTATTACAGTGTTCCTTTTTGTACTGTCACTGCCTGATGCTATAGTGCATCCAAACTTATTCTTACTATTCACTGTACTTGCAATGCTTTTCAACATTATGGAAGTCTCCTCCTTCCCCTTTTATTCCCTTTTACCCTTATTTTATAACACATTATTGTAGTAATTCTAAACATTATAACCAAAGAACTCAGAGTCTCAAGGCTTGTAGAATATAGCTTATTAATATTCCTAGAATAAGACATAGTTTAGCCCATTCTGCTTCATTTAGTTCAATATACTCTAAGCGTAAGGCATTTAACCAAAAATAAATATTAAGATCCAGAATTACCTAGTGATGTATGCTGCATTCTGTTTGATCTGTACCTGGTAGTCAAAAATAGTATAATATTTCCAAGAAAAAAATTTGAGTACTACCATGTGCCAAATTAACCCAGTGGCTGGTTAGTGATAATGTTCACAACCAAAACGTGTAGGACAGCATCTTCCCATCCAAAAGACAGCAGTTCAAATGGAATAGAACTAAAACACTGGGCTGTCTATCTAGAGGCCAAATTTTCCATTTCAATAACATCTAGATCCCATTTACTTCCTACTTTATCCTTAATAAGGCATTAGTCAGAACGGTTGGTAGCTGTTGAATTGGAAAAAGAGATAAACTTCAAGTCTTAAAACCTTGAATTCAAATTCTAGTTCCATTATCTTATTAGCTGTATAACTTTGAAAATGCTATTTACTTTTTGAGTCTTCTGTGCTTCATAGTAAAATGAAAATAGGGATTCTAACCTCACAGGATTGTTGCCAGGATTGAATGGGATTATGCATTTTGATTCAGGAAGAGGGGTACCAGAAATAAAGTAGATTCCTTCCTTCTTGCTCCTTACCCTCACTCCCCCCCCCCTTTCCTTAACTCCAGGTAAAACGCAATGAGGATATTTCTCCTCTAAATTGCTAGCTATGAAGGTGGAATATGGAAGTTATCTCTGAAAAGAGAAGTTAAGGGAAGGATCCCCTTTCTCTGTCCCCCCTCCTAACTCTATTTTCTTTTTTCAATTTCTTTTTCTTCACAAATCAAACTGCAAAGTTAATAATAGCTAACCCTATTGACAATAAAGAACTGATGCCAAGACTTACTTAAATTGTACCAAAACACTATGATAATAGCCAAAGGTAAGTCTCTACCTGGCCCAGGTAGAAAAAAAGACTATGTTCAATAGCTTAGCATAAAAGGGCAGGAATGTTCAGGGAACAGTGAAGGATCCAGGGTGGGGAAAGGCCAATGAATGGGACTATGAGGTAAGGAAGCAGTGTGTGGAGGTGAATAAACTGAATTGATAAGCTGAAAGAATGTAGAAAAGTGTGTTTTGTGATTTGTTTTATAAGTCAAGGTTTCCTCTGCATTAGCTAGATCTGTCTTAACCCAACAATCACATCAATTATATTTAATACACAAATCTCCCTTTCATCCTGGTCTCACTCAGAGATGAATTTAGTTCCAAAAGTTCCAAAAGAACTTACCTATGAGACAGCCTACATCATGAATTATGTAGAAGTTATTATACTATAAGAGAGGAAATTATTTCTATGTAAGTAAACAAACACCTGACTATTCATAATATATCCATCACAGAACCATCATTCTATTAGAACAAAACTGGGAAAGTAAATGTACCCTAATTTCTATCATAATTTTATAAGATGAAGTAAAAAAGCATGGAATCTAGTCAGAAGGAAGGGAGTTTTATTTGGGGTTTAATTATTGGAAATTCCTACTGAAATGGATCTAAAACTTGAGTCTATGCAGGGAGAGGCAGCCTAATACAGCACATGAACACGCTCCACGATTTAACTCCAGCTTGTATTTCCAGCCTGTTCTCCATGTGATCTGATCCCCCTTCTTCACTAACCCCCACATCTGCAATCCCGGGAACTCACACACTGCACTGCCCAGAGATGACAGAACATACCTCACATTTCTCACTTCCAAGCCTTTGCACATGCTGCTTCCTCAGACGGGACTCACTTTTTAAAATTTTAGGCCTGGCCAAGGACCAACTGTCAATTCTGTTTGACTTGCTCCTCTCCAGTTTTGTTAAGGTCTACATGAAAAGATAAGTGTAGAATAGCTGGCCGGATGCCCTGGGTCACAAGTTAGAGAAAGATATTAATAGGAAACATAGTGGGATCCAAGGTAACAGAGGAAACAGTGACATTTCCATGTTTATGAAGTCTCAATGCAGAACCCAAAGATTTATGGGGCATATGCCTTATATATTCTTTGATGCCAGTGCTCAAATGCTTCAGAAAATGTCTCTCATTACAGAATCTCCCAGGTTATACTTCTGCCCTTTCCACCTAAAACTGGACTTAACTTGTCTTTTTCTTTTTTTCAAAGTTTCATGGAATTTTATTTATTTNTTTCAAGTAAATCTAGCAGTGACCACCTACTACATGCCTCTTTCAAAGCTTTACATTAACCCAACAACAAAGACATTGTCATTTTCATTCCCCCATCCTATGGACCACAAAGCTGATTTAGTAGCTTGAATGATCCATATCAGCAGCTTCTCCATTACCTGTAGCACCGGCCTGCCATAATATATGGTTCCCATTCTAAGTGATATTTAGAAAATGAATTAACTGGCCTACATGCTGATGCAATAAAACTAGTACCTTTTATACTGCTTTTATTAGATGAAATCCACATAACATAAAACTAACCACTTTAAAATGTAAAAATCAGTGGTATTTAGTACATTCACAATGAGGACAACTTTACTTTTTAACTTGTTAAACTTGATATTTTAGAAGGAACACTCACTGAAATTTTAGTTCTGAGCTATAGTTCTTGCTTGTCTACACCAACTCTGTGGCCTTGGCCAGGTTATTGAGTTATCTAGAACTGAGGAATCTCTGTAGAATAGTCACTAATTTTCACTGTTTGCATCAAAATCACTTCAAGAATTGATTAAAATATCTGGCATTATTCATTTTCAGAGTCTAATTCAGTCGATTTGGTATATATGATTTTTAACAAGCCAATTTAAAGAACTATCAAACTTGATAATTTCTAAGATTCCTTTATAAGCTTACATTTTATGATTCTGGAAACCATGATCTCATAGTACAAAGCCAAAATTAGCAAAAATATGCCTTAAGAAAAAAAGTGAAATCAGATAGAGGAGCATTAGATTTAACACTCTTGTAAAGCTACCTGATTTTTTTTTCTTTTTAAAGATTTTTTATTGGGGAATTCGGGGAGGGGAACAGTGTTGGGGAATCAGGAAAGGAGAACAGACAAGTTGTTGTCCTTTTGTTCTTCAGTCTAGTTGTGGAGGACGTTTCTTCACTGGCCCATGTTGGTATTATCATTATGCTCTTCCCGGCTGAGGCAGATGGCTCGCCGGCCATTGGACAGCCGCTCACAGCAGCTCATGAAAGCTCACGCCAGCTGCCGGCCAGCCCCACTACAGCCTATGCCATCGCCGGCGACTCATAGCAGCCCAGCTCCAGGTAGAGCTGTTGTTCACCATCTTAGCTGTAGAGGGCACAGCATTACTGGCCCTCATGTGGGATCCAAACTGGGGCCCTGCTGCTCAGAGCTGGTGTCCCAAGCCATCTCCTAACCAACGCACCATTTGGCCGGCCCCCTATGTTTTTTAAATGATTAAAATCATTTGGAAAATTATATACAAAGTAGATCTCTTCCAGTGAAATGTAAAGCAAGTAGTCATCATCAAGTTGTATGTTGATCCTATCTATAGTCAGTATGGTGACTCTAACAAAGAATGTCCAATAGACATTTTCATGAAGAGTCTGACTCAGAAGGCTGGTATCCTTCCAAAACTATATATTTTTTAAACATTTCCCTGATAATTTTTATTATCACAAGAGGGTAAACAATGATGTAGACAGTTACTCATTTTATTGTGATATAGCCAACTGAAGAACAAGAGGCTCTTATCATTGGTATTTATCAAATATCCANGTATACATGTAAAGTCTTTTCTGTTTCAAAATCCTTAAAAGACCAGTTTTTGGGAAGCAGTGCCTTGCTGAGTGCGTTTTTCACATTTAAAATCTGCAATTTTACATCCATATTTTACATCATATATAGAAGTGAAATCACTTGTTACTCTCTGAGACTGTTGGAATTTGTTGTAACACATCTTAGACTGTTGTAACAAAGAGACATAAAAAGATATAAGCTTAAGTAAGAGAGAAATTGGCTTCCCTCTCATCTACAGGTCTGCATAGGTATTTCTGGGCTGTTAAGGAACATCAGCAGTGCTAGGGAAGCCAGGCTGCTTTTATGTTGTTGCTCTGTTCCTCCTTAAAACTTAGCTTCCCCCTTCTTGGCCCATAATGGCTGCTCTAGTCCCACCATCGTATCTATATCCCAGCCAGGAGAAATGGAGAAAAAAGTAAGGGTAGGAGAGCATGAGTGTTCTCCATAAAGGCAAGACAGGCATTCTACATACATCACAACCCTGAATGCCACATTTTTTCAGGAAGAAACTAGGACATATTTAACAGTATGGTTACACGCTAACCAAAAGTTTGATACATTAAGGAAAAAAAAATGGTTGCTAGAGAACAAAAGGCAGACTCTGCCATGTCTGCATGAAGTACGTTGATAGTTCTATGACTGACAGCTCCCATGGAAAAGGCTCCCACAACAAAAATCTCCCCTCACCTACTTTTTACCCTAAACTCTTGGTTAATTCCTCCAGTCAAAATATTCTAAACGGTCCCTGAAATAAAATGGAGACATCATTTGGAGGGCTGAAATGAAGATAGGCTTCTAAAAGGAAGGAAAAGAGTATAGAAAAAAAGAGAAAGGAGGTATATTTTCAAGGTTTTCTAAGTAGTTTAACCAATTTTATAATTATTAAATCTAATATTTGAAATTGAATCACTTGAATTTTAAAAACTGGCTGGTTTCTTGGTCTAAGAATATATGCCTCCTCTCTATATAACTATTTGTTTGGCTAAGGCATTTTGACCTACTCTGAATAGCAAGATGGAATTAGTTTCTATTCTTTCTTTTTACCATTTTTTAATCAACATATTTTTGTTGTTAATAATAGTGAACATTTTGAGCACTTCTGCTTAATTTATCCCTCTTAAAAGTCCAGTGATATACGCACTATTGTTGTCCCCATCTCACAGATGAAACTTTTGGGACTGGCAAGGAGTATATATAGCCAGGATGCCACCCCCTGGTAATAAATTGTCTGTAGACACCAAACGTTAAAACCCTATGCAATATTTTATCAAGCTAGTAATCTCTTTATAAAAACAAAACCAGAGTGAGTGGTCAAGCATTCAGTACAAACAACCACTGCAGAAGAAACAAGAAATTGTTTAATAATTATGAAAATAACAGGAAAACTGAAGACATGGCTTAAAAAAAAAAAGAAAAGTAGGGTTATCTGTTCAGTGTTTTTAATTGCATGATTCCAATGCTTCCTCACAATGACCAAGACCAGACCAATTTTTTTTTTACTAGGCAGAAATGAAATTCAAAAATGCAAAATATTTTCACTAATGAACATCCTAGAGTTAAATTATTTCAAACAGACAAATGATAACATGCATAGTTTTAACTAATCATTTTCCAAGGGTAGGTAACAATAATTGAAAGAAATTCTCAACACATTTTCATATCTAAAATGTATGCTGTTGACTTCTTCATTACCCTCAATGAACAGAGGAATGTGAGCTTTGTCTGAGCTTTGAGAACTTGAGAGTTGATGTAGGTCACATGCTCGTCTCCTTGTGTGTGCAGATGCAGAAACAGAAAGGTGTCCCTGGGAGTTGCTACCCAGAGGAGCAGAGCTCAGCACTGCGCCTTTGGCCTTGAATGTAGTTCTACATTGATTTACTAGGTGGCGATATAATCTTAAAAATAAGCACTCACATTCTGGTGCAAAGTTTCAGCTCTCCATTTTTTCACTGATGCATTTTTCATTTCCAATGTTACTTTTCTTTTGCTTTCGTTTTTGCTGTGTTTCAGTGAAGTTTTGTATCATCTGATTCATTCTTCTAACAGAAAAACTATTAAAGCACACAAGCTAGCTTGAGGAAGAGAAGGTCAAAGTCAAAGTCCCTCTGTACTGTGTAACCTGAATATAGGATCTTCTGTCTTTTGCTATCACCAGTTCCTGAGGACTGACTAATGTTCATATTTATTCCTTATATATCTGTATATCTGGAATTCTTTTTTTTTCTGAAAAAATAGAGAAGAAACATATATATGCATTTTTGTGGCCCCAAAAAATGCATATACATTTTGAAAAAGGGAAAAACTATATTAAAATTGTAATA
>NW_017731475.1:346214-350025 GCF_001890085.2 Hipposideros armiger
TTTTAAACATTTCCCTGATAATTTTTATTATCACAAGAGGGTAAACAATGATGTAGACAGTTACTCATTTTATTGTGATATAGCCAACTGAAGAACAAGAGGCTCTTATCATTGGTATTTATCAAATATCCATAGTAAATCCTTTCTCAGCTTATTCCTTCCTTGCTGTGGGTCTGCTATTCACAGCATCAGTTGAAACAGAAAATTCAAACTGTTGATTTCTGATAATGACCTACTCTCAGCTCTATTTGTATGCTTCCAAGGTATCTGAGGGTCAGTACTACAGGTCTCTACTAAGTGAGTCCAATTTGTACAAGCTTATTCTGAATGATTCACTTTTACTACCAGGTGCACCAACGTGGGAAAGAATTCTTGGCAAATAAGGAATAGGAGAGTAGAGCTGGATGTTATATGAAATAAATTCAAATCATAATGACTTTATTTTCCTCAGATCTACTCTTATTGGACAACAATATTCTTAGTATAGTACTTTCTACTTGAGCTCATTTTTGGTCTATGTGAGAGCGATTTTTCTTTGCTTCTTCAATCCATTTCCTAGTCTATTTCATAATAGATGTCACAGCACTTGCATTTCTTATTATTCTATCTTCCCTATCAAGAATCACCCACTGAAGATTGTTGTTCTCAGTCTTCCTTTTAAATGCAATACAATCTTTTTAAAAATGCTTTATAATGGGCCCAAATATGTCTTCCCTGATTATCAGATAGTGACCAATCCTGATCTTATTAGGACATATCACCACACACTATTCTAAAAACAGGTGTTTTGTTTTATGATGTTTTGCAAGATAATTTTCAGATCTAAATCATCAAAGATAAGCTAAACACCAAAACTTATATCCACAACCATAAGCAAACCCTAAACTCAAACTTTTCACTTGCTAATGTTTCAAAGGGAAACAGAAGGTCTCAACTGAACAAGTAAGCCTTTAGGAAATAAAATGGCTTACCAAGCCAGATTGTCAGATTAGAATTTCTTTGTACTTGATGAACAGAATTTGTTTGAAATTCCTCCAATCTGGTAATCAGTCTGATACACAAGCTCTACTCCAAGAGTGCATCAATTCTTTAAGGGAGGGTGGGGGACGGCATGCTAGACAGAAGTATGTAAAAAGTCTCCCAGGCTGGAAAGCACCTGGTATTTTGAGAACCCAGAAGGCCAATGTGGCTGGAGTCAAGTGAGTGAATTAAAACTGACCAGAGCCCAATTTGGAAGGATAGGCCGGATCTACATTTCTGTCCACCACCAAAATGATCTGAGAGTCCCAGGCTAATGGGAAATCACTGAGGGTGTATATTCTCGGGGTGTCATATGCAGACAAGTCAGCATGCTGTGACTGCCCAGCAGTGGGCCAGCACCATCTTCATGTGTCACCAAATCAGCACCTCATGTATGAAGATCACCTAGCCACCAGCTCAAAGCTCAGGTAGAGTAAATCACTTCCTCTGTTATGTTAGCCCCTTAATGCTAGCTATACTTCTTTCACTTGACATAGTATGTTTTATATATTTCTCCAACTATATTAAATGAAATAATATGTTTGACACATAATAATTGAAGAAATTAGTTCTTTCTTTTTCTCCTGAGCTACAAATCGTCACTCTTCATTTTCTCTTCCTGGCAGGGAAGACGGCTGTGGATTACTTTCATTAGAAATTACCATTTCTTAGGGGGCCAGATGGACTCATGTCNTAGGAATGCCACTTTTGAGGTGACTACAGTATAAATTCCAGGAGGCAATATGCAATATGTTATGGTTCAAAATGTCTAAAGTGTAGGATGCACAGAGGTTGATGGGAGATGAGCCTCATAAAAGAAATCAAGGAGAAATCAAGAAAGGAGTTTAAGTTGATGTCTATGGGGGAAGAGACAGTGGAAGATTAACAAGAGAGAGTGATGGGGCCTGGGGGTTGGGTCTTGCTCGTTATTTGGGGGAGAAGAAAAGGAAGTAGAACCAATGAAAGTGAGGGGGACAAGTAAAGTAATAAAATAGCAGTGACGGAGAGAGTGCTAAGTGAAAGCAATAAAGAGAGAATTAACACAGGAATCTGGGAGGAAGAGAGTTTTAGAAGAAAGGAAGAAACATACAATAGTCTCAATGTTTAAAATTATTATTTTTTAAACTTATGCTTATTAAAATGCGAGTACCTTAAGGCAGATAATTAGCTGTTCTTAAAAGATGTCCCTGAAGAACCATGCCTCGTGGTATTCATGACCTTGTGCAGTCCGCCACCCCCCCTACCTGACATTAAATCTGAGCTGCCTTATGGCTTCTATTAACCAACAGTATGCAGCAAAAGTGACATTGTGATCATTCTGTACCTAGATTTGAAGAGGACTTGGAAGCTTCTGCCTCCCTTGTTTGCTTTTGGGAGCTCTGAGCTGCCACATACGAAGTCAGCTACCACAAAAAAAAAAGGCCATGCATAGAAGAGAAGCCCTGAGAGAGAGGGAGTTCCAGCCATTCCGGCATCTCAGGCAAGCCTCCAGATGATTCCACTGGCCTCCAGATGGTGATCTGGCCATCACCTGACCTCAACCACATGCGAAACCTCAAGGAAGACCAGCAGAGTATCAGCCAGTGGAACACAGTAAACGCACAGAAATATGAGAGATGATGAATAACTGTTGTATTAAGTTTTGGAGTGCAACCTGCTCCTAGGTTAGGATGGTACCTTAAGCAATTTTTGTTGGGAACATTCCTGTCACTTAGGAAAACAGGAGCTGAAATTGTCTTATTTTGGAGATATTTTTCCTTCTTAGGACATTTGTCATCTCAAGAACCTTTCCTCTTCAGGCTCCTCCTGGCTTTAAAATTAACAGACACTTCTGTAGATCATTTTTTCTTGCATCAAGAATAAAGTGGGAGCAAGGAATACAATGGGAGTTTAGAACATTTAAATATTTATACCCTGAAGAGAATTAAGTCAATTTGATATGGTAATATTTTAAATGAAATGCTAATAAGCAAATGCCTGTGTAATCTCACCCTTTCCTATGATAATCATTTGACAATGCTCAAAGTCAGCTCTGTAATTTGATACTAAGGACCAAACATTCAGGGGCAGTTTTCCTTTTGTGAGTCCTTAATTTGGGACTGCCAGAAAAGGACTCTTGGTGAAAGTAAATACTGTATTACAGTTGAATTATGGCTGCACTGAATAATTGTAGTCCTGCTCCCTAAAAACCTGTGTGGATTGGCAGAGCCAGGATGAGGCATTGTTTGTGAGAGGACAGAAGTTGCTACAGGGAATGAGGCTGCAGAGGACTTGTTGACTTCAGTGCCAGGCTCAAGATTTGTGAGGTCAGGAGACGAGAGTTAAATATGAGGCTGCCTGACAGCAAAGCTGTTTAAAACTGACCTTGCTCACCTTGGAGGATAACCAAGGAAATGATTGTTCTACTGCACTCTACAGCTGCCAACCAGGAGGAGAAACGACGTCAGGATGGCTCACGCAGTCTCTACTAGGGAGAGCTTATGTTCACAGCCATGCAAGTAATACCAGAAAATTCACCTACCCACAGCACCATGGTACCCTCACTGCTTCCTTCACTGAATACCATGTTTGTATGAATTTCCTGTTTGTTTGTTTCCAACATACCTAACATAATGCTAGTCATCCTATTTGAGAGAAAGCCTGTCCTTCAGCAAACCAGCTTTGAGAGAGGGTGAGTATAGCCAATCACGGCTTCCTGACTGATAATATTGTTCTCTCTATAAAGTTGCCTAGATCAGAGCAGAACATTAAGAAGGAAGGGATAGGAAAAATTTTAAAGGACTCTAAAATA
>NW_017731475.1:354541-387882 GCF_001890085.2 Hipposideros armiger
AAAAAAAAAAGAAAAGAAATTACCAGTAATGCCACAATCAAGGGAATTTTGCAGAGCAAGGTGGCTAAGGCAAAAGAGGCAGTTGGGAAATTTAGGCAAACAAAATGGGGTGCCAGCCATGGATATGGAAAGCCAGGCAAAGAATCAGGGCTTTAGTGAGTCAGAGGATCTGAGAGCTTACAGGAGTGTGAAGATAGAATGAAGGAAAGAATGGTCCTTTGTTAACTTTACTGGTGGGGGAGCAGTTTCAGTGGTTTAAGTGGTCAGAAAAGGGGTGAAGAGTCCCTGAACCTTCTTCACTGATATATCCTTATGTCATATATGGCCTAGGGCTAGGCACATAGGGGACGCTCAGAGGTGCTATTGCACAATTATAAATAACATCTGCTTCAGGGAACGACAAGCTGCTAAACTGAGGTGTAATCAAAACCCTTTTTAGGCGAGGACTGCAGAGCCCAGGGAAAATGGCTCTACCTGGCCTTATATGGAGAATTAGAGAGTGGGCCATTCTTGTCGATAACTCACATATAAACAACAACATAATCAGAGATGAGTGGCCATGGCTTGATTGCTGGAAAGCAGAGAGAAAGCCAAGCAAAGGAAGAGAAATGGATAGTTATGTTTTACTAAGAAGATCTCCCTTAATGGAGCCATGGTAAAGAATTACAAAGATTGCAGAGGCCTCTTTCTGAAGTGCACCAGTTATATGATTCAAATCTAATGTGGTTTAAAGCTTTGGAGCTTTAAATTGTCCTCTGCTACAGACCCCTTCTATCTTTGCTGTGGCATTAACTATTTTAACTAGCCCTGGTGTCCACCCTCTCTTTCTGGCAAAAGTCACAGACTAGCCATTTGAGCTCATAGCCAGTGGCTCATTGAGCCATTTAAGGAATGAGTCATTCATTTCTTCCAACTTCTGATAGGGGTGGAATACTTTCTAAAAAGCCAAAGTTCTAATGCTCCTAAAGAGCGGCACTCTTCAAAGTGCTTGCCAAACTCCCTGGTAAACCTCTGAGGTTTATCAGAGAAAAATATGGAAGCAAAATTCTGATAACAGAGGAAGGCAGGAGATGAAGAGCCTGCCTGTATCTGATTCACACTGTGCAGATCCTAGGTTTACATTAAAGCTTATCCTCAAAAGTGGTCACCAGATAGGGCAACTGTAAAAGGAGGATTCGAAGCCCTAGTTCACCCACACCCAGGCAAGGGCTGATGGGATGCAGGGACCCGTGACTGCATTCATGAATGGTGGGAGGGTTTAGGGTTATGTGAGTATGAGACAGGGTGCTCTTAGGAGGAAAATTTTCTGGCTTTGGTTAAATATGATGCTATCGAAGTGGGTGCCGGCATCTAGAACTACTCTAGGATCTGCTGTTATGTACTTCCTCAATGAAAAGTAATTATCATGGAATCACTCTTCTCTTCAATTTGACACTCCTCCATGCCCCAGTGCATGCACACACACACACACACACACACACACACACACCCCAAGGTTTGCATAAGGCAACCTAAAATCTAGCACTGAGGCTGACAGCAAGCCAAGACAGATAATCAAAACAAAGTGGAAAAAAAAATGTCTTGGTCACAAATAACATACTATGCTTGGATGAATTTGCCTTATGTAGACTTTTCTGAAACATATATTTTTCAGACAGATTTTTTTTTTGGCATTGTTCAGTAATGCGGGGAAAAATAGAAAGAAATAAAAATGGCTTATAGGGTAAGCATAGTGCTAGGACATGTGGGTGGATCAGTCGCACAGTGTGCATAGCCCCAAACCGTAATAGAAACCATACTGTTTTCCACCTAACATGCTTGCCAATTCTCTGCATACCCACCAAACTAAGACATAAATTAGATGTCAGAATCCACCATATATACTAATTTTCTGATTAAAGTCATGAGTAATAAATGATTTGAATATACATTTGGATCTGCTAGCTTTTCACCATGTATAAAATTATTTATTTCCCTGTGGTTAGTTAAAGGCATTCAGTTACTTAACAGCCTTTCCCAAATCCAGTTCCATAAACATTCATTGTAAGTTTTATTTTAAAAAGCTCTAGTGTTTTCCTTCTCCTAACCAAGCTATAAAATTTGGTTCTGTCTTGTTTAATGCATTCCCTCATCTCATTACCATATCTTGTTCATATAAACAGTACAAATACAATTTTTTTAAAAAAGCAGTGTTACATTTATGGCTTCAACTTGTGTAAGTTTTTATTTAAACTTACTAATTAATAAGTATTAAACTTGAATATGCTATGCCTTGTTATGTCAACAAATATAATTCCTTTTAAAACTCTGTGCAAGCAGTTAAATAGTTTATGTGGTAGAGTCTATCTCAAGTTTTCATTATTCTATATGAAGAAAGGTAATGCAATAATTAACCACCTTAACTTCTGAACAGGAAATAACAAGTCCTTTGTTCTATTAGTAGTGATGCATTTGGCAATCATTAAGCACCTTAACTCCTTGTTCCATAAGTAGTGATAAAAGTGGTATTCTTTAAAGAGCTGAGACATAGACATTTTGCCTAAGATTATGTGCGAAATCATCTTTAGGATAAGCATTTACAATATGTGGAATGTTTAAAGATTTTAATCAAGCAAAGCTCTGGACCACGGTGCACACAATATGAAGTATCCAATGAAATTATAGATGCTGAACCAGCACTCTTGATGATACATTCTACTCCTATCTAGTTGATTAAATGAAATCTGAGAAATTCAAAGTAAACTGAAATGAAAAAGTTGGGTCTGTATCATACAAACTCTCAAATATTATTTTCCTTTTAGCGGGTGTGGAAAGGAATGGAAGAAAATCAAAACTTACAAAGCAAAACAGGGCCTAAATTCCTAAAAAAGAAAAAATCACTCTAGCAAATTTTAGGTTGCACCATTCACATTGAATAAATTATCTTAAATCAGGCTTCATTTCCCTCAACCCTTTATTGTCAATATTAGGACTCATCTTGTAGCAAGTAAAAGATCCAGGTTAAACTAACTCAAGAGAAAATAGGGGAATTTATTGGTCAATACCAGCAATGGTACTGAACCATCAATTTACAGAAATAAACAGATGCTAGAATAGTTAAAATCAGATTGTTGATCACAATAAGCTCTCTCTCTCTCAAGCGCTCGCTCTCTCTCTCTCGCTCTCTCTCTCTCTCTCTCTCTCTCTCTCTCTCTCTCTCTCTCCTCCTTATGTCTGTGAATACTGGTTCAAGTATTGTCTCTCACTACACATGGCAGAAAATACAGGTACCAACAATTCCCATGTTTAATTTCCTATCTTACTAGTACCACTGTAGAGACTGACTTGTTCTCTTTAGGCCTAAAAAATCCTAAGGTTCCCCTATGCCCAGACCTTGGTAAATTAACTCTCTCCTGATTATCCTAATTTGACTGTGCTATAGGTTTTCTGTTGTGACCTTGACTGATGATGTAAGGATGCAATAAAAAAATCACCATACATTTCAGAAACAACAATGCCAGGTAAAAAAGAAAAACAAATTCAACAAAGAAAATAACTTATACCTGAGATAAGCACAGTTACTAAAGCAAGGAAAACAGGATTTTTGAATGTATCCTTGGAGACTTGTGTAAGAATATTGCAATCTTTTAAAAAATTAAGTAGAGGAGACTTTTTCTTCCAAGTGACTAATACTAATCAATTCCTTCTGACATGAATAAGTATAAAACTGGACAAAATTTATGAGGCTGCTATTTTTAGGCATTAGATGACAGGCAGTGCAATACTACAAACATTAAGGAAAGGAAAAGCTCATGAGATGAGCCCTATGATTATCCTAGTTTTCAGCCTGGAGACAATTCCCTAACCATGGCATGGTGAGCTCGGAGGTTCTGCTGAGATGAAGAAGTAGAAACCATGGTGTAGGGTAGCCAAAGGAGCTGTAAACTGAGGGCCAGGGCATTACCCAGGAAGAAGCTGTAAAGGTGGTGGGCAGAAGTCTAGCAGTTCGAGGCAAGTCCTTCATTAAGAGCTGGGCCACACATGGGCAAGGAGAGACTTTACCAGATTTACCAGAAAACAGCTGGTATAAAGGTCAGAGCTCAACATTTAGAGGTTTAACAGTGCTGGAAGTTGGAATCTGGTCCAGACATAGTACAGACCTTTTAAACACTGGAAGTAAACTGAATATCCAGTTCAGATATCATTAAGTTCAGTACAGACTATTATTATACAACTGCCCAATAAATCCAAAACCAAGCCCTGACAAAAGTCTCAGGGATTATACAGTTTGGAAGAATTTTAATCCTGGCAAGTTGGAGTGTCTTTGGAAACACTTTATCCTTTGTCAGAGCTGCATTATCCAAGTGCAAACCATGCTTACATAAGTTCAAGTTGTTTAATGGATAATTAAATATCTTACTAGAACAAAAATCAAGACACTTAGAAGATAACAGAATTCATATTCTCTACAATGTATTATCCAAAATATCTATTATAAAATAATAAATTATAAGATATGCAAAGAAATAGAAAAATGTGATGGTCACACAAGAAAGCAGTCAATAGAAACAAGTCTTGTGATAGTCTTAAAAAGGATGTCAAAGGAACTATTATAAACATATTCTGAGAATTCAAAGACAAGATACTCAAAGAATTAAAGGAAAATATTATAATAATGAGTTAACTGAAAAGGGCTCTGAGGAGAAGAATGGAAGTTTAAAATAATAAAATAAAAAGACCAAATAAAAATTCTAGAACCAAAAAGTAAGAAAAAGAAAAAGAAAATCACTGAACGGGCATATCAGCAGATAGGAAATTATTGAAAACAGTCTCAGCAAATTTGATGATAGATCAAAAGAAACTATGTAATATGAAGAACAGCAAGAATATTGAAGAAAACTAAAGAGAGGCATAGTGACCTGTTAGATGACAGAAAAATGGCCCTAACATGTATATAATTTGGGTTCTAGAAGCAGAAGAGATTGTAAGTGTAGCAAGGAAGTATTTGAGGAAATAATTACCAATTTCTTCCCAATTTTGATAGAAAACACTGACTGATAGACCCATAAGATCAGGAAACTACAAATAGGATAAATAAAAAGAAAACATCTTAATACATTATAGTCAAACTACTAAAAAGTAAATATAAAAACTCTTAAAAATAGAGAAAAGAGATACATCACTTACAAGAGGAAAACAATGAACTGTAGCTGACAATGATACAAATTATATCTGATTTTTTAATGAAAAATAATGGGAAGCAGAAGATAATGGAAGAACATTTTTAAAGTGCTAAAAGAAAAAAATGTCAACTCAAAATTCTGTATCCAGTGCAAATATTCTTCAGAAACAACAATGAAATAAAGACAAGTTTAAATAAATTAACTCTAATAGAATTTATTACCAGCACAATTTCACTACAAGAAATGTAAAAGGATGTTCTTCAGAATGAAGGCAAATAATGCCAGGTGGAAACAGATCTATTGGAAGGAATAAAGAGCACTGGAAATGGTAGAGGTAAATATAATATACAACTTATTTTTTCTAATTATAAATTCCTTAAAAGATAACTGACTCTAAGGCAAAAATAACAACATTGTAAGGTGGCATTTTTAACATTTGTTAAAGAAAACAAGGTAAAAATAATAGTACAAAAAACGGAGAGCTGGGTAAATGGAATAATACTATTACAAGTTTATTACATTTATCAAGTAGGATATGGAAATAGGAAGTGTCTGATATGAAGTGACAAGTGGAAAGTAGAAAGTTAAGCAATCTTAACTTTAGATAGACTTTGATTAGTTAAATTGCACATTGTTAGGCTTTGAGCAACAGCAGCAACAATTACAAAAAAAAGATGCATAGCTAAAAAAAAAAGACTAGAAACAGATTAAATAAAATGCAACGCTAAAAATATTGAATTAATCTCAAAGAAAGCAGGAAAAGAATAAAGAGACAATTCTTAAAGCAAAAAGGACAAATGGGAAAGAAATAGCAAAATCATAGACAGAAGCCCAACCACATTAAGAAGTATTACATTAACTGTAAATTGACTAAACACTATAATTAAGAGGCAGAGATGCCAATCTGGATAAAAAGTAAAGCTCAACTGAATGGTATCTTCAAATGATGCACTTTATATAACAAGACATACAGATTAAAAGTTAAAGGAAGAGGAGAAGAAAGTAGTTAATGAAAACACTAAGCTTAAGAAAGTTGGAATGGCTATATTAACAACAGTCAATGAGTATTACAATAGATAAAGAGGGATATCTGATAATGATAAGAGAGACAATTTATGAGGAAGACAGAAATCCTAAAAATATATGCATCTAGTAAAATAATTTTTAAGTCAGTGAAGCAAACCATACAAAACAAAAGAGAGAAGTAAACAAATACACAACATAGTTGGAAATTTTCACACATCCTTTCAGTAATGGATACAAAAAGTAAAAAAATAAAATAAAAATAAATCACCAAGTATACAGGCTGTTTGAACAACGCTATCTGTCACAGTCATAACTAACCTTTATGGGATACTACACCTAAAATCTCCAGAATACATAAGCGTTCATGGAACATTTAGCAAGATAGTCCATATGCTGAGCAACAAAATTAGTCTCAATACATTTCAAAATATTTAAGTCATAGAGTATGTTATTTGACCATTAAAATAAAATAATCAAAATCAATGAGACATGTAGAAAACTATCCCCAAATTATTTGAAGCTTAATTAATACACTTCTAAAAACCCATACACCAAAGCAGAAATCACAAGAAAAATTAGAGAAAGTTTCAAGTTGAAAGATAATGAAACATATCAACTAAAAAGCATTTAGAAGGACATTTATAGTTTTAAATGTCTGTATTAGAAAAGAAAAGTTTTTAAGTGTCTAATATTTCACATTAAGAAGCTGTAAAACTGAGCAAATTGAAATCAAATTACATGACAGGGAAGAAGTAAAGATGAGAACAGAACTCAAATAAAAAGAAAAATATAGAAAATTTAAAAAGTAAAAAGTTGGTTCTTAGCAAATATTTACTAAATTGATAAACTTTTTTACCCATCACCATATATAGTTATAAAATGTTTTGCGATGAAAACTTTTAAGATCTCCTCTCTTAGCAATACAGTAATATTAACTATAGTCACATGCTGTATATTATAGATAAACTCTTCACAATGTTAATTAGAAAAAATGAAACAAAAATTACCACTAACGAAAATAAAAACAGGGATATCATTTTAGGTATTATAGGCAGTGAACAGATAATATTATGATCAATTATGACACTAGCTTTGAAAATTTAGACTAAATGAAAATTATTTGATAAACACAACTTACCAAAATTGAAATAAGAAGAAATAGTGTCTGAATAACCCTATATTTCTTTAACATTTTCTGTAAAAATTGAATTTATAACAAAATAAACCTTCCCCCCAAATAACTTCAAATCAGGTTGGCTTCACTGTTGAATTTTATCAGACATTTAAGGGAAAAGATAATACAATCATGTGCCATTTAATTATAGGGATATGTTTTGAGAAATGCATCTTAGGCATACATCATAGAGTGTACTTACACAAACCTAGATGGTACAGCATACTACACACTTAGGCTATATATGGCATAGCTTATTGCTGCTGGGCTACAAGCCTATACAGCATGTTACCATATAAAACAATACAAGATTAAATCAAGCACAAGAATGAATGATGCAATCAAGAGATGAGGTAAACATGAGATACATGAGGCTACTGCCGGCATAACACTGGATACTGTTTTATAGCAATTTTTTTATAAGTAGAAAGACTACACTCTAAAATTATGATAAAAAGTATAGTAAATATATAAACCAGTAACATAGGCATTTATTATCATTATCAAGTATTATGTACTATACATAATTATATATGTTATACTTTTATATGACTGGCAGTAGGTTTGTTTACACCAGTATCACCACGAACATGTGAGTAACATGTTGTACTATAACATTACCACAGATTGACATCACTAGGCAATAGGAATTTTTCAGCTCCATTATATTCTTATGAGATCATTGTATATATGGTTTGTCATTGATCAAAACATCATTACACAGCACATGGCTGTACTGATGTATCCAAATTTTTGTTTAAAAGAGCAGAGAAAAAAAATTCCCAACTTATTTTATGAAACCAGTATAATCTTGATACCAAAACCTAACAAATTACAAGAAAACTACTCTCAATATCCCTCATGACTTAGACATAAAAATCCTCAGAAATATTAGAAAATCAATTATCAACAATATATATAAAGGATAATACGAGGATATTACAACAATGATACAAGTATTGGGCTGTTGGAAAAGTCATGATGTATTTTTTACTATGTTTTTCGTTGCAAAAATGCATCATGACTTTTCCAACAAACCAATATAACAAAGGATAATGATGAGGAATCCATTTGGTTTCACATTTTAAAAATCAATCAGTGTAATTTGCCACACTTACAGAATAAAGACATACCATACAATCATTTCAAAGGTAACAGAAAAAGCATTTGACAAAATTCAAAACACACTGTTGAAAAACCTCAAAACCTAAAAGTAGAAACAAACTTTCTTACTTAATGAAAAGCATCTTCTAAAAAGCTACCAACTAACATCCTACCTAATGGTGGAAGACTAAATGCTTTTCTTTCAGGTTAGGAATAAAGGAAAGGGTATCACTTTTACTGTATTTGAGGCCCTAGCTTTGTAATAAGGCAAGAAAAAAGAAGGCATGCATATTGAAAATCAAGAAGTAAAAAAGTTTTCTATTTGTAGGCAATTATCTACATAGAAGATTCTTTTTAAATTTTCAAAAGAATACTGCATTAATAAATAAATTGTAGAAAGTTTGCAGCATAAAAGTCAATATAAAAAATCAATTGTATTCTATAGGCCAGCAATAAACATAAAATTTGAAATAAAAAAACAATATCATCAAAAATATGAAATATTTGGAGTCAGTTTAATGAAAGATATTTAAAACCCCTACATTGAAAATTTCATAACATTGCTGAGAGAAAGTAAAGAAGATCTGAAAAAAATAAGAGATGTAACATGTTCATGGATTAGTCAACTCAATATTGTTAGAATAGCCATTCTCCCTAATTGATCTATATATTCAACACAACCCCAAATATAATTCTAACAGGCTTTTTTGCAGACATTGACTAGTTGATTCTAAAATTTATATAGAAATGCAAAGACCTAGAACAGGCAAAACAATTTTGAAAAAGAATGAAGTTGAATGACTACAGCTACAGTAATCAAGACTGTGGTATTAGCATAAAGGTAAGCCTAAAGATCAATGGAAAAGAATACAGAGTCCAAAAATAGATCTACACATATAAGTCAATTGATTTCCACACAGGTACCAGCATAATTTAATAAAATTAAGACATTCTTATAGGGAAAGGATAGTTATCGTTTTCTAAGTAGCAGCAGCTGAAGATGGGAGGTAGAAGAACCCCTCACAGACACAGATTCTGCCACAAGGACCAATGTGACTGCCAAGAGGCCACAGACAATTAGTCAAAGCTGAGATTATGTAATTGCCCAGCTTCCTGTACTTGATTTAATCCACTGAGATGCTCTATCTCTGTATTTGATTTAAAGTAGTATATTAGTAGCATCAAGTAGCAATTAGTTTTTTAATTGACTTGTAGATAATGGACAGCAAAATTGTGGTTATATTTTTTAAAAATTCATTTATAAGATGAGCAGCATTTTTTTTTTAATCCCATAGATTTAGGTTTTACTGACCTACTTCCTTGTTTGATGATAGAGGTTCTTGGCAGGAAAAAGTGTTTCCATTAATTAGATTTAACCTGTCTGTGTTATGCGTGAAGGACCCTTAACAGAAAATTGACTTTTGTTTTATTCAATAAATAAGTGTAAATAGAATAGACCTTTTTTGTCAAATAAATTATTTCCAATCTAAGGTATTTTTAATTGCAGAAGCTCATTTTGGTGGAATCATTTCTTAATGAGATTTAGCTTGATTTGAGCAAGAAAAAAAATTGCTGCCTAAATGCCTCATTTGTTCCTGTTCATTTGAATAACGGCCAAAGTAATATTGTCACAAACAGATTTTTTTTTCAAATGTGGTTTATGAAGTAATACGTTATTGATGTTAACATTCCTGGTGATTACTACTACAAACTTAATATCACCAAAATCCATTCATTCCTATTTGACACACAGGATGTGGTCAAGGTTGGGAGGCCCTCCATCGAACATATTACATTTACCCTTTATCTCCTCACAAAGTTCATGCAATTTAATTGTCATTGCATTATTTTTTGATAATGTGTCAATTTTTTAATGTCCTTTCCTCCCAAAGAGCTAAAATACAAAAATAGGACAGAGGAAGAAAGTCATATTCTCACAGACTGCTTTTTAAATACAAAGGTCATTATTGGTGGCAGATGGAATTTTGTTCTGAAGAGTTTCATCATCCCCTCCTTTCTCTCGCCAATACAAAATTAAGCATTGGTAATTGAATATTTGAGTGAATTTGGATGTGAAAAAAGCCAATTTGGATCTTGAACCATTTAACATTTATTGTCCATGAGAGATAAAAGTGGATGCTTTAGTCTGAACTATGTTAACTGACTACAGAGAAATTTCCAGAAACAATTGTAAACCCTCCAATATAACTCATACCTTTTCAATCAGGCTGGAATTTTCTGCTCTATTTACACTCTTTCACCAAATATGTAAGTAAAGGCCTTGAACATTTTCATCTTTATTCTCCAGTATGAGCAATTTAATTTTTTAAGGATCAAAGTGGATTCAACATTCTCTTTCCATTATTTTACTTTTTCTTTATAAGTGGGCAGAAAATCATGGAGTAGGGAGGGGTGGAAAGTGCAATATAGAGAGAGTTCATTGTATATAAAATTATTTACATACTGTTGAAATAGAGACACCTTTGAATTGTGTTTCCTGGCTTGCTCTGCCATTAACATCATCTTGTAAAGGAGATGAATCATCATTAATGTAACTATTCAAACACTAAGAGTGGTAGTAAGGACCTTCAAAGAAAAGGACTCAGTTCCAAGAGTCATTGAATTTCAAGTTCCAAATAATATAAATATGCAGTGAGATATTAAAGAGTTTAACACACAGCGGTTTTTACAAGGCGTAACAAAAAGATACGGTGCATGTTTAAATTTAAAAATTTATTACAGTAAAAGACACATAGCCATTAATTCCCTTCAAAATACTCCCCCTTGCTTCAAACACACTTATTTCATTATTCTTGCCACTGTCTGAGGCAGTTCTGGAAGTCCTCTTTCATGAGTGTCTTTAGTTGTGCTGTCATGGTTGCCTCAATGTCCTGAATTGATTCAAAACATTAACATTTCATGGTCATTTTGACTTTGGGGAAGAGCCAGAAGTCACACAGTGCCAGAATCAGTGAATAAGGTGGATGAGGACACACTGTAATGTTTTTATTATGTAATGTTTTTATGACAGAACTTGCCATACCAGAAGTAATGCGTGACACAGAGCGTTGTCATGATGGAGGATGAAGTAAAGGCGCTCACAAAAGAGGACTTCCAGACTGCTTCAGAAAGTGGCAAGAATGATGGGATAAGTGTGTTTGAAGTGAGGGGGATTAACGGCAATGTGTCTTTTACTGTAATAATTTTTTTTTATTCATTCATCGTATTTTTTTATCACACCTCGTACCTCTCTACAATTATTATAGATTATACTGGCCATTACTACATATGAATTTCCTAACTAGAGGGAACATATTGTAAGAGAATGGCAGTGAAAATTATACAAGTATTTCAGAAGCAAATTCTACCCCAGAGCTTGCTTTCTAAAATGACAAACCACGAGAATCTGAAATTCACCCTTTGCCATGATGATAAAAAACCACCACACTGAGGGATAAAACCTCAGCATGGTGGGTTTTATCACCATGACAATAAAACCCACCACACTGAGATACTGAAGGTTCTTCTCATTTGTGGAGCCAATCCCTTCAGTTGCCAATCTTTATAAATAAATGTCTTCTTTCCTGTCATCTGTCCCTGGTTCTGCCTGCCATCTAGTAAAACTAGAATCATGCATGGTTTGTGACTGCAGTGAGCTTGCTGTGCATATGAGAAAGCCCTCCCCATCCTTAGCCTCCTTCCTCATTTGCAAGCAACCTATTACTAACCTGAATTTAACACTACCTAATTTTATGTTGCCAATTGTACAGTTTTTTTTCTCCCAATGTTTACCATCAAAGTAGTACTGACTACTACCTGCTGACTTATCAAAATAGCAGAAAAATTCTTTAAGAGATAATTTTGTCCCCAAAATACATTTAGTGGACTCTACCTTATTACATTTTTTTTAAAAAAAAATATGTACTACTTTAGAGAAACATGTATTCATTTGGTTTTTATTTGGTTGCTCTTGTGACCCAAGAACCAGAATATTACCAGCAAATCCTTTGCCAGCACCACAGTTGTGACTTACCATCTTGCATTTTATTATAATTATCTATTTCTGTACTAATATATATGTGTCTTCCCATTCATTGACAGATTGAACAAAGTAGGAAAGATGAATTATTTTAGATATGCAGGAATTCTAGGTGGGTATATTGTATGCCATTTACTAACACCAAATGGATTGGAAGATTGCTGGTGTGAGTGGTTTTATTTTTCTGAACACTCATGCATAAATCTTATTTTATATATGTCTTCAAAGGAACTTTGAGTCTTACAGGTATTTTCTTTTCCATAAAAATAATCATTCTAGAAAGGAAATGATTATCGCCTTGTTAATTTGTTTTATAAATTTGAAATTGGATTGATAATATTTTCTAAGGTGAGGGTATATGTCTCAAAGTCATAAAGAAGGCCAACCACCTTTTCCAAAATAGACACATCTGATTTTGAAATAGCATTGACAAAATCAAAATGTAGTAAGAGTGAAAATGAGGGCCAACGTAGTAGCAGAGTTTATGACTAATAGACAGCCACATTACAAATTATAAATAAATTATCAATACATTCCATGTGTTTATGTCTGAACTCTTCTGCTCCTAAACCAGCATGTTTCTGTGTCAATATATTGCAGCATGAGACAGTGCTAAGTTGATTCAACTGTATGTTAATGTTCACAGATTTACTGAGGCATCCTATTACTAAAGCGATTAGGTTTGGTACACATAATGTGATGTTGTCAGCTATGTTGATGTTGGCTCAGAAGCCATTCAAATTAGCATTGCTCGTGGCATTTTGTATATACTCCGATGTCGCTCATAATGGCAATATTGAAGAAAATACTTCTGTAGGTGTCACACAACACCCCACCTGTCAGAGAAACAGATTAAGCAGAGTTTAAAGGCAGCATTTAGAAAACAAAGGGATGAAGCATTAGGAATTACATGATCATTTACAAATGACTGCTCCGAAAATCTTGTGTTTATATATTTATTGCAATTTTAGACTGTGTTTACATTATGAAGACATAATGCCTGCGCATGCTGTTGGGTTTTATAGAGGCTTCTTACAGACATTTACATTAGGAATTCAGTTTTGAAATGTGAGTCATTCACAAATTAGGCTGATGTTTACTAAAATGAAATTCATACCCAAACCCCCAAATGGCTCTGATGGTGATTAACCAAAATCAAGTACTGGAATACTGCAATTATAAAAAACCAAGCTGACAATTAATTTTCAAAAGGAGAGAGTCACCTAATATATATCAAATGTTGATGCATTTACATAGTCTGTCACTACTGCAAGAGCTTTGTCAAACAGTTCCCATTTTCCCTGTAAAAGTAGAACAGTAGCACATTAAAAAACACCTCTTTACAATGTTATTTCCTTGCTGAAAAATGTACTCAGTGAGCTCACTTACATTAGCCCATCACTTCCAAATGCTCATTGCATTTTATAATATCATCTAATTTTAGTAATCACAGTGTCTCTATAACACGGGTAAGTAGAAAATTGCATTCCCATTTCCTAGCTGAGTAATTGAAAGAAAAAAACAAAAGAAAAGAGAACTCGTAAGTCACTTTCCAAGGTCACTCAGATGAGAAATGGCATAAATATCTAAACAGCATTCATGACCAAAACACCTGCAATTTCTAGAACACATCTCATAACTCCCCTGAGTTTTACTTTCACTAGCTGTGTGTGAACAAAATCCCACCAGTACATAGATAGCACTTAAAGGTTACAGGAAACTTTAACCATATATTATTACACATAATCCCCACAACTGTGTGAAGGTGGGTATTTTTATCCCATTTTGCTCATGAGGAAAATGGAAGCTTGAAAGAGATAAATTGACTTTTCCAAGACCACATATATGATCATTGGCAGAGCTAGGATCAGAGTTCAATTTGACTTCAAAAACAGCATTCTTTCCTCCTTCCCGTTACTACAATTACCTTTTCCTGAGTCCTTGCTGTCTCTGCCAGTAAAAGCATATTTTGTTTTTCAATATCTGCATCAATACCACCTTCTCCACAACGCCGTTAATGCCCCAGTGTTCCCACAAAGAATCTGTATAAATATCTTGCATACAATTATAATATGTGACTTATTTCTTTTTGTAGAATAAAGCAATAAAGGGAAGGGACCTTATGTATAGTACTTGTTCAGGGAACACAGATTAAACAAATGGATGAATTAATGAATGCAATCATTAAGGAAAAGGGGTTTCTTTTGGTTTTTGTGTTTTTTTTTTTTACATAACACTCATAAGATAATAGTTGACAGTATGTTTAGAATATTATCTGACTTCCCCACCAGGAAAAAGGCTGCATGTGGATCTATCCTGACCTGAGTACAGGAGACGGCAGGGCTAATGCTTGGCAGTAGCAAAGAGCAAGGTGGGAATTAAGTCCCAGTCCCAGGTGAGGGTAGTCCAGGAAATCTGGTGAATTCTGAAGATTCAAGTCTCAGGGAGCAGGAAGGGGTGAATTCTGGATCTTACAAAACTGTATATGCTCTAGTCATTAATGGGAGCTTGTCAAACAAGTTTTTGTTGTTGTTGTTGTTGTTGTTTTACCAAGAGCTATTCTTCTTGTTTTTGCAACTTATCCAGACAGGGTCCCAGACCATCTCATCCATCTAAATTGCCCTCAACATTTGCAATCTGTCAGGTAGAAGTTAGGCCAGAAGAGTCATTACTTGCTTGTGACCTCACTAGACTACAGTCTCTGTGGGCCAGGACTGTGTCTTGATCATCATGTTCCCGGTACAAGCAAAGTGCCTGACACTCTAGGGATACATAATAATACCTTTGTAAAAAATAAATAATCAACTAAAACCCCAGATGACTATAGGGGGAGGGGCCCCCTGTGGTAGGTCAGCTTGTTCTCAGGAAATGCTTTGCAGGACGAGATTAGCTTCCTAACTTTCCCATGGTACAGCATCTAGCCGTTCATCTTGAAGAGTGTGAAGCCTTACTTGTCAGCATGCATAGACTGATTTGTCTCTCACATACAGACCCACATTAACTTAACTCACAAAACTGATAAAACCAGAGTGACAACTGTTTTATTTTACTATAAGATCAGCTTGATTCAGTTTCTCAATTCTAGCTGGCATGAAGACAAAATATATAGGATATCCAATTATAATAAAAAAGCTCCTGGATGAGAATACAATAGAAAAATTGGATATTCATATAAAACCACCACATTATAGTAAGGAGGATCTTGACAAAAGAGGTAGGAATAGTCAAATTAATTGGCTAAATGTCTTTTTTACTCACCAGACTGCCAGTATGGGTCTAGTCCCCATTACACACCTTGTTGTCCTTGTTTGTCCTGAAAGCTGGTAGTGCTCTCTTTTGATAGATTCATTCATTTTTTTTTTTTTAATCTATATTCATGCATTTCACTGGCCTACTCTCGAATCTTACAGGCCTGGGAGCTAGTCTGCCTCTTTGGCAGTTCTTTCTCACCTATACTGACATTAAAATTTTACTCTTAGAGCAGGGAGAGCAATTAGATTTACCTTATTGCAAAGTTCCTAGGGGAAGCCCCACTGTATCACGATGGCATAACAACACTTAGATAAAAATAAAATTAAGAAGAGAAAATGTGATTTTGAGTAGACTTGACTGAGTAGCAAGTCAAACTCTCACAATGTCAGGAGAAACATAATTGCTAATGAACCTGGCCTGAGTCCGTGGTACTCTCCGGGCCCCACAGATGAAGCCAGTTGACCACGTGCAGGCAGATACAGACTGCCCAGGTCTGGGATCATGGGCAAAGGAGATCTAAGCTCTTGACCCACATCCTGGTTTTCTGCACCCCTCGTTCAGCTCTCTCTGAACTCTTACAAGAGTATGACAACTGGGCATCTCACATTGCCTCAAGGTTGTGTCCCATCATGCGCTCCAGCATTAGATACTCAGTGAGAAAACGGACACAGGCAGTCTGACATGGGGGAACTGGAGGAATAAATACTATGATCTCACTTTCCTCCCTCCCTTTCTCTAACTTCTTTCTAATTGCCTCCTGTTATCCCCTTAGGGTAAAGAGCAAAGTAGAGAAGGACCCAAGGGGCAAATAGGGATATCTTAAACAGTAGATAAAAATGCAAACAAGCAGTGGGGATTTGGTCAGATCCCTTTTCTAGACCTCAATTTCCTTATTTTTTTAGAATGGGAATAACAATAACTACAGAATTACTATAATAATTAACTGAGCTAGTTCACAGAAGAGTGTTTAACAAAGCACCTGGTACATAGTAAGGGCTTTCACTATGCCAGCTATCATTGTTGCTTGTGTTATTACTGCAACCTTTACCCCAATCCACTTTTCTACCCCCACTCACCTTGAACAATCCGTCCAGCTAAGCTCCATCTTCCGAAGGTTGGATTCCTGTTTGAGAACCCTGGTTTGTAAGCAATGCCTTCTTACCTGGTGATCCAAATGCTGAATCCTTGCCTTCCTGCCTTCCAGATTCCCCATAATGAGGCTCTGCTGACCATTATCACACCTGATAAGAACTGCTTCATTGAACTACCCACTGATGAGCAGTGCTACACCTGCTGAATGTCAGTCTTCTCACCTTAACTTTCAGTGTAGGGGTAGGGGAATTCCTAGCTTTGGGATTCTCTAAACCCTATGTTTTTGTTCTTAACTGGCTAAAGTTGATATAACCATATTCCCAGATATGACAATGATAAGAGTTGTATTTTTAAATCCTTGGGGTTATTCAGAACCATATACATTACTGTAGCATTTAAGAGTGACATTTAGAGAATGAAAGGAAGCACCATTAGGAATTATGGATCTGTATAAAAATGAATACAAATGTAAACATAAAATACCTTGGTCATTCCCTGTTTTCTTCCTGAGTCTATGGTTTATGGGTGAAAGCTTCATTGGCCACAGAAACCATTCTGGAAGGATCATTACCAATTGCATAAAAGTTTGATAGTCAAAACATATTAGGTGTTTGTTGACCATAGCTTACTGAAAATATGAACATAAGTGGAGCAAAGCGGAGACTTGAGGATTGTTCTGAGACTTTAAATACCAACAGTATATTTGAATCCAGTAATTTACTGTTGCCAACTTAGTATAGCTCTAAGAAGCACTTTAAACTCTATTGCTGGCTGGAGTAGTCATTTGATGGGTGAGGGGTTTTTGTTTTATTTTTTAACAGGTTTATATTCTTGTATTTTCTTGACAACAAGATTCAACTATTGTGTTTCTATCCTTAAAGCCCTACTCTCCTCAGCCCACCTTGGGCATGAGGAAGTGATACTGAGAATGATTTTATCCTCACTCTAGGATCATACCCTCAAAATGAGGTAGAGAGGCTGGCTTTGTTTTTTTCAAGGACCCAGAATCCAATAGAAAACTGAGCTGCTGTAGGAATGAAAAAAGGGTGAACCTGAGAGAGTAAGACATCTATCACTTAAGCTGAATACCTGTAAAGTACCTAAATCAACATAATTTATACCCCAGGATTTCTCAGCTTGATTTGATTTCTTGTGCTCTAAATAGTTGGCTTAGTGTGACATATTCCCTATGGATGGTAAAAACTCCAAGATTGTAATTGCAACTACATAAATAATAATGTGTGTAATAAAGGGTAATCAGAAAATGTGAAATCCTCAGCCAATGCTGCTGACTCCTGGCCTAAAGCCTTGCATGTATCTTTGGAAAGTTTCAAATGTGGTCCATGAAAAAAACCAAAGAAACAAAAAACAAAACAAAACAGAAACAAAACATAATTATGAATTATATTGATGCTGTGATTAACAATAAGATCACCATTCTTTGAAAAAAAAAGTAAAATGGCATTATTTTTTTAGTGTTACATAAACAACATAGAAGAATAAATGGATTTGAGTATTTAAATAAGGAGAAAAACAGCTATGTCAGCCATTTGTCAGTAACACAAATGAATTCTATAGCCATTCTTTGGTCTGTTGATTGAGGGTTTTAGGTGATGGAGTAACGACTCACCACTGGTAGGATTCCCCCATATGCATGCAAAAGTGCTGCTCACAGACTGTTAGTGGAACACAGAATCTAGCAGAAAAATGTTTTCCTACACCATTAAACTTGTTCCTCATACTGTTGTACAGCACCTATACACGAATTAGCTGTGAGATCTTGGACTATTCACTTAGCCTTATTCTCCAATGGGAAAAAGAGATTTGGGTAAGATGATCTTATATTCCCTTACAACTATTGGATTAGGGGAATCTGGGGTACTTATACCTGACTACCTCCAGAATGGCAGGACAATCAAAAGAGCTGAAGTTGATTGTCAATCTCATGCAAGCAGAGTTCTAATTTTAACAATTATATGCTATATTTTTGGTGGACAATTTGGTTGACAACTTTTTTAATACCTATGTTTCCTCAAGAGATTAAAAAGAGCTCTTCATAGAAAGTTACATTTTTGATTGTCAGTTTCCAATAAAACATAAACAAAGTGAAAAGTATTCATTCAATATACTTTTCCCAAGCCATTTGTTCCCCCTCCTCCTCTTGGCCTATTTCTTTCACATAACTTTTCATCAGTTTCCTAGAATTGTCTACTCAAAATTCAATGCTCATAAATGAAATAAGTGACTTCTCCATAACCAAAGATTCTCGATTCGAATGTATATCTCACCATGTTTTGGACCATATCACACCACCACCTTTGTTATAGTTGAAGAACCCCTAAACCAAAGGCACTCAACCCTACAGTGACTTACACAGCCTGTGTGTGATGTGTGTCCTAGAGTTAAACATGTGTTTATTATGGGTGCTTTATACAGGACTATGGTTACCTGTCCTGATTAGATCATTTTTTCTGAGAAAACTCGAATACAAAGAATAGAGAGATTTAGAAGATATATAGTAGCACAGAAGATAAGACACATAGAGAGTTTGCAATAAATAGGAGCCATGAAACAGGGATAACCATGAGTAAATGAAAGCTGGGAGGTGGCCTGATTCCAGTCAATAGCAGAAACAGAAGTAGAGAAAGGAGTTACCAGAGGGTGAAGGGAGAGGGGAGGGAAAAATGGGTAAAGAGGGTCAAATCTACGGTAATGGATGGAAGCCAGACCTTTGTTGGTGAGCATGCAATATATAGCTATCAAACCTCAGTGCTGTACACCTGAAATTTATATAATGTTATTAACCCATGCTACCTCAATAACAAATTAATTAATTAATTAATTTAAAAAGAAGAAGTAGAGAAAGAATTACAGAGTGTGAAACTGAGTCGAGGGGGTAATTCATTACTAGAATTTTGAGACGACTAGAGCAGCTTAAATTCTTCCTGAGTTTCAGCTCTCCACCAGGCCTGACTGTGTATCTGCTGGGAATTTTTTCAATGCTTGCTGACTCCTCTGTGTGAAGCTTGACCGAAAACTCATGTTATGGAAAGAAACCTACATACCATCCTGATCTTTGACAACCTGAAAGAGCCTGACATAGATACACTTCAGTAAAATCGACCTGTTGTATCGGGTTCAAAATGGGCTTATTCCTAAATATGGAAAGCCTACTGTATCTCAGCGAAGGTGGGCTGAAGAGAGTTATAGTGAAGTGTACTTCAGTCTATATTCCAGGTTTTAGTAAAGAGTGTTAGTAAAGGTAAAAGAGGACAAGGAATCTGAAACTAAAACTAAAATCTAAAAGCTTATAGGAGATGAACATCTACAAATTGCATTTATGTATGCTAGACCTGTTCATCATTTGCAGGGATAGTCAAGATTGAGGCGTAATGAGATTATTTTGTAAATGGAGTTTGGTTAATGTTATCATTGCTTTCATGAATCCCTGGTATCAGCAGTATGGTTTATCATTCCCTACCAGAGAATGTCGGAAGAATTGTATAAATTAGACCACAGAATGCTTACTCTGTCTGCTAGTTATTGAAGTATTTATCAGCATGCTAATTAGAGTTCTATTTATGAGGCTAAAAGAGCTCAGAGCCAGTTTCTCACAGTGGGCATAGATTCCAGAAAAGCATGGCTACATCTGGTGTGTACCTTGCAGCTCAGCATTGATATATTATTCATTTTATAGCTAGCAGCAGTTTTGCAGGCAATATCTTTCTGAAACAGTGGATTCAGTACAAATAGCAACGTAACTATGATATGGTTGCTCTGTTCTGTCAAGTGGAAAACTTGAAAAGGAAAACCTGTGTGATTTGAATATCCTTGTAAACTGGGTTTAATGCACCTTTAAATGAAAGAAGAGGAGTTGATCACAGAAACAAAAGCACTCAATACATCCCTCACCCTGATCTGATGCAAAGTAAAACTCCTGGGATGTCAGGAGAATGAAAGCCATTACTGAAGGGCTATTTCAGGAACCAAGGAGCCCAGAATACTTTGACACGTGGAAAAAAAAAGGCCACTTTTTCTCTACTCTAATTTAGTTTGTCAGTCAGGCAATATGCCAAGAACAAATTTATTTGTTTTGCCTAACATAATTGCTAATTTGAGGATGCATATTTTTTTCTTTTCCTTCAGTCCATTTATTCTTATGTTTAATTTGGGATTCAAAACAGGAGGGATAAAGATCATGCATTCCTTAGAGTAAAAGATAACTACTTTTCATTGTCTGTAAGTCTGGGCAAAATGCAACTGTAGCTGCTGACCAATTTCATTTATTTATTTAGAAAGATGGATGGCTCTGGCTGGATTTTAAAATCCGGAAAGGGCCAGTGTTATTTATCAAGTTAGTTACTCCACCAAAGGTATGGCAAAATCTTATAACATCATTTTGCCCACAGCCATCAGCACTGTGTCCCCCAATGACCCTTTCCATTACGTCTTCCACACAGTTCACAGGAGTGTCCTGTGATTTACATGAAGGATGAAAGCAGATTTGAGAAGCCTGAAGCCATCCCCACAATGTTACCTGATTGATAGATGTGTAAACATTGATAATCCTACACTTTGGTGGTGTTGAAGGACAAGAAAGTATTTTCTAACTCTGCCTTTTAATCTTCAGCATCTCACCTAGAAAGACAATTTAGGGCTAAAGCGAACCATAAAATATTGGGGTAGAGATAGGATGCAGAAAATAAGGAGAATGGCCATTGATAAAATGCCATTTTTTTTCTGTGATGAATTTTCACCTTATTCTGAATACCAAACTGACCAGGTCAGGCTAATACAAGTTGTTATAAAATGGCAAAAAAAAAAAGTAAAATCAGAGTTTTTTGTTGTTGCTATAGACAGGGGATTTGTCACAGGTCTTAATAAAGCAGAACAAAGGCTTGGGTCCACAGTGGCACTTGGTTTGGGGAGAAATTTTGTTCCTCTCTCTATCTTTTATTCATGACTTTCACTTAACATTTTTATTTTAGTGAATTCTCATTAAAATAAGTATCAAAAGAATGTACAACCTAAGAGGAGTACATGAAAAAAAGAGAAGAGAGCATCAAAGCCAAACTCTGTCCCCTCTAGGCTTGGGAATTTTTTTTTTTTAATCCAGCTGCTGTTCTATCTTTTGTTCTTCTATTTCTTTACTACAGCTCAGTATTATTAGCAAATGCACCTGTAGAGAATGGACTTAATATTTCTTCTCCTGATTTAGGAGCTTCCTTGTGAAAGATGGCATTGTGGAGACTAGAGGGCAAATGGCAAGTCCTTGCCTTCCAGACTTCTCAGATTATGTTGTAAATAACAAATCAAGGCAATACGGTCTAAAAAATTAACAGGTAAGAGAGAGGTTGAGTCTCACATGAAAGATTCAAGAAGGCTAAATAGAAAGTAAAAAATATTAAGTAGGGCCTTGGAAGATAGAATTTGAAGAATGGAAAGAGAAATTGGCCATTTGGTACAGAGAGAAGGCAAATGAAAAAAATGTAAATCAATATTTAAAGAGTTAACTACTTATATAAGGCAAACTTAGAACAAATTTAGAGGAGGCCATCTTTCTGAAGTGTGGGATAACAAGCAGAGTGTTGGGATGTGAGGGAAAATATCGGAAGTTAAGGTTATAAAAAGACACAATGACCCACTTTGGGAGCATGTTGTCCCTCATGCTGAAGGGCCATAGACCACATTTAGGAAGGGAATAACCTAAAACGACATGCTAGAAAATGTACCTCTGGCAGCACTGTTAAGAATGGATTAGGATGTGTAGTGACTGATGGCAGATACCAGTTAATTAATTACTGTAGCTCTGGTAAAGTTTCAATGAAATGTTAAAAATAACTAATAATTCTACAAGTGTGTTGGAATTTACAACATTCTCTCACACAGCTTTTCTCATTTGAATACAGCCCGATATAGTTGCAGAAAGGCAGCACTAAAACTAAAGCACAGATGTGAGATAGTTTAGACATTAAAGGGTCGGACTACTGCTTGAACATGGACAATGAGAAGGCAGTCAAAGGACTTCAGTCTGAGTTGACAGCTACACACCATCTTCACTACCACCAATATACTGAGGACATGTTAAGAGTTAGGCCCTTGCTGAGAATTTATATTAGATGATTTTATTTAATCCTCTCTACAGCTATATGTACTCACCCCATTTTATAGATGTGAAAACTGAGTCTATGTGTAAATTAAGAAATTTGTCCAAGGTCATTTAGCTAGCAAGTGACAGAGTCAAGACTTGCTTGAATCTGAAGTTGTCAACCACTTTAGCATGTAGTCCCTTCCTTAACATTGTTCAGTGACAGGCATAGAAGCCAACTCTTTGTTCATATCTGTATGTTTTATGTAAAATTTGCAAATCTTATAAAAATTCAGTTTGACTTTTTTTTAGGTTATTCATTATTTAATTCAAGGATAAACAGTACTTTCTTTTAAAATATGAGCCAGGAGTCTGTCAGATTTCATTATAATGGCAACAGATCCAATTTAAAGAAACTTGGCAATCTCTTGCCTCACTAGAATTTGATTAAAATGGTATACAAATAATGGGAAGCTTTTCTGCCAAGATGCTATAGCATCATGACAGAGTCACCTTCACTCTTAGATACCAGTTACAGCAAAAATCCTTAAGCCTCAAGGGGAAAAAAAATGTTTTCCATTTACCACCTAGACACATATGACATTTGCATTCCCAATGTTCTCATATGCAATCACAAAGTCATTTCTGACATGCCTGACTTTTAGCACGCCTACATAAGCTGTTGTGGGTTTCTTCTGGAGCCTAACTGAAAGCCTTCTGGCCAGTGGGACCACTTAGAAGGTTATTGCTTCAATGCACTAAGTGGGCCCTTGGTGGCAAGAAGCAATTAATGGCTAGTCCAGAAATGCTTCATAATAGCTTAAATCAAGAATAAGAATGAAGCTTTTTATTGCTAAATCTTGTACAATGTATTTCTATATGTGTAAATATGTATACTTCCGACAGATCCTTATGATTTTTCTATATAGGATTGTGCCTCAAAACACAGGCCACCCAGTGAGAATTTCTTTTTCTCTATGTACTTCATTAATTATACAATTATATTATCTACAGAAAGGGTGTATTTGAAATGACTTATGCAAAGAAAGGTTTAAAGGTGTGGAATCATACTATTATGAGCATTTAGGGTTTCTAGCTGAAATGATAAAGTCACTCAGTCACAAATATTAAAGAAATGATGATGATATTCTTTTAGAAAGTAAATATTATGTTTCTCAGCTTGTTTTTCCCTTGTATTTGTATGTTACTCATTTTATTCATAAATTTGTCATGGAGTAAGAGAGGAAATAAACAACAGTCTGTGTTAAAACTATGTTTTTCCAGAAAAAGTACTAGCACGGGGAAAAGCCTATTTAAAGAGTATTGTCTCTTTGGTTAAGCAGGAAATGAATTTGCTACAAAGGGTTGGAACCCGCTCTGATAGAATTGAAGGTAATTAAAATCTAATCGTAGAATCTAACCATTTAAATTGCAATTTAAATTGGTCAAATAGGATTGAAATCAGAATACTTGACAACCTTAAAATGGGACTATAGGAGATTCACTGTGCATGTAAAACATTTGTTTATCCTAAATTGAAATGAACATTGCATGGATGAAATGAAATAGTTTCTAAATTTATATGAGTTTTCATTAGTATGAAAAGATGGCTGTGAGGATTTGCATCTTACAATATACAATGACAAAGAACAACTGGCATAAAATTAAAAGCTTTCAATAACAAACAAAAGATGATTAGGTATTTGCTGTTTATGAGATCTTATTATTCTACCATGTATGTAGTTTATTATATAAAGTCTGAAAATGGGAATTCTAAAATATCAAATTACGTTAATTGCTGACTTAACCTAAGGCAGCATGGTTAGACTTAACACCTATTCTCTCTCCGAGTGTAGAAAATTTAAAGTTGCAGTGCATGTAATTATACTTTTCCACATGTAATTAAACCATTTTTATTAAAATGTTAATATATTAAAGTAGTTTGATACATGAAGTAAAAGAAATACTGTTTGCATTTCTTATAGGAAATTAACAAAGCTCAACAATAAGAAATCTAATGGAAATTTAAAGAGATTCTGGTTCACCAAAGTGAATGATGGTCTCCCAAGTTTTTGCTGAACATTCCTTCCAGTGTATCACTAATTCCTACTACTTTACTAGTTCCCTACAGCACTGGGTAGAACTTAGTTTCATAGCCAACCATCAGGTGTCCTGTGTTGTTGAGTATATGATGTACCACATTTACATGGGTCAGACTTCATCTTGTTCCAGATGACCAGGGAGAGGATTTTCAGGCTTCATTGGCCACATAAAATCTAAACCTCTGAACAAGGATATGAGTTGTAATACACTGAAAGAATAAAGTACTAATTGTAAAAGACACATATGGGTAAGATCAATTTTGTTTTCTATTTCAATAGTTATAACTTGAAATCATTTTCTAATTAAGAATTTTTTTTGGTTTTAATACATTTATACATACAAACTTCTCCACACACCCCTCACACACACACGCACACACAACCTGCACTTTTGAAGAACTTTAGCTTCTTGAGAATTTGTATTTCAAGCAAACGAGTGCTTCATTCATAATAAAAGGCTTGACCACCATATAACATAACCACATAACCTCAATTAATATCCCAAAATGGAAACACAGGTAGGAAAAGAAGTTTCAATAAAAATAAGAAAACCTGGGTCTCTGTCCATTAGCTTTATTGAAATTGTAGACAAGCAGATGTTCATAAGAGAGTGTATTTATGTATTTTCCCACAGAAACAATGTTGAAATTGAAAGCTGTGCTCTTGACAAGAGACTTGGCATAAAAGTAAACCTAGCTTAGGCCAATGGTGTCATAAAAATAAGCAAAAAATTGTTCCATATATTTAATAGTAAAATTATGCTTAGGGTCCAATAAAATGATTATAAATATTCTGCACAAATTGATTATACAAGAGGGCACTTTATGCTATAAAGTATACATCCTACACATAAATAAAATTGTGCTATAGTATAAATTGAAACTGCTTAAAATTAATAGGCTAGCTATAATAAAAATTAAGCATTTAACAATATTTTCCTTGCCTTTTTAGAACTTTTATGATTTGAATGGCCTGGGTCTGTTAAATTGCTATCTAGGGAAGTTTGAAATGACTCTTTTTCTCTTTGAAAGATTCCATTTTGACCTACGTGATCTAGGCTGTGAGATTCTGGGACTGCTCAGCAGAATACAGCATAAGAGAAGTAAGCTGAGAATAAGCAATGGGTAATAACCCATAATAACCCACGTGCACTAGATCCCCTGGGGGTGGCCAACCACCTAAAATTCAAAACGAAACCTCAGACAGACTTAGACATGATCTGGGCTGAGGTAAAATTCCACAGGGGAAAGGTGATAAAAGAGACCCAAAAGAGGAACCTTCCAACAGCAACTCATGATTCTAGTTTATAATAGAACAGGACCTGGGTAGCAACTGCTAGGAACAGAGACAGAGAAAAGGACTATGCAGGCTATTGAAAAAGGAGAGAACAAGTCAGGAATTAGAAGTCCAGTCATGAGAGATGACAAATTACAGGAAAGCGTGTAGTCTGATGGACACACAGATATCCAGAGAATTCCCAGAGACCCAATGGCAATGGGTCTTGGAAGCAGCAAGACAAACTTAAGATCCTATTCTCACCCCTGATGGAGAAGGGGCCCCCAACACTGCCAGGTTTATCTTCTGTGGCTCCAAACTAAATTTTCAGAAACCTGCAGTCCTGCAGCCTGAAGCAGGCAGGGACCCATACTTCCCCCAACGCACAGGCACTTAAATGTCATTCAGTGGCCCCAACGCACACCAGACACTTAAATGTCACTCAGTGACTGCAACACACACTCAAATGTCATTTACTGACCCCAACATACAGGCGCTCATATGTCATTTAGTGCTCAAAAACCAAGTTCTTTTTCCAGAATTTAGTCTTGGTGGTAGAGAAACTTTTTCCAACAAATAACTTTGGTAATTTCTTTCTGCCAAAGAAAATACAAACAGGGAGTTGGGGAGGGGGGCTGTTTTTAAAGGAGGAGCAGTAGCTGTACTTCTCTACCTTGAGGCTATGCTACCTGGGGAGGTGTTTATGGTTTGATTATTTGTGTACGGCCTTGAAGCTTTTTATTTCAGTTTTTGGAATCACATTTATTACTTTAATTTATTTAAATCATTCTAACATAGATACAGAGGGAATTATCATCCTCATTTTAGAGATTAGGAAACTTGGAGAAGCAGTAAGTGATAAACACCAATTTGAGCTTCAGAACTTCAGGCAGGGATCTATCTGTGCTCAGTTCCTTTCACATAGTAGATCCTCAAAAGTATTTGCTGAATGAATGAATGAAGAGACGATTTTTTTTCCCACCAAAGTGCTATGTGTAAGGCACAAGGAAGAAAAGTGAAGTCACAACAGGGCTGAGGAATGAGGATAATACTAATCGCTAACATTACTTGCATGCTTACTATGTCAGTCATTGGATAAGTACGTTATACTCATTTACTTCTTAGAACAACTTGTAAAGATAGGTTGTATTACTTTTCACATTGTACACACGAAGAAGCCACAGGATGCGTTTCAGAGCTGGGATTCAAACCAAGATAGCCTGACACAGCAGCCCATGCTCTTAACCTCCCACCACCCTATATAGAAACAAATTAAGAAGCCAGAAGTCACAATAATGGCAAGAAGCAGGCACCATAGTAATGGGAAATCAGGCAAGGTGGAAGATCTCATAGCTACTGAGTGCCAGGTCTTTACCTAAGTTGGCCCTAGTCCTCAAATTAACCTGAAAAGTTGGAATGAGAGTCTTCACTTCATAGGTAAACTGAAATTCAAAGAAGCTAAATGACTTCCCCCAGGGCATGCAGCTAACAAATGACAGGACTGTGATTCAAATCAGGTCTGTCCAATTCCAAAGCACATGTTTTTTTCTATTATACAATATTGCTGGAGAACAAATCTATACGATCTAGACAATAGAACTGTTCCATGTGCAGGAGCAGGTCTCTGTCCCTAATGAATGTGGTACAGAACCGCAGAGGAAGTCTAGCTTGTGTATGTCTTGACCAAAGAATGGTCTTTCTCTATCTGACAAGTTCATTCCTTTTAAGCATATAAATTACTGCCTCCAGAGAATAAATAAAGAGTTGTGAGGGAGAAAGTACACACCTGCCCAGCCAGGTCATCCAAATCACCCTGGTGATCAATAAGTGAAGGTATAATCAATCAGGTTAAAACAGATTGATTTCATGATGGAAGCGCATGTCCAGTTTGAGACACTAGGTAGTATGGCTCTTTTTTCCTATTTGGGGGTATAGGTGATGCCACATATCCACTGTGATCTCTTTTCAGCTTTCTGGAATAAGATTTCTTCAGTCTTATTCCAGAGCAGTGGTTCTCAAACTTTAACATGCAGCAGAATCAACCGGAGGGCTTGCAAATAGAAAATAGGAGTTTCTGAGTGAGTTGGTCTGGACTGGGTTTTGAGAAATTGCATTTCTAATACAAGCCCACATAAGACTGGTGGTGCTGGTCAGGGGACCATACTTTAAGGAGTATGGTTTTAGAGTTATTGCAAGTTTCCAATTCCTTTCTCTTTACTCCAGACCAGGGGTCAGCAGACTGCAGCTCGCAAGCCACATGCGGCTCTTTGGGTACGTTCCGTCTCAATAATTTTCCGACCCCTGAAAGAGCCAATCCTGTCCCTCACAACAATTTAAAAATTATTCAAGAGCCACAAATATATTTTTACATAATCACCATTATGTGAATAATATCCTTTAAAAACTTTATAAGTGAAACTATGATAGTTTTATTTTCATTTTCAATTTTACTTCAGAGCCTGCAGCTCTCAAGCTGCAGTTTGTTAACCCCTGGCGGCTCTTCCGTCTCAAAAGTTTGCCAGCCCCCACTCCTGACCAATGTTGGCTATAATATACCAGCTCTCAGGAATGAGCAATCTGCTTTACAAGCAAAATGCTCAATTTCTTGACTTCCAATAAGGCCCCAGGAAGCTCTAAGTACTGATTTGCTGAGTTTATGAATTTCATAGTGAGTTCCACATTTTCCCTGAGGATAGAAAGCACAGACATAGATGAAAACTAGGATAAAAGTTAAGAACAATCATGCCTATACCTTTGTGATTACGCAGAGATCCTCAGAACTCAATTTTGTCCTGCATGGTTTAGATTCCTTGGGGTAGCCCTGCATAATCAATATCATATAGAAAGTTAGTCAATAATGTGGGACTTGTTCATTTTTCAGCCAATCATCAGATAGAAACAAGGTTTTGCTCATGTTTTGAAAGTGATTTTTTAGAAAATAATCCTCATAGCTTCACTGTAAGCCTTTGATTCTCATAGTTTTGAGAGCTCAGCTGGGGAAAGCTATGACAGACTTTTTCATTTTGACAGTTCCTTTGGAACAATTATTTAATGTGAACATTATTTAAATGTGAGAAGGGAGTGAGTATATCTTGGTGTAGTTTTCTAAAATTCAGTCTCAACATCTTATTTTCCATCTATATTTAAAACAGCATATTATTCTTTGCTTCTTGGCTTCCATGTAGAGTTTGCTCAGAGCTTACATACTGGGGGAAGTAATTTAAACTGAAGAGCAAAAAAATACACATTGATGTGCTATCCATGGCTCTGTTATTCTCTTAATCCCATTTGAAGAAAGAAAATGTTGATTTTAAGCTGAGGCAAAATGTGATCCCTTTTGAACTATCCGGTTAACAATTTAGGAGAAACCACACACTTTTCGAGGCATTATTTCAAATTCTCTGGGTATGTACAAAGTTATACTCACTGGTTGCCATTTTGAGGAAAGATCCATTTTTGAGGAAAAATTTAACTCAAAAAGTTAATGAGTTAATAGAGGAAAGCTGCTGTAGCATTTTCTCTCAGACTTGCAGGAATTCAGACCTTAAGGTTTTATTTACAATGGAGTACTGGTCACCTATTCTAAGGGATACTTAATAGGTAATGGCGGGAATGTTCAAAGAGCCAACAAAGCAATGATCACTGTTCTGACGGGGAGAAGGGGTAATGTGAAAATGCAAAGAAAAGTTATTTGTTTACTTCAAAATATGGGTAATATTCAACTAAAGGGGGTAATCTGGAGAATTTCTACATCTTTTTTTACGTGCCGTATCTTTCAAGACTCGACAAGCAATGACGTTATACTCATTCTGGAAATTGCCTTTATGTACAAATAGCATTCATTAGATGCAGCTATTCTCAGCTCTGAAAGGCAAGGAAAAAATAAACTATTTGTAAAATTAAAAAATAATCCTGGCATGGACATTTTTTTTCCCTCAGGATGAGAAGGAAAATGCCTGGATATTGTTTTCAAGCACTCCAGCCATCAACTCCAGAGAGCATGGACAAACATAATTTTCATTGTTGACATAATAAAGATGATGATGCTTTTTAACCATTTCCCAGAGTATAAACTCCTTTTCAATGTCAGCCTGACTATGCGATCATAACAATTGCACAGATGAAAAACGTCAGATAGTTCATTCATTGCTGCCAGTAGAAGCCAGAGTTCCCAAAACTCTGCTTAGTATTTGCCGTTGTATAATCTGAAGTGAATTGCAAACCATTTGTGTGTGAAGTAAAATGTTAGAATTGTTTAGGAATAAACAAAGCAGTTGCATTTTCGCTATCTTTCAGAAAGGTTTGGATTTTATGCTTTCTTCATGTATATGCTTATTAGATTAGGTACAAAGAAATCTTTTCAGTAGATGAAATTACATAAAGCTGTGGATTGATGCAATTATCTCAATAATATCGAATAAACACTTTCCTCAACTTCTAAATTACCAGACAACTAATATTGCTTTCTGGTTTGAATTATCTGGATATTGTCTCAAAAAAAGAAAACATGCTAGGAAGTAGTATAAAAGCACTAATATTAAAAACAATTATTTTTCCTTACTGAACATAGCTATCATTTATATTAATTTCCCTCCTGTCTTTTTCTGTCTGAGCTCATATTATCTATACAGTTAGGTTTTTTTTCTTTTTATAGTATAGCGTAAGTATTTTCTCACTTGGTAAAGGTTTTTTTTATAACTGATTTTCAGTGTCTACATGTTATTATATCACAGAAAAATACCATAATACATCTAAGAATTATGCATTTGGGAACATTTAAGTGATGTCTAATACTTTTTTATTAGAAGATAATATGGTGCTAAACATCCTTATAGATAAATCAATGTATCTAACATTTTAAAGCTGTGAGTAAATGATGACACTATTTGAGTAACTTGGGTACAAGTCAAATCCTCTGATGCTAGCTGGCCACATGGACACCCACAGTAAAGACAATGTTTCCCAGACACCTTTGATGGTAGTGTGACTATGTGACTAAGTTCTTTCCAGTGGAGTATAAGAGAAAGTGTCCTGTGGCAGCCTCCAGGAAACTTCCTTAAACTATTGATGGTATATGCCATTTGCTTCTATTTATGAACCTTTCTCTAGTTTGGCACATAGAACAAGGGCTAGAGACCATGGATGGTGGAGTGTGAAATAAGACAAATCCTCATTATGTATCTATTGACAAACTGGAAAGAAAGCATTAAGGTTTTAATAAATCTTTTAATGAGAGAGTGAATCACATTTGTTCAAATTGTATTTTCAAAGTGAGGGTGATGCAAAAAAAACCACAAAACCAAACAAACAAAAAAAAACCACCTCATGATTTATCTCTATAGGTTTTAAGGAAGACTACTGGGTTTAATTTCTCAAGGAGCACTCTGCATCATTCTCTGTCATCTCATTTTATTGTATCAACAACAAAATATATGTTAGCAAAACAATAGTGTTTAAAGAACAAACCAGTTCCAATTCCCAACTAGTTAATAATTTCTAAAAAGGACTCTATTTCCTCTAGGGTAATTTTTCATTGTAGCCTATTGTTCACTACTGGGGGAAAAAAGGTTACAAACTACATGCAAGAGGAGAAATAGCTTCCAGACCTGTATAACTTTGAGGTAGAGTTGTATGAAATTGTCAAACCACGAATCCTCCAGGCTCTTCCAGTGTTAGTGGATCAGCCAAACCAGCAGGATTATTCAGTAATGGACCCCACTTTGAACAATGCTAATACAGTTATGCTCCTGATGAAAACTAACCTCAAAATCTGGGCCATATTGCCTTTGACTAAACCTCCGTATAAAGATGGCGCTTCTCTTTTCAATACAGAAAATGAAAGGAAAAATTGAGGTAATTATGTTGGTAATTTAAGTAAAACAAAATATCCAGATACTTGAGGCGAAAAGGAAATGGCGGTTTGAACGATGCAGATCACAATCTGAGCTCTCAATTTCACTTTGCAAAGAGTACAAAGCATTTCATAAATGAAGTTTACTGAGCAGAGATTTCCCAATATTATGTCTAGTACTCATGAGTAGAAGGCTCCCAATTCAATTCTCTCCTTGCTCTCGCAGTAAAAAGGGGCATTAATCAAAGCTATTTTATTTCTCCCACGTTATTCAAATTTTCAGAGACTGATGCTGTTTACCAATAAGTTATCAGGAAAGATATTCTCACCAACATGAAAATATAACTAATGCTTATCCAGTTTACACTTCCTTCGAGCCTCCGGAGGAGACAAGCCACCATCATGAGAAATATGGGCAACAGCAACCACTGATTCTGCTTTCGTCTCCTACCAGTGAACTTGTTCCCACTAAGAAGGTACCTCTCCTCCAGGTATCCATCATGTCCCTTTTTACATTTGCCCCCTATTATCTCAGGTTGGCTGTTTTATGTTCTCTATTGCCCCTGCCCTGTTGTCGCTGCCGATTTCATCACTCACTCTGCTCCAGCGACAACCATGCAGGATTGCGGGACCATCAGTACTTGCATGCCAGGCCTCCTTCTCCTGACAATGTGTGATAATTTGGCATGACTTTGGAGCTCATCACTGCACCGTTACCCATGGCCCTGTCTTTTATCTATTTGATTTATATTGCTAGCTAACATTAAAGAGGACCCTCTGTTCATAAGCCCCTACCTCCAGACATTAGATATTTCAAAACCCTTTCAATTGCAGACTGTCAAATTTTGTAACACTTTTATTTATTGATTTCCTTACTGCCACTTGGATTGATTAGGACTTGGTTTTCAGCAGTGTGGTACATGATGGTGGTATGTTACAAGTTTATCAGCTGTGAGAGCTCATTTTATGTTGATTTGACCAGACAATGGGTTGGGTGCCCAGACATTTGGTCAAACCTTATTCTGGGTGTGTCTGTAGGGTTTTTCTGGGTGAGACTAACATTTGAATAAATGAGCAAAGCAGATTGCTCTCCCTAATGTGAATGGACCCCATTTAATAGAACAAAAAGGCTGACCTTTCCATGACTAAGAAGGAATTCCTCCTGCCTGACCCTTT
>NW_017731475.1:388441-432447 GCF_001890085.2 Hipposideros armiger
CTAGGAATCTCTCAAACTATGCCTCATATGTGTCCACAAACAAGTGTCTCCTCTTGCTCATTTCTCACTTCTAAAAGTTTACTGCCTAACATCTTCCACAGCTGACATGAACCATCATGTCTGTGATGCTCCCAAAGTTAACTGCCAATTCTTGAGGACCCAGAGTAGTACTTTGATAAGACTGGATTCTCCCTGAGTCAGGAAAAGGATTTCTCCTCAATCCTGTGTCATTTCCCAAAACAAGGGATAAAAACAAGACCCTGATGGAACTGCCATGGGAGACTGTGCAACACTGGGCAGAAGCTGGGCTCCCTGTCTTTACAGTTTTTACTTTCCCCGCAACGTTTTAAAAATTGTAGGCTGTTTTAGTCAAAGTTCAAACTCGAGGTGAAGTGTACTTTTTTCTTTACCCTCAGCTGATCTCATGGACATGTCTCCCAACACAGGGCCATAACCAGGAAGGTCAGTGTGGGGAGGGTGAGCTCCATCTAGTGTCAGAGATCACTGACCTTTCTTATTAAATTAGGCAGCTTATTTTAGATGTAATCTTTCTTAATGTTTGTGAACGTAGAAATGGAATGTTGAGAGTAGGAAGGAGAAATATTTTTTTAAAGTCACTATTTTAACAATATTCATTTATAATTATTTTATTAAACAATCATCTTTTACATGCCATCAGACCTTACTGTTGAGTGCAAAAAATAATAATAATAATAACAGTCTGAGGTATTAAAACTGAAGAAACATTTGCACACATATTGTAAGGTTTCACACTATAGTAACCAGAATATTCAGTATAACTAAATACTACATACAACAGGTTTATAAAAACAAAGCTATATAAAACAAATCTGGTTTGTCTCATTATAGCTCTAATTCTCTCATTTATGATGAAAGGATGGCAAAAAATAATATGAGATTTAAGTTGCTTGCAAAATGATATGTCTGTTATTCAGACATATGATATGTCTGTTACCAGTTTTATAAAATGGTAGATATAATTTAAAAAGTCAACAACTGAAACAGTAGCCACCCCAAAAGCACAAAAATCAAACTGATAAACCAGTTTCAATGATATAATGTCCTATTCATGGGATTTAATCCTTGGATTAATGGCAATTCACTTAAAGAAAGTATCTGAAATAGATTTTCCAGAATGTTTCAATACTTATCCACATACATTTAGAGTCACTTAAGTAGTATGGTCCATCTTTTTCTTTTTGTAGGATTTTTCCCTTTAAATTAGAAAATACATTTGTTAACACAGATAAAGTTCAGAATGGTCATGTCAAAGTTATTTAGAAATAACACAGACTTGCTTTTTAAGTGGTAGCCTTCTTTATAGCAAAGAAATTATCCAGACATTCTCCAGATCCCATGTCACTGACTGTCTACACCTTGAAAGAGGAAGTTGAGGCAATTATGTAGTTAATTATTGCAATATAAACACTCTCTTCTGAACTATTCAGGCAAATCGGAGAAAAGGTGCTTTTTGATATGATGATTGGCTTAATTATTAACCTCAGGGTGTACACACTTCATTTGAAACCATCTAAAATTGCATAGTGATTTCCATGTAGTACAGTAAATTAAGTACTGAATAATTGGTCACAAACGTTGAATAGAAATTAGTTTCCACAGCAATTTTTATAGTTAGCGCAGCACTTCTAGGTTTTGCTCTTTGTCATTGAATTGTTTTATTTGTTCAATTGTGTGAATACCTTGAACAAAGGGAAGGTTGATTGATTTATTCAGTTAGTTTTGTAAGAACAGAGGCTGCATAAAACGTAAGTCTTTTTAAACCCTTTTGCAAAACTGATAAAGGCTCAAACACTTCTTGCAGCTTACTATTATAGGGAAATACTGTTTATTCTACGGCAACGACACCTTCAAGAAGACACCTTAAAAAGAAAGCCTCCTCCAGGCTCTTTATTTTGTCGGCATCAGAAATTAGTAGGAAAAGGAACATTTTTTTCATGGAGACTCCAACAGAAGTTCTGTAAAATACCCTTAACCTGCTTTCTCTTTGTTATACAAAAAGAAAGGAACCTAAGTTGTTAAAAACCCACATAGGAACACTATGCTTATATTTGGGGACAATGTCCACTTCCCACAACTATGGCTTGCTTTCCCATATCATGGTTCTTGAATTAAGAATAATCTTCGCAGTTGCCGCACTGCTGGAAGCACAGCTGCTGTCACAGCTGAGCTGTTTACCTGGGAGGAGCGTCAACACCTGCTGATGTTCTCACTTGAACCGGAAGGAGAAACTGATCACAGCCCAATGAATAATCATCTAGGGTCACTTAGTATCTTTCCGAGGTTAACGACTATTTTTACTGTTTGCTACACAAATGGATGCGCCACGTTAAGGTACATTTCCCAAGAGTTTTTCTGAAAAATGAATGTTGTCAGACAGAAATCAGCCCCAAACGCAGTAGGTTATAGAATTTGTAATTAAATCTCAGGTGTCCAAATTGGCCAGTCCAATTATAACATATCCCCAAACTGGAATTATCTGGAGCAAAACGAAACACTACTCATTTTAGGGACCACATATGCAAATCTAAATGGCATAGCCTTGGGTTTTAATGCTTAGGGGAAAAAAACCTGACAAATTCAATTTTTTTCTATACCTATTTTTTCTCTCTATAACCAATACTCAAATGAAAAATTGAAATAAAATAAAATACGACTGACGCTGTAAAACCTAAGTCCTGAATATTGTTTGCTTATTGTCGGTATACCCATTACTGCCGTACAAATACAGCTGACCACATACATAAGTGACAAGAGCAATGTCATCAAAATTATTTCACTACCATCACAGAGCTACACTGTGAAACCTACCAAACCTACTACAAATATCAAGTGCTGGCCGGCTTCAATTCAAATGGAACACCGACTGCAGTCACACATGTTATAGTCAGTGAGACTTCTCCCCAGAGCAGACCTGTTCCAGTCAGTCAAAGGCTGGGTTTCTTATGCCATTCAACACCAAACTGGTGGGTGCCTTCCTGTGTAGAAGGACCAGTGAGCACAGGAGAAGGGAAAAGCTCATGACTCCCAGAATGACCGTTCCCGATATCAGTGCGCCAGTGACAGCATTCAGCTGGAAAGGAGGTTCATTTGGAGAACCTGCAAGTAATAAAACACACAACAGTGGGCGGGTCCAATATCAGATTTATCTCATCTTACCCCATTTTATACCTGCAAAACATCTGTCATCAGAACTTATAAAATAACAGCATGACACTAGATATGAAACAATCTATTTGACTGTAATTCAATCCAATAACCAAAGGATTATACGGTTTAGAGGCCTGGTATCCCCTGGGCAACCGAAAAAAAAAAAAAAAAAGAAAAAGCCATCTATAAAATGCTATAAAAATTGACTGACAGATCACATATGAGTTCAAAAATCCTCAGTGAACTATTATTTAAAATAATACAAACTTATAAAAGCAGATATCATTATATTTAGTTGATTATAGTTTTGTAACTAATCAAAAAATACTTAAAATTTTTTATTAATTAAATCATATTTTAATTTTCAATATCTGTTAATTATCTTACCAAGCTGCGAATTGTTGGTTGGAGTCTCGTCTGGAGGGGGAAAAAAGAAAAACAATATTGTGTCTCCACAATATTTCTATATGTTTCTTATATTTATTATAATTCTATAATTACTTTTTACCATCATGTTCCCTCACCTTCACCCACAAGCTCCATGGGGAAGGCAATAATAAAAAAAAAATCCTCTTAAACCATTCTGTTTTCCCATTTTCTATTCCACATGGCCAGGATTTCACCATTTCTCTGTTCCCCAAACCCACACCATGCCACTGCCTTGGGCATACAAATATAATCGTAATATATATATTGTGCTGTATTCTTTTCTGCCAGTTTTGCTTCATCATTATCTTTTTAGTCATGTTAGTGGGGGCAGTAATTGTTAACAGCTATTACATTTTTTATAGCCCTATAACATGCCATTTTTTATTCTGTTATAGAGGGATATTCATTATTTAGTGCCGCTCTATTTTAAGAGTTGCCAATTTGCCAATTGTAATCTGCAAAAACATCACTTTAAGTTCCAAGAAGATAAATTCACACTGAATAACTAAATGAAAGGAAAATAGGACGTCTGAGCTTGAGTTGTAGTTTTATTTGCATTTGTGAAGTCAAAGATTGAAACTGTTGATTTTTCACGTTTCTCTGAAAAATGTAATAATAGATGCAATGAACACATTCACTCGGCTTCCCAATTTTTGTTACCCATTTTGTAGTCATATATCAGTTAACCCTTGAGCTTTACAATAAGTGGATTTCATATTTGTGTTTAAATATGTGTATGTGTCTGTGAGGGTTTGTCATTTGAACCATAAAATGTGTACAGCTGACTGATTTTGGGGTATAAATATTATTACAATTAATATGTATGTAGTGCCATACAGTTTACAAAGTGCTGTTTCATATGTTATCACATTTAATCCTCATAATAGTTGTATGGTTTATATATAATTGCTCACCCCATTTTGCAGATGAAGACTCTTCCATCTGTCACAACCTCCATGATAAAGTAAATATATGTTTAAATAAAAGCTCAGTTTCAGGATACTTTTTCTAAAATAATATAAACTAGCCAATTACAGAAAATATTTTTAGCCTACAAGATGAATATCTCAATCTACAAAGCTCCAGGATTAGTGTTTAAAACCATTGATGGGAGATGTTCTCCCTAATGGAGAACATGTCATGCCATTTCTTTTAAGACATGAATCTTAGCAGAAATGATTATTCTGCTGTTTGATTCCTACAGAGCAATGCCCAAAATTAACAGAGCACACATTGACAGAATTCTCTAGAATGATGCACTGCACTGCTATAGGACAAAAAGAAAAACAGCATCAATTTTCTTTATAGGGTACCTTTAGGAAAATCCTAACCTCCTACTGACACCATTTTATAGACACTTTCTTCTCATGGAAATAGATGGGATAAATGAATGATCTGTGATTGATTCATCCAAAAGATCCATGTGCCCTTTTCCCAAGACCAACTGCCTCACTGGAACATGGGGAGAATATATAATGCTCTAAAATTCCTTTTTAACAGTTATTATTTATTTAGAAATCACATTCATTTGCTTAAAAAAAAAGTTTCTATTAAAGAATAAAAAGCATCTTTCTCCTACGTGTCCCAAATTAGGCAAAAGTGCTTTGACAGGAAGCCCCCACTATTTTCTGCATCCTGAGGTGAAGGAAAGAATTCAGAATACCCCCTCCCATTCCACATTATCACCAACACTTCTGTAAGAAAAAATATCCCAGGTGTCACTCATGAGTACCTGACTCTGAACAAAATCCCCACATGAGGACAAAATACCAAATGACCCATGCCAGCTCCAGGTTCCAGGACTCTGAAAAAGTGAAAGCATCCTATCCTTGATAGATGGCTAAATTCAAAGCATGTATGTAATATTTGAATATTGTTTGGAATTCCATTGATAATGGATAAAGGTAGAAATAATAACTTTATCTGGTTGCTATTTCTGGCATCCTGCAATTTTAGTACTGTTGCAATAAAAAAATAAAGAAATAATCAATAAATCAATCAAAGCACTGTCTAGCCCAGAAAGGGAAGACAGACATTTTCCAGGAGCTTTTTGTCACCACACATTTCTGTTTTTCTCTCCCATCCACTTGGTCTTAACATACACAAAGAAATCTTCTAGAGTTAGAACAGGTTGCGATACTAAACTTGGTGGGCTCGTCTAAAACATAAAGTTAGCTGAGGACCTATAGGAAAAAAGTGGTAGCAGCAATACCACAGCTGTTAGAAAGCCAGCAGTAGCAGATAACTTGCCATTCTCCATTTTTTCTCTCATATATATAGTTGAAACAAATGGAAAAATAAACATCAGTACAAAGATATATGCAGAATAATTTTTTCCCCTTTCTTAGCACAAGCAAACTATTTTATTTAATCTTCAATTACTTATGTGGTAAAATGGACCATATATTTCAAGTTCAGAACCTCCAAACTTTTTACTTTCTACCCAGTTATGTTCGTTAATAGTCTATCTCTACCTTTTGACTCTGAGATCCCTGAGGGCAAAGACTATGGCTTATTCTCTATTGTATTCAAACTTCCTACCAGAGTGCCTGGCCCACATAGAGGCTAAGGAAATATGCTCAAATGAATTATTAACTATCCATAAAACTCGTTGACACCAGTTTGGCTTGGACTTCTCCATCAGAATTTATGTAAATAAATGAGTAGGTACCATTGTTTTCCAGTGATTGTACCTTTGAATTTCCAGAACTGTACCCATAAGCATTTTCCTACCAAACAGTTTTAACATTTGGGAGTTTAAAAGAATTTTCAGTTGTGGATTTTGAATTTTGAGGATGTGAATATTTTCCTAAATCAACTAACGAAATAATTTAACAATGTTGGGTAAAACTAACTAGAATGGATTTGATTTCTTTAAAACACAAAATGAAACAGAAGTTCTGCGATTTAACAACTTATTAAACTTAACCTAAGTCAGATGTCTACAGTAAAGGAGTAGTTCAACGAGAAAACAGGGCAAAAATTTCAAGTATCAGAGAGTTTTGAAGAGAGCAAATCAAGCCTGAAATTAGACTTCTCTGTATAAAATCGGCCACAGGATCTAGAGAGATAAATCTAGCTGACCTAAGGTAAAAATAAAGTGAAACTAAGGAAGGGAAGTAGCCTTGGCCATTAAGCAGGACATTAAGTTTATATTAGATTTGCCTGTGGATGGACATGGCTTGATTTCTGAGTTCTGTGTTTATGTGGAATTTAAAATATATTTTTTGCATGGATAGCATAGTATTATAGTGTAAACATTGTTATATGTGGTTCTTTACACAGTGAGGCCACCATGATCACCAAGAGGAACATCCTATTGCTATTTATCAAAATTATGAAAAACAAATCCGCACAGAGTGAGAGAAGAATGAAAGGGGTCTGGAATGTTTGAACATGCTCCTTTCAGGGCTTTACCTATGAACAGACTGAGGTGACTAAGAGGCAACTCTAGCATATTGAGGAATAAATGTCACCTTTGAGGTGGAAACAAGTTGAAATTAGAGAGGAAGGAATCCAGCATGACATCAGTGGCATTGTGATGAAAGGCATTAGCTCTTTGAGATTTTAACATAGATGTTTTGAGTGACTGAGTACGGTTTGAGTGACTGAGTACGGTGTGAGTGAAAGCTACAAAGCTGGATAGCCAGTCAACTATGGTAGATTTAAAAACTTCTACTTGGTATATCTTGACTGTGACGTGAGGGGTCATAGTAATTTTGGTCTTTTTAAAAATTATCTTACATTAGCAAGTTATCTGAAATGTGTAATATTTAAATTCAATAATAATAATAATCAATTCCATTTGGTCCAGGTAAGAAGCAGGCAAGGATGTTAAAAAGGAGGAAAAGCCGTCTACATGAACACAGAGATGTCTCTTTCAAGGTTCTTTTCTTACAGCAAACTGACTCTAGATATGCTCCATAGAAATAAAAATAATTCTTACTGTGCCTACCCCAAAGCATTCCTAATTATCGGCAACAAGAGCTGAGTTTCCATGCAGTGTAATTCTATAAGCTTTTTCAGACAGCTAGATAGAGGTAAGCTTTGGGCCTTTTACAAACAACGAACCAGTTATTTTCAAAGCATTCAAAACACATACTAAACCCTCGGGGAGTCTGAAATAAGTTTGAAATTTTGTATTTAATAAATTTCTGCATTAGTTAAAAGACCTATTTGTTTTTAAATTATGCTATGTCTACAAAAGCACAAAGGAGTGAATAAAAAAAGCACTTGTCTGGATTTTTCAGGTCCAAACCACTTCTTGTTTAATTACCTATTTCAGTCAAAACTTTCTTTTCACTGCGGGATGGGAGGAGTGGGAGAAAGGGTAAAGATAACCTAATAGAAGCATAATGATAGCTTTATGGGTAATACAAAGGAGAGAAAAAGTATTAGAATATAATCCAAATCAGAATTCTGCTTTTTAAAGATAAATTTAGAACTACAGAGTTAGAAAAAATCTTAAGGCTACTTTTTCAAACCCTTTATTTTAAAAATGAAGAAGCATTTGCCCAGAGAAGTGAAGTGAAATCCCAAGTCATCTATAGCTCATTAATACGAAAGCTAGAACTAGACCCAGTTTGTTTGTTTGTTTGTTTGTTTGTTTGTTTTTACTTTAATTTGCATTGTTTATTCTACATGTGTTTTATCCAACTGATTCTGACATCTCTTGTTTCATGCTGATCTAAAGCAATATCCGTTTGGAGAGCAAGAAGGAGAGAATGCATGTATAAATATTTGTATACATGAGGATATATCTGTATAAACATCTGTGTCCATTAGATTCATGAGCATGAATGAGTGCACTGGATAGGGGTATGTAATATTCAGGATTCTGGGAGGAAACAAATGGTGCTCAAACTGGGCAATTTAATGAGAGTTTAATAGGACAATTAATAAAGATGTAGGGAATTCACAAGAGAAAATAAAGTTACCTGGGCTATGGGTTAAGGGCAGGGTATCCAGAATTGAGAAAGTAGCTCTATGGAGAGAGTTGCCCAGCCTGGTTCTCTGACAGTGCCACCTATTGGCCAAGCCCAACGGGAAGCTAGATGGCAAGGCAGCCGGTGGACGCAGTTCACACAGGCCAGTCTTCAGGGGCAGAGAGCAGGCCGGGAAGGGTAGAATGGATCCAGGGAACAAATGAAACAGTCCAGCACGATGCGCGCGTGCGTGCGTGCGTGTGTGTGTGTGTGTGTGTGTGTGTGTGTGTGTGTGTAAAAGGAAATGTGGTAAAGACAACATTGCCCTTTGTGTGTAAGTTGAGTAAACAGGAAGCTACTGTGAAATTAAAGTTGTTTAGCAGTTTATCTTGTCTCAGTTAATTAGTGCTCTTTAGGAACCACTTTGAGTTCTCCTCAGAAGCCAAATAACAAGCCATTTTGGAACCATCTATTACTACACACAAAAGGAGGGGCACGCTTACCACTCCGAGTGATGATGGGACCCGCAGAGAGGATGGCATTCCCAGAAGTGCTCTGGGGGCGCCACGTGGTCCTCCTCCCCGCATCTCTCCTTTCTCTGTGGCTGCAAATCTGAGGAGTTAATGAAAACAAATGAAAATCCACACCGGCGCAAAATTGTTTCTTTATGGCCATTTGGAAAGCAGATTCTTTTGGAAGAGATACCACATGTTTAATTTTATTCATTTACTTCTGTGCATTTATTTAATTACTTTGCATATAACTGCTACAGTGTTTCTTATCCTGGCTTGGGCCCCATTTCTTATTTCCTCCCGCTGTAATTGTGCATTGCCTCATTAATTTACATAGCTCAGTGGCTCTCCTGAAAAAGAGCTGTGTTTATCAAACCTTTCCACTTTTATTTTTCTCAAGCCTTTAATAAATCTTTCCCTGAAATGTTGGTCAGCACAGAGCCAAGGTAATGTGAACCCTCTATTTAACCCTATCTGCTATAGCTAGTTAGGACTAAACTAATCAATGAGCATAAAGAAATGCATGAATTTGAACACAAATATAAACATACTAAAACAATTTCAAATTTTAAAAAAATGCCTTCCTTCTTCACAAGTTAACACTGATGTGACTCTAGGGGGTCTGACAGAAATATAATTTTTTTATTCACTAGTAAATGGATCTATATTTTATATGATAGTTGTAAGCAATTCAGATCCACACATTTTATAGTTTTTAACTTTTAATCCAACTGATTCCCAGGCCATCTGGCCCCAGTCTCCTTTTCTAGTGCCAGCCCTGACCCCTCCTCATGTTTTCCCATCATCTTCCACTCTGCTCCATAGCCTTATTGAAGCATTAGAAGTCAGCTGGCTACTCTTGTTTTAAGTGTCTGTGACTTTGACCATCCTTTGGTATGAAATGTCTCTCACGCTGTTGATTTTGTCCCTTTGGGGTTCATCTGTCTTCAAAGTCACAGCTCAAGGTTCATCTCTCCCACCAATCCTCCCACTGTCTCCTGCTTTATTTCTCTCAATGACGAGGACTACCTCTTACTACAGCCCACATCTGTCTATGTTGGCCTTTGTGCCATACCATTTTGGTCTTGTTTTATTCCATAACTATCTCATACTCCTAAAAATAAACTAATTGAATTCAGAATTCATTCATTCCCACTATAATGCTTGGCACAAAGCAGGCATTCAATAGATCTTTACTGAATGAGTTAATAAATCCTATTTCAAATAGTTTAACCTGATGCATATCTACTCTCCCTATAGAAATTAGTGCCTAACACTTGAAAACCTTTCAGCTCAGATAAATTTGACATTTTAGAGAAAAGTTGCTAAAAAACATACCGGCATAAGAAAGGGGCAGTCATCAGCTCTGCATAGTTTGGTAACACAGTGCAGAAAGACGGTGGACATTTTCTGATTCTTGTGTTTCACAAATCGGAACACTTCAAAGGAAAACCGGCCCTGCTGACTTCGGCCATTTTCAATGACAGTGGTCTGAGGGTCTTTGTCACAGCTACATTTTAAGGAAGGGGAAAACAGGATATTACTGAAAAGTACCAGCCCACTGGGACTTGTAAATAAATTTCTGCACAGTTAAGGGTGGCCCACTATATTAAGAGTTAACAAAATCATGCCATGTTAGAGACATTTAAGAAGAGAATAGGCTCATTCAACAGATATGATAAGAATGACCTAGATCGTAAAATGTAAATAGATCATTTTCGGGTTATAACATTACTATCAAATTTTGGAGGTCAATTCACATGGGTCAAAAATTCAAACAGTATACGTATAGATGGTAAAAAGTCTCCCTCTTGTCTTTGCCCTTGTCTACACTATTCCATATCCACATACAAACTTGTCCTGCACCCTCCCCGGGGGATATACAAATAGAAGCAAAAGCAATAGATGCTCATTGTTCCCCCCTTCTTAAACAAACTATAGCACAGCCCATATTAGTTTGTACTTTGCCTTTTTAAAACTTAGCAATGTATTATTGAGATCTTTCCATATCAGTACTTAGCGTGCTTCTTCATTCGTTTTCCACAGCTAAGTAGTACTCCATCACTATGCACATCTGCCAGAGTGTATTTAGCCGGTACCTATTTCTGAACTGTTGAATACCTTTGAATATGTCACTTTTTACCAAAAAATAAATAAATAGCCTTATAATATATCATTTTGAATATGTGCAGGATTATCAGTACAATATATCTGTGAAATCATTTAATGTACTTTGTCACATTGTCCTCCACAAAGATTGTTACATTTTGTGCTTTCTCAGTAATGTATGTATTTTTCTTAGCCTTTATTTGTTTACCATTTCTATTTGAAAGAGTTGGATCTCCCAGACCTGTTATTTTGGGGGGACTCCTAAGGCAATGTGGAATGATAGTGACCTTCCTTAAGGATTTCCTCATTTCCAGGGCTTCCTCTTGTTTTACAATCTCAGACAAGTTTTCTTGGAATACAGCGTAATTGTGCAGCTGAGTTTTCTCTGCCTCTCTGAAGTTAAAGATATTCATGGGGTCAGCCCTGTGTTCCTCAGGTTTATTCACGAGCCTATTCCACAAGGGTAGGGCCTTTGCCTTCCCAGGTGATTCCTTCACTTTTAGAAGGTGTACTTTTGCTGGCATTTTATGAGATCTGCCACTTCTGATACTCTGGACACTCTCTACTCTTTCATTCTCCATATACCCCAGCCCTGGTAGCTTGTTGGAGCTGAGCCCTGATCCTACCAACGCCCACCCACAGTGATGTCCTCTCCTTCTAGGTCTGCATTTTTCCTGGCTGTTCCTTGGACCTACATGCCTTGGACCCCACAGCACTCACTTTTCTTCCCTGCCTCTCCTGCCACTTCTCCCCTCACTGCTCCCTGCAAACCTCTCCTTGCACCATTTTTCTCTTGATCTTAACTGGTTTTATTGACATTGAACACGTATTTTGGAATTTCTACAGCTTTTTTTCTTTCCTAGTGTTACTGAAAATGGCATTTGGAGGACATTTTGTAGTTATACATTTCACTATTCTATAGTTTTCAGCAAGAAAACTGAAAATATTGAGAACGCAATAGAAGCCGTAGTTATACCAGATAGAAGTCTGATGACCGTATTCCAGATTATCAATTTATGATCATTATAGATATTTTGGAAAATAAGAAAAATGCCAAAACAATCCCACCATGCCTAGATAACCACTGTAAACCTTTTCATGTATTTCCTTACAGTCTTTTCTATCATATGTAATGTAAATGAGGTCAATTGTACATGCAATTGTTCAGGCTGACTCACTTCATATTTGATACATTTAAATTTTCAGAGCTACATATTTCCAAGGATAGAAATACCAAGAAGACAGAAAGGGAGGAGATAAAACAGAACCAACCTTTTTTTTTTTCTGTTTTATAACTTTATATGATTGTAGTGCCTGTGTGAGCTCTCAACTTACTGGTTCTCCACAATTCACCTAGCCATTTCCTTATTGCGCAACATCTGGTTTATTTCCATGTATTATTATTTTAAACAGCACAGAAAATCATAAATATTTTAGAATCTGCTTCCCAATTTGAAAACATAGAATTAAAGAATACCAAATCTTTTAAGGCTTTTGAAACAAACTGACATTTTTCCCCCCAAAAAATGTTACCCAAATTAACACTTCCAGAAATAGGATATAAGAGTGTCGGTTTGATCATACCCTCTGAACATCATCTTAACCTTGACTAGCGAATAAAACATATTCTATGGTTTCCCATCATATTACTTCCATCATGTGTCAATAAGCAGCAGTGATCTGAGCCAACTGCATTTATAAGCATGATTAGAAGCCATTGCTTAACTCTCAAGTCTGTTCTGCTGTCAGATAAAAATGCTAAAGAGAACTGAGATGATTGAATGCTTTTATGATCAATGTCCCCTTTCCCCAAATGTAGATTACATCCACTCTATCACTGTCTATTGGGGAATGAAGTTGAAATTATTGGCTCTGATAAAAAAGGAGTGGTAGGCTATTTTATACTTTATATTAAATACTGATAAATGAAGAAAAGAATTTTGGGGTCTAAATTACCTAGACCATTACTTTAATTTTATTCATTTTTTGACATATGATGAGACAGTCTAGCTGTGGATAAATAGTACCCTCCCACTGCCTTCCTTGTATTGTCAATAATATCCTAGTCATGACTTTCCTAAGACAGTGAAATATTCCCATATGTCCTAAACATGAATAAAACATCTTTGATGGACCTAGCTTACTTGCAACTTTCATTCAACAACAGCCTTATCAGCATTTCATGTTAAAAACTGTTCTCAACTTTTGTACTTCCAGCTTTATAATGACTAAAAGTTCAAAATGTAAAACTTCACATTTAAAAGCTATAAAAGCGCCCTATAATTTGATTCTCTGATTTATATTTTTCTATTTCAATTATCTACAATTGGGTCTTTGCTATCAATACAATACTTAGACACCCACCTAAGGAAGAGATCATACCGAATATCATCATTTGGGTTCCCTGACGGGGTCGTGTAGCAATAATCCATTAAGACATTCCATCTGAAGAAAGAGGTAAGCAGAATCTAGAGTCAGAGTCTCTGACTGGGTATTAGTTACTGATCTGAGGCAAGTAAATATTGACAAATATCTTATCCCATGGAATATAGTTTTTTATTAGTTATTCACAGTGAATTCTTATTTATTAAAAAATTCTCCTAAATTTGAAGGTGTTTTACAATCTGCAATACATTGCCACCCTGCATCAAGTGGGTTAAGGCTGATACCACACACACAAAAATTGTGTACAAGGCAACTGAAGAGTCAAAACCTGAAGAAACAAAACCCCAGAGCCTGCGCTGCATAGGTGCTTTTACGTTCACTGTGAACAATGGCCTTTTGTTCCCAGAAGTTACTGTCTGTAACAGATGACAAAGGTTATTATAATACCACACACAGCAAAGGAGTTTGGTGCATAAATTGTACACTCTAAATTACGCCAGAATCAGTGGAGTGTGGGACTGGGATCCACATAGACACTATGTTAGGGAGAAGAAAGCCATGAGGCAAACACATAGCCTTCCTCCACAAAGCCAGATTGTGCCTACATTTATACATTACTTCCTCCCAACTCTGGTGTTACGAAAATTACTAGTCCTTGGGAACTGAATGCCAATAAAATAAAATTCAAAAACCTGCATTTAGTAAGACAATTTGAAAGAATTACATATAGCCAAGAATAAAAATACCAAGACAGAAAGGGGGAAGATAACGTAGAACCAAGTTTCTAGAGTATAATAATCTTTTCAGGATGCAACATATAAATAATAATATAGTATAATAAAATGTTCGCAAAAAAGACTACATCTCATTAATCATCTTTCAGATGAAAAACTAGAAGTTTCTGGTATCCCAGCAGATCTCCCATGCCCACTTTCAGTCATCATTCCCCTTTCTCTATGGGGAGACTTATTTCCAATTAATGACATAAAATTTGTGTCACCTCTTAATCCTTGTAATTCATTATTTTGAGCATGCCTAAGTGGTGTGGCAATGATAGTATTTTTGAAATTAAAAATAAATGAGCTAACTTTTCTATGCATGAAGCTTTAGGCAGCCAAAATGTTTTAACCAACAAAAGATAAGAGTTTGAAAATACCTGCCATCCAGATTAGTGGCTTGTACAGCTGCAAATACTTTGGTTTTTAAAGGTAATCCTATACTTGGGATAATTAACTGCTGACTGTAGGTTGAATCCTAATGAAAAAAATTAACAATTAATCCACTATTGCCTTCCCAACAACAGCACATTTACAAGTTTAAAAAATGTCATACAGAAAAAGAGGAGTAAATCAGCATAAATTTACAAACCAACTCCCAAAAGAACCTAGTTAATCTAGTTTCTTGGTAGAACTGTCCTTAAACCATATACAAGTAACAAATTCATTTTTGTTCATAAATCTTTTCGTTTCCATAGTTTCCCATATATGATGGTCAATGTTCAGTGCATTTAAATTTTACTCAATTGTTAATAGTCAGACAATGGTTAATATTTCATTTGTTTAATTCAATTGTCAATATTCAGTTTACTTAAATTAATATTTCATTTATTTAAAAAGGTTATTCAAAATATACTGTTTTAGTTTAAGCCCTTTGCCACTGGATTTATAGGAATTATATGCTTGATAATATCTCATTTACCCAAATCACTTACCTGATGATATGAAATTATCAAATTTAGTAGATAAACAAAAAGAGACCATATGTTCTCTAAACTGCCAAAATATATACCATAGAGTTTCTGCACCAAATTCCTTGGTGGTTAGTTATAAAAGGGTATCTCAGAACTTCATTTTTACCTTTTTGCCCTTATTTGAGATCTATTCTAGAGAGCTTATTTATATCACTCTCCAACCTACAGCAGATTAAAGCAGCAGATTAGAAATTGAGAAGTGACAACTTTAATATGATAATAATGAAAAAGAGAAAAAAGTTGTAGAGTGCAAAAAAATCCCCTAAAAATGTAAGCTGACAAATCATTTAGCATGGAGGCCAATTGTTTCCTCAAAATGTAGTAACTCTGAAGATAGTGCTATTTCTCAGCAAAGAGAAATTTTTAATGTTCATTTTGAAATCTCAAAGTCACCAGGCAAAGGCAAACTACAGAACATATTCTAAGAAGGCTAGAAAAAAAGCAACACATTTTGAATTTTTGAAATTAAAACATTAATAGTTTATACGCTTCACTTTTGAAAAAGTTGCATTAATGTGGAATATTTCATCCCAAATATACCAGATAAATGAGGGATTATATGCTGTCCCTATTTTCTATAATTTTGTGATAAATGATAATAGCCCCTTTAGCCATTTTTGATAAGTAATATCTATATTTAGTTATCTTTCTGGTTCCTTTTTCTAACTTGTACAAGAAATGCACACTTCATTAACTATACAGCATTTTCCTGTTACACTGCATCAATATTGCTCAGAAGAAACTTACTCCTTCACAAGCATTATCCTGCTAAAGCATTTGCAAATGATATTACTCAGGTGTGGCTTAATCATGAATCACCAATTTTTTCCTCCTAAAATTGCTTCTCAAAGGTAATTCTCTGACTTTATTTTGGATAGTTGCTTTTACTCTTGTTAGTAAAATATTGCCCCTAAAATCAATTATTGTTATTTTGGATTTTTAAAAACACTCATATTAAAAATAACCTTATTTCAGATTTATTGTTTCTGTATCTACTGAGGAGACAGTAATAGTTAGGTACAATTCAAATTCACAAAGTCATCCTCACTTCCCATTTCCACAGAGGAGAAAACGAATATATTTATATTTCACAAAAAAGGTCACAGTTCAATTTGAAATAGCCTGCATATGTGGAAATAGCATAGTCAATAAAGTCATTGCTTTTTATGAAATTTTCCTAAGTACACATATTGAATCCCAGATCACAGAGAAATAAACAATTGCACTGAATCCAAATTGAGCACAACCTTCCTTCCAAATAACTAACCAAAGAATAAGAGTATATAATACAGGTAGGTAATACAATTTTTCAACATTCCTAAGGGTTAGAAACTAAAAACTCTGCATGTGAAATAGGCAGAGATGGCCCTTTATGGTTGTAAAATAATATTTAATTTGAAATGCTACAATAAAATTACATTTGGGTAGCTACGTGTTAGTGTCCCAAACAAATAATAAATAGGATTTTGGATCAATTAATGAAAGTATACCCCCAATTTTTCCTCTTATAAATTACTAGTTTTTTAATGCACTGTAACCTGGCAAAAATTATGTAGTACCATATTAAAAAAGCAGTTTGGGGCAGTGAAACTCTTCTGTGGGATTCAGTAATGATGGACACATCATAGACATTTCCAAAACCTATGGAATATACAACGTGAAGAGTGAACCTAAACGTTAACAATGGACTTCAATTAATAATATATCAATATTGGTTTATCAATTATAACAAATATACCCCATAATACAAGGTATAAATAGCAGAATACTTTGTGTGCAGGCAGAGGAGGTATGTGGAAATTGTGTACTTTCAGATCCATTTTTCTGTAAACCTAAACCGCCCTAAAAAATAGTCTTTTAATTAAAAAAAAACTAGTTTGTGGGAAATAGTTGAATTCTATTAAATAACTGGTTAGTAAATAACTTCTAAAATTTAATTATTTTTTAACCATTAAAAATACTTTTATTGGAAAATAATTAAAACTGAGAAGTATTTTGGCACTACCTATTTCAGTTATAGTCTGATAACCAACAATTGGTTACCTTTGAGCATAGAATTAAAATCTTAAGGTTATCATCAAATTATAGGCTTTTATTTAGCATTTGGATCCCAGAATCCCTATGAAGGATTATGTCTACTTAGCAACAGGACTATAATATTGTTTCTAATGATAAAAGACCTTAATAGCAAAGCTTTCCTCAAATCTACACTTCCAAAAATTTGATTTTCTGCTTTCCAATGAGAGAATAGTTTAATTTCACAGAAAGGGATGATATCATTAAATGCCATGTGGGTATGTTTTTCTTTTTTTTAAGATCAGGAATTGTCATTTTTGTTTCACTCAATTATAACCAAAAATATAGAACCCAAACTAGTACCTCAATCCTATCTCAGGAAGCTTACTTACACATATAAATGAACAAATAGAAACTTTTAATTTAAACATATTCCTCCCAGCAATAATAAATATCTGGCCATATTGGAAATGAACATTGGCACATGTTTGCTTAGACTGTAGAACCAAGTAACTTGGCAGCTTCTTACAGAATAAAGTTTAGAAATGGCAGAAAATCATACCAACTAAAGAGATCTTCTCTCCAACACATTTTAATTTGTTGTGTACAACTCTGTGATGTCAGACTACAAACTTACAAACACAATTTTTAAAAAATGCCTTTGGAAAATGTCATACTACAATATTTATAGTTCATTATATTCAAAGTATAAAGCACTGACTTTTAAATCAGTTGCATGAATTATAACTCAGTGCAATGATGACATGAATAATAATGTAAAAATCAGATTCATAATTTATAAAAATGTTGGTTGATAGATTAAAAAAATTGATATTTAAATCAGACATTTAAATGTATGAATAAAAATTTTTAATCAACATGAAAATATCATTTGGAGGATTAATGTTAGAGTTATAAATAAAAATGCATGTATTTTTCACATTTTGCTGCCACTGCTGGTATTTACATGACAAAAGTTTAGACAATACTATGTAGTCAACCCAAATTATTTCAGATGTCACACAACTGACATCAGCCAAAGCTGTGTTAAAATAATTAACACATTCACGACCAAGGATGCCTTCATGAAAAGTGTCATTTAAGCTTTTCTTATCTTTTTTACCACAAAAATATTACCCAAATCTTGACCCTGACTATGGCTACACATACATACATGCATACATGTATACATACATACATACGTATATATAAAGGCAGACAGGCACTTGAAGTAACTTTGTAGAATCATATTTATGAAATAAAATTTAAATCATTTATCAACTTTTAGAAAATAATAGAGGTTTTATACCTTTATCACTAAGATAACTGAAAATGGTAGGAAAGAAGAATAAATGTTACCAAAGTATAACAGGCTTAATGCGTTTTGGGTAGACTTTTATATAAAAGTCATTCGCATAAATGGCTCCTCAGAACAGTGAGTGAGAAAATAACATCCTTCACCAATCAACTTACGTTATAAAGTAGCAGGTTCAAAGTGCTGACAAATGTACCATTGTTCTCTCTCACAGAGATAGCAGCTGAGGACCTAAAACGGAGTTAGAAAAAGGAAAGCACTGATGAGATTTTAAATTAAAAATTTCAGTTATAACTTAATGTCAGATTTAAGGCATTGAAATTCTTGAGTAAGCCTGACATACTTTTAACTAGGCCTGGAATAGGTGCATGGTTTAAACAGATACATAATAAAAAAGTAAGAGGGGCCAAGTAAAAACAAACTGTTCTTTATTATCTTTTATTTATAAAGGCATCCTTTTCTGTTTTGCATTACCTATATAAGATTTTTTTTTTGCAGAAAAACATCATTCCAAAAGAATTTCAATCTGATGCAAACACATTTTCATCAATTCCATTAGAACAGAAGTTTCACAAGATCAGGGATTTTGTTTTACTTTGCTCACTGCTAGAACATTCCATGGGACATGTAGGTGCACAGGAAATATTTATTGAATAAATGAATGACTTTCCATGCGCAGTGAAGCTCAGGTACAAGTGCGTGTTTAGTGGGGGGTGGGTAGGGCTGATGAATAAAGGGAGAGACTGAGAACCTAATGACCTGCTTTTCTCTACACCTGTATCCTTTAGATTTAAGGTCTTTCTTGTTTTCCAAATTCAAATCTTCCTTTTGACCAGGTGTTTATCATCATTGTGTCATTAAAACCAGCTACAAATATTTTTCATCTGAAGCAAAATGTGGTCTTCATGTTTCCTTGTGACTATGATTAAACAAAAACTATACCTCTGTGATAGACAGCAAACCCTAGAATTGGAAAGGGAAAGTTTTCTCTCCATCACCCCATTTTGTCAAAAGTATTTGACAAATTCAGATGATTATGGTGTGATGTGGATATATGCCTGCCTTAGAGTATGTTCCTCAGGAATAATGAATGAAAACATGACTGTAAACAAAAGCTATGACCTCAGTCCACGTTTGGAGCTTTCTGGTGCTGGATGATGCCACCTTTCTTTGGAAATCATCAGCATCTGTGCAGGTGGCACCTCAGCAGGAGGCATTGAGACCCCAGACTCTGGGGCAGCAGAACTCAACCATGAGAGCATATGGCAGAGACTGAAGACAAGCAGGACCCAGCAATGTAGTGATTGAATTGTCTACACATTGGAAATAATGATAGGCCGTCTGGACTGCATAGGCATCCAGAATTCTTGGGTTCTTGGGCAATTCTGAAGGGAGTGAGGAGAACCCAAGGCAGACACCTGATTAGTTTGAGCCAGTTTGAATTTGGGGGGAAATTATATATATATATATATATATGTATATATGTGTTATATATATTATATATATATATATTATATGTACTATAGTATATATAAAATATGCAATATGTAATACATATTATATATAATATATATTATATCTCTTCAGCTGTTGATATAGGTCATAACATTTTAGATGATAGATACTTTTTTTTTTAAGATTTTATTGGGGAATTGGGGGAGGGGAACAGCACTGGGGAATCAGGGAAGGGGAACAGACAAGTTGCTGTCCTTTTGTTCTTCAGTCTACTTGTGGAGAATGTCACTTCACTGGCTCATGTTGGTATTATCATTGCGCTCTTCCCAGGTGAGGCAGTCGCTTGCCAGCCATTGGACTGCTCACGGTGGCTCACGGCAGCTCACAAAAGTGCATGCCAGCTACCGGCCAGCCCCATTTCAGCCTACGCCGTCACCGGTGACTCACGGCAGCCCAGCTCCAGGTCAAGCTGTTGTTCACCATCTTAGTTGTAGAGGGCACAGTGTCACTGGCCCTAATGTGGGATCCAAACCAGGGCCCTGCTGCTTAAAGCTGGCATCCCAAGCTAAGTCTTACCCAATGCACCACTCAGCCAGCCCTAGATAGATACTTTTAATAAGGCTGCCATTACACTAAGTTTGGCTACTCTCAAAAAATCCTGCTAAGTAAATTTTTATAAATCCCTTCACGATAAGAAACGACTCAAATATACAGACAACATGAGACAGCAGAATAAAATGCCAACTTACGAAGCAAGCTGGGTATTATTAACCAGGTATTCCAATGGATAACTACAACTAAATTTGTAAAGGAGCCCAGGTAGATAGCTGATGATTGTTGGTGGGTCTGGAGTGTCAATATATCCTGAAATATTTCCTATTTGTACTGAAGTGGCATTTCCATAAGCACTGACTCCAGGAACTGTGGATACCTGTTAGAATGGTAGATTAAGTTCAATGATTAAATAGCTATATACAAGTCTAGGCATTTCACATGTAAGGTGCTAGACCAGATCATTTCTAGGATCTGTTCAACTATACATAACATGTCATGATTTTGAGATTATACATACATAATGCTATCTTTAAGTGATTATCCGTGTCTTAGCTAAATGAAACTTTCTATTTACCAAAGACATTTTACTTATAGTTCATAAATAAAAAAGGAGAAAGATTATGTGTTCAGAATGCTACAACAAGTAATTTGAAAATGTTCATGAGAAATTCCAATTCCGTGGCATGGTTTAAAAGACCCCTGTAAATCTGATCGTGTTTTCCACTTTAGCTTCATAGCCTCAGGCTCCCACCCCTGGCTAAAAATGCTCCAGCCCCTTTGTTGCTCTGTCTGGCCTTTGCGCATACGCCTCTGCCTCCTCTTTCCCCTACTTCCCCAGGACATCTCCTACTCCTCTCCTGGACCTCAGTCATCTTCCCTAGGAAGCTCCCTCCAGTCCCCCCCAACCCCCACCCCGCCTCCCCCCGCGGTGCCTCTCTCCATCAGAGCAGTAGTCACAGTGTCTGAGCAGCCTCCTGACTCAGCAGTCCCCTCATCCATGATTAGACCCCTCATCTGCCTTTTCATCTTCAGCATAGCACAGTGAGGCCAGCATCCTGGGGCCGCCGAGATCACTTTTAAAGAAATGAGTTAAGGTCACACATTTTCTGAGAGTTGATCTCAGGGTCTTCCTCTGTAGTACATGGAGATTCTCATCCCTTCCAGGCCAGTAGTGCGTTAAGTAGATTTCAGGGGATCACAGACTCCCAGAAGTTATAAAAAAGAATTGTCCATGTGTGTTTTATTTCTGGGGTTGATGAGCTCTCACTGGACTCTCCGACCCCACTAAAAGCTAAGAGCTAGCCTTTTAGGAAGAATCAATATTGTTCTTGACCTTCATAATACCAGAGGAATACAGTTCCTCTCACTATGTCAATCAACATATGACACTCAATAAATATTTTTAGCAGATATTATGGAGACCTGTAATACTTAATTTTCAATAACAAAATAACCTTTACGCATGAACCTAGGGGCACATGGGCAAAACTGAGGCAATTATCTGGCTAATTCATGAATAGAGCCAGAATCATTATGAATGAAAACATTTCGATTCTAATTCAGTGCTTTAGTAGTCTACTTAATTTTTCCCTTGTAGGAATGTCCTTAGAACAGGCTCCAAAGCTGGTGGCATCTAAGGCAAAATTGAAAAATAAGCCAATCTTCCCTCCTCTCACTATTTGCCTGAAGGGCTAGCTAAACATACCAATTCTGTCTGTAACACACATGCATACACATGCACGTGCACACACACACTCATGTGCGCTTTGCCTGGCATTTCTTCTGAACTGTTTTCTAGGTAGTAGAGCAAGACTTAAATCCAGAGGAGAAAGTGCCATGAAGGAAAGGCATTGGGGTATGGGGTAAGGCGTTGGGGAGGAAAGAAAATAATGCTGCTGTCCACCCTGGCTTCCTCTCTCCACAAGGAAACACAAACATGTAATAATCAACCTACCTCACTCCCCCTTTGGCCTGCTTTATAATCTCTCTGCACACAACTCAGAGAAAAGAATAAACGTTTTTAACAGAGTCAACAATACTCAAGCTGCAGAAATGGAAATAATCACTGGCACAATATTCTAACTGCCGTCTGGGAAAAGATAAAAAAGGAGAGTCAAAGAAATCTCTTTTTCCTGCCCCCTATCTCCCACCAAGTCTTAAAAACTCTGTCCTTAGAATAACCAAGCCTTCCCCCTTAATCCCAAACAATAATCTGTGAAGAGGCAGAGCCAATTTCTCTCTCTTCACCGGGCTCAATGATCATAATCAATATCTCCTTTTTGTCTTTGCAAAGGTTTAGTAATAAGATTATATTTAAATAAGCAAAATGAAAAATAATGCTAAATGAATTTCAGTGTAACACCTCCCAAATATTTACTTCAATTAATTGTAATTCCCAAGAGAGTTGATTCTTTATTCAATTCTATTTTTGGTCTTCAATGCATGAATAAATAAAGGAACAGCACAGATAAGGAGCTCTCATTCAGGGTGGAAATATTTGATGCGGTGTTTTGAAATTCGCAATGACTAGAAACAGTGTACAACTGGGATTTCATGGGTAAGATTGGGAATGATAAACATTTTGAAATGCAAAGGACAATCCACACAATGAAGAATTTCACACTGGAAATGCTGACAGCCCTCTTTACAAAACACTGGCGTGAATTATTCAATGGTAAGCATGAAACCTAGACAACTCTAACTTTCCCATTCTATATTTCATCTTTCTTTCTGAATTAGGTCACTAAGAAGCAATAGGCCAAGTGATTTATTGCCAAACTCACTGGAACAAACAATTTTTGTATGATAAGATACTTCCATAAAAAGCATTAGGAACAAAGCTAATGACAAACTGGAGAAATATTTATCAATGTCACTCACACAAAATAATGTTGCTTAGAGTAGCACAGCCCATCTCTGGCCCCTCACCTGCCGTGCTACAATAAAGAGAACCATTTTTAGAAAATAAAATTGTATGTTTGGGAGCAGAAGCCTCAAGCAGGCAAAGGAAAGTGATTTGTTCAGTTTTATTGGAATTTTTTCATGAAAGATAGATTGGGCTTCTGATTATTTCATGAAATGGGAAGATTTTTCTTTTTAGTTGCAACCCCAAACCTAGCATACTATTTCACAGGATTCTTACCACTAAGTTGTTGCCACAGCCCTCCAAAGTGCTGAGATTGATGATAAAAATGACCACCGCGGGAAAGGTGTTGTTATTAATGAACCCCCTGCAGTGGGAATCCCCATGCCTTCCGTTCAGGGCCAGATCTGTTTCAGAATAACCGGAGAAAAGAACTGTGCAAAAATTAATCTTCATTGTAATGGTCTGCACCCCACAGTAGACACCGATGTCTCTTTCAGCTGAAATAAAAATATATAAAAATACCAAACATGAGTCACAAAAGCAGAGTAAGGGATATAAAAATAACTTTAACATCCCCTGATATATTTATTCACCCTCTCAGTCTGTTTAACTCATTCCTATATTTCAATACACTATAATCCAATGTGAAAGGTATTAAGAAAAATAGCCCAGAAAAATGGTCTTTGATTTAGTTATCTAGGGAAAGTCTTTGAGTGTAGAGATTATAGCTCAGCTCTGATTCTTTGTGCCTGGTATACAGTAGATGTGCATTAAATGTCAGTTGAATATTGCCAAATGATTGGCGAATTGAGTGAAAAAAAATCAGATTACTGAGGAAATTCAGGACTAAAGTAATTGAATTATTCAGATCTCCTTTTTAGAGTAGTGAGGCTCACAACAAATGATGCATTTTCCCAAGTGCAAGGAAGGAAGAGTTTAAATCCATCCTAAGTCAAAATCGTTGAGCATTTTGGTATTTTGTAACCCATCTTATCCAGGACATAGAAACAAAAGCTATCCATTAGTACTCAATTTTATTTTACTTATATCAAATCACACTAGAGAGAAAGAGAATAAAAAAATAGTTTGTTGCTACTACAAACAAAAATGCATAGCTTACTCTAAGAAAATTTTGCCAGTTATTATGCTTCAATAAAATAAATGAACTAGGCATGGAAATGTGAAACACAGTTTGCACAGTTTTCTGTGACTCTATAAGTTATCACTGATGGGATCTACTCCAGGTCTGTAGAGGTGAGCACACACACATATACACATATATACGCAAGATTTTCATATCCCTATTGAATAATTTTTCCACCTGTAATGAAGAAAATACATGTAGAAAATGGAGAGGTTGGCTGCTAGGTAATTCCCCAGTGGCAGAAGCTATTACTTTTATTGGTTTTGGTAAATGTTGTAAGTTGAATTGTGTCCCAAAAAAAGAGATATATTTAAGTCCTAAACCCCAGTACCTCAGAATGTGACCTTATTTGGAAATAGGATTATTGCAGATGTAATTAGTTTAGATGAGGTCATACTGAAGCAGAGTGGGTCTCTAATCCAGTATGACTGCTGCTATCCTTATGAAAGGAATGCGATGTGAAGGGACAGAAACACAGAGAGAATGCCATGTGAAGACAGAGAATTGGAGTGATACATCTGTAAGCCAAGAAATGCCAATGATTGCCACCAAACACCACCAGAAGCTAAGAAGAGGCAAGGAAGGCTTATACGCAGAGTCTCAGAGGAAGCATAGCTCTGCTGACACCTTGGTTTTGGACTTCTGGCTTCCAGAATTGTGAGACAGTAAATTTCTTTTGTTCCAAAATTACCGTTTGTGGCACTTTGCTATGGTAGCCCTAGGAAATTCAGCAATAACATTTTGTTTTACCGGATAAAGAATCTAAAACATGTATCACGTTTTCAAGCTGTGGACACACACAAACAAAATCTGAATAGGCTATTTGATGAAGTGCACTTGATTATACAAAAAAAGAAGAACAAGCAAAATAAAAATAGTTTTGGTAAATGATAAGGTGTTTACCTAAATAAATGTAAATATCATTCAGGATTTTTTGACATATAATTAATTTGCTTAAATATCTTCTAATATAAGGGTAAAAGTGTTAAATAGCATATTTCTTTGGAGTATTCTTTCTTTACAATGTTTTGTTGGGGTTTTTTGTTGTTGTTGTTGTGGTGGTGATGGTGGTTTTTTTGCTGGCAAAGTGAATCGTATTTTACAGGAGTAAATAAGTCAACATGAAAATTTCCACATTTTGTTATGATTTTACACTCATTACAAAATAGAAACAAAATCTTTTTCATTTTTTCATGGCCAAAAGTTTAGTTATTATAGACAACTCCAAGCAATATTCCTTTTGTAGGTAGAAAAATAAATTTAATTTCTTATGAAGTACTCTTTACCAACATAGAAAACAATAAATACTACTCATAGTTGGGAGAATATCTCTATTAGTCTTCAGCAACATTAACTGCTTAAATGCAATTATGACTTTTAAATGATGCTCTTTACTGAAATAATTGAGTTCATTTAAACAAGTGTTTATTGAAGGCCTACCAACTTCAAAATGCATCTCAGACCTATTGATTTTTCTCCATCTCCATGCTGTGCCTTGGCCTATGCCACCATTATCTTTTCCCCATGGAATATTACATTAACTCCCTAAATGGTGCCTTTATTTCCACTTAACCCCCTCTAACTAGTATAACTGTTAACACACGAATCCAACCATGTTATCTCTTTGCTCAGATCTTCATAGCTATTCATTTCACTTGGGCCAAAAGTCCAAATCTTGAACCAGGTCCTCAAGCCTTTCCGTGATCTGCCACCTGTCTGCCTCTGCATTTTTATCTCTCTCTACTATCCCCCAATATTTGTTTCGCTGAACTTCTTTCAGTTCTTTAAAAGCATCACACTTAATGATAGAAGCCAAAATCCTGGATGGAATCATCTAGAATAAAGGAAACAAGGACAATTTAAGGAGTAATAAAAATGTTCTTTATTCTTGATCTGGGTAGTGGTTACACGAGTGTGTATGTGTATGTGAAAATTTCAAGATGCACCCTGAATGAAAATTGTTGCGTCCTATTGTATGTAAATTATTTCTCAATAAACTACAGTGAATATTTCTAAAAGCCTAATATAGGTTTTACACACAAAGCCTTTCATCATTGCTCTTGCCTCTGCTTGGGATTCTCCTCCTACGCCCAGTCTTTGAGTAACTCCTACTCTTCCTTCAGGTCTCAGGTTTCATCGCCCCATCTAAATTATGTATAGACACATCTAATTTCCAATCTAAATTAGGCCATTCTTATACGAGGCCCTATTGCCTTAGAATCATATATGTATTTGTACATTTGTCTTCTCATGAAACTGAAAGCCCTCAAAAGCAAGACGCTATGATATTCCTCAACATAATCCAGTGAGTATTTAATCACATAAAGTACTGGAGCAATAGACTGCACTGAGGATTTACAAAGCAGTGGTCCTTGTTCGCAAGTAGATCACAGACCCTAAGGGAAGATCGACATGGCCCACATTATCAGAAGGACTGGGAAGACAGCTGCGAGATGGCAAAGAAAGTGAACCTTACCCAGACCGGCTGGTTAGGAAGAGCTTCCTGGAGAAGGTGCTGTTGAGCTGAGTTCTGAAGTGTCAGTAGGGGTTAGCTACATGGAGTGGAGAATTTACAACACAGAGAGCACAGCGTGAATAATGGCACAAGTGTGAAACGTGCTTAGGCTGGTTGGGAGCTGGACAGTTTGGTTTTCATTAGAATTTAAAATGCAAAGGAGGAAATGGCAAGAAATGAAAGCAAGAGGCAAGTACACAGGCAAGATCTCAGGAAACCTTCAGCTACAAAATGGTCCCTGTAAAGAAACAAAATGTCTCTCTAAATGTCACAAATGAAATAGAGAACAAGTACCATTGCATTACTTGGCATACCATATGTGTGTTGACGTGATACATATCATTAAATATGTTACAGAAGAGAAATATCATTCTTCTTAACTTAAACCAACTAAAGACTTTAGCTTCTTCACCTTTGTTTGAGAGGAATTCATTCATGCTTACAATAGCTTAACAAATGGCAATGTTTTCTTTGTCCAAACATAGAGAGAGAGCACTCTTTTCTTTTCTGCTTTCTAACTGAAGACTTGTAACCCCTGCAATGGAACTGAATTTGCTACAAGCTGATCCCACTTGGAGATATGACAACAAACTAAAGGCTTTTTGCAGTGTAACAAAAGAGATCTGTTCAAATCCATCCTAACCCAGTTTCTAAAGACTTTTCACAGTCCCTTCCAAAGAATACATTTTTTTCCTGGCTGTAGATACTAAAGACATTCATTCAGCACAATTTTCCATTTGTGAGGCTCTGAGGGGGGACAAATGTTTCTTCAAGATGCCAATGGGCAATTTCTGCCAAAAGTAGAGAAAAATTTTTTCAGGGATACTGAATAATAGTTGCTCTCAACAACTAAATTTTTTGAGCCTTCTGATTGTCCAACCACTGGCCTGAATTGTGACATCCTTTTGAACAATACTCAGGTATTAAACAACCCAATGAGTACAAGCTGGCAACAACAACAAAAAATCGATGAATAAATACCTTTAGGTGTTTTTTTAGTGTTTTGTGTTTAAAGATACTACTAATATTCAAAATGGCAAGCCTGCTTACAGAGCTTATGTAGAGTTACGTTGTCAAAATGGCAGTTTTTCCCCTGATATTTTAGCCAAGCTAAGCTATTCATAGAAATGTTTAAAATACAAATTTAATTGAATTCAAGTTAAAATAAAGAAATGTCCTGCATTCTTCTCACCCAGCAATCAGGCAATGAGTTTGTCTCAGGTTTTCTAAAATTATGCCAATTTTAAACATCCTTTCACCCTGTCAACCATCTATCTCATTAAGTATAAAAATGTGTTCTGATTTGGGGTTCATAGAACATGGTAACTATATAAATGGGAGTAAAGAGGGGATGGATCCAATTCTATAGAGGTGAATAAACATATCACTTTACTTCTTTATCCATAATAAGGTTCCTCTGCTAGAACACCTAACTACACTTTTCCTTTTAGACATAATTACTGACAATATACTTGCAGCATAACATTAACATATCTAACAAGTATACCAAACTGCTTTTTCTCAGCAATTTCCTACTCAATTGGCTTAAATCCAGTGACATCCAAATGAGGCTAAAGATTCCTAGCTTCTGATAGGCTGAATGATTTTCATCTTATGTCAATACTGTTAAGTTTGAGACCTGCATTTCCTTTCACTAGTGTCAGGATGTTTATTTTAACATTTTCTAAATTATTACCTGGTATAATAAGGGCACAAATCAGTGCAATTATTCAAGTAATTTACATGCACATATTCTGCAAACAAACAAACATGGCAACACCCCAAAACTGGGCTGTCAACCTGCACTCAAACTATTGTACAGTGGTTCAAAATGTTCTTTCACCATTGATCTAAAAAAGTAAAAAATCTGTATGAAAAGCAATTCTCAGGGTCAGTGTATAACATAACAACAACCAAAAAAAAAAAATGGGTGGGATACACAGGAACAGGAATTGAAAACACAAAATCAGTTTTACACAAGCTAGAGGCTATTGGTTCTATTTATTTTCAAGACCGAAACTACATGCCAATTCATGTCAACAAAGCATTACAAAGAAAGCCTTTATTGTATACATATTATGGGTCAGTCTCTGTACTGGACTCTGAAGATAAAGATGCTAGCAAGACTTCTTTACTTCAAGATGCTTATGGTTGAGTAGAAGAGACAAGAAAAGCAGACAATTACAACACAACCTGATACTGCTAGGTACAGGTTTGTATGCCGTGTTATATACAGCCATGTCTTGGTAGGGCAGAGGTGTTTGAACTGAAACTTCGGTTTCTAGCTTTAGTAACTAAGGGGAATATTCTCTGAAATAAAGAATAGAGGAAGGAAAGAGATGATGAGCTTAATTTTTGAGAGGCTGAGATACATATGGTATATTCAAGCAGAAATGTACAGCACATAATAGGAAATATGAGTGTAATATTTGGAGATAGAAAAAAGTAAAAAATTATAAATTTGAAAAATCACCGATTACTCAACATATCAATAACAAACAACAATAATAGATGAAATACTCATGACAGTATTCAAGAAAGAAGAAAAATAGGCTGAGAACAGAACAATAAGAGCTAAGTTGTCCTTTAATGAGACTTTCTCTCATTTCCCCAGTGGAATATAATCATTCTCTTGTGTTCTATCTCACATCACTTTAGCAGTGAGTCTTCCATATTGCTTTCATTATATCTGGGAGTGTGTTTTTGCTTTCCCATTAAATTATGCCCTCATTGAAAGCTCTGGATTTTCCCAGAGTGCTTAAGAAATACTCAGCAAATGTTTATTCAAATATACTTAATTCAATTCTTTCACAAACAGCATGCATGGCTTCTAGCTTTTTAATATCAAGATCAAAGATTCACAGACAAAGAAAACATGTGCACAGTTAATAGGGGTTCATCCTGACTGTTCATCTAGAACTCGTATTTCCTATCTGTACTCTGCCAAATGCCTGAGATGATTCCTGCTGGCAGAGTTTTAGACAAACATCAAAATTGTTCACGTCAGATGCTTCTGACTTCCAATTGAGAAAATTCAACCTATTAAATAATATGAGTAGGAAGCATTTCTGTTACTTGTTTAGGTATTTAACTTTTTTAAATGCATTAATCTTGGAGACTAATTATCCTGCCTCATTATTAATAATGAATTAAAAGAAACATTTCCCCTTAATAGTGATAGATTTGCTGACCCCTGTTGTCATTAATAGCAAGCAAGTGAATGACAGCCACCTGGGGTTGGCATAAACACTGGAATCATCACATAGAGCTAGCACAACTTCATGAGCAGCCTGTTCTAACCAATACTTATTATACCTTACAGTGTATACAAGTATGTGTTACCAGCGAATCTTATTAAAAGGTAGATTTTGATTCAGTAGACCTGGGTGGGGCCCAGTTTGTGCATTTCTCATAAGCTCCCAGGTGATGCCAGTCTCTTAACCAATTGAGCTTCTAGTCACAAGTATATATTTTAACTGGGCGTGCTTACAAGAAGTTTGTATGAAAGAGGGGAGAAGGGGGAAAGAGGGAAAGAGAGAGAGAGAGAGAGAGAGAGAGAGAGAGAGAGAGAGAGAGAGAGAGGATTTTGAAGGAGATGGATGTGTGTCTGACTCCTTTGTCTGAGGAACTAACTGGTTTTGAATCTCAATGAAAAACGTTTGTGAAAAGTTTTGTGAGACTGAGCCCAAGTAAATCTAGTTTAGTGCTCAGTTGCAATGCGTGAAACAAAATTGGAAATAGGATTTGACTTCTCCTACCTGCACTTCTAGCCCATTCCACAAACCACAGCAGTTTAATAACTGAAGCAGGACAGTTCACCTCAAATGGCAACTGTGCCCCGGGCACTCTCTGACACTATGGGAAGGGACAGGGTTGATGATGGGTGAGTCTGTTGTTAGCGGCTGGAGGCTCTGTGCAGTTCAGATGCAGATATTCCTGTGACTATGACTGCACCTGTATCCATGGGCTGGTTTATATCTTAATAGTAGCATTGGTTTAAAATTGATAGTATGAACCAAAATCTTTTCAATATAGTCGAAGGAGTCTTCAGCATGCTGAAGATCGCAATGCTTTGTAGTGCCATAGAAGCCTCACCTGGAAATAATTTCTTTCCTGGATTTTGGTAGGTATTCCAAAACAAATTTATACCTTTTGAGCAGATTATAAGAGTAATTTATATATCTTTTCCATTTCTATCTCTGAAAAATGAGAATAGTAAGATTTGGCACAACAAAGAATTGCTTAGAGAAATGATTCTATATGTGCTGCCTTAATTCATTTTTTTAAAGTTACTTTTTCTCTTAAGTTTTTATACAATATTGAGGTTTTGTTGCTAAAAGAGCAAGAAGTCCTAAAGGAGTATTGCTATTTCATCTACACAAAATACAGGCAGCTGATGAAGAATTTAAAGTGGATTAGGAATTTAAGTTTCCTCTCTATATTGAAGGGGTTTCTTGCCACTAGTTCTTCATATGTTTCTCGTTAGCAAAAGGAAGCTGTCATTTTCAGGGCTCTGAAAATTCATATACCATCTGAGGCAAACAGCAAACTTATGTTCACACTTGCTTCTCCAAACCAGAAGAGTTTGGTCATCTCTTTCAGAAAGAAAAACGCCTGTGGATTTTACTTACACAAGCACAGGAAGTGAAATATTCATGCAATAAAGAACTTCGTTATTAAAATAAAGAAGGGTCGGGCCTGGCTTATTCAGTCACTGAACTTGCTGACTAATTGCCCCTCTTGCCACTGCACTTGATCACTGTACGTTAATCAGATGTGATCCCAGTCTCTGCTGGGATCAGTTCTTCTGCCTCATCTGGGGTCATAATTGCAGCCACAGTCACCAAGCAGAAAGCAGGCATCCTTTTACTACTTGACAGACCACAAAAAAACTACTACTGTGTAGGAAGACAGGAGAATTGGCCTTTCTTATCTACACAGAGGGCGACAATACATTCTTTCCCTGGGATAATTATTCCATTAACCACTCTGACATTGTCGTGGGGCCCAGAACAATGCAATAGTTAAGCAAAGCCTAACACAAGATTAGACAGTTCATTTTACTTGACCCACGCATAAATTTTATAAATTAAATAGGTGATTCCCTATTTTATTTCCTGTGGAACACTAGTGTTCATTGAAATATTAATAAATATTACTGGGAAAAAAAGATTTCCTTAGTCAAAAAGATCCTGAAAAGGCTAAACAAATTTCTCTACCTTATGTTTTTTATAATTCCTTAATGTGTTTTTTTCCACTGTGATTCTCCATTTACACACCATTTTTTTTCTTTCAGTTTTATTGAGATATAATTGACATACTACACTGTATAAGTTTAGGTGTACAGCATAATAACTTACATATATTATGAAATGACTACCAAAATAAGTTTAGTTAATATCCATCATCTCATTGATTAAAAAAAAATGTTTTTTTCCTTCTGATTAAGAACCTTTAGAATTTACCCTCCGCAATTTTCAAACATACTAAACAGCCGTGTTAGCTATAATCATCATGTACATTACATCTCCAGTACTTAGTTATTGTACAACTGGAAGTTTGTACCTTTCAATCATTTTTATCCAATTCTCTTACCCCCCACTCCCACCTCTGGTAACCACAAATCTGATCTCTTTTTTGATGAGTTTAGGGTGTTTTATTGCTTGTTACTTTGTTTTTAAGATTCCACACATAAATGGGATCATATAGTATTTGTCTATTTGTCTTTCTCTGTCTGACTTTTTCCACTTAGCAAGTTGCCCTCAAGGTCCATTATGCTGTCACAAATGGTAGGATTTCCTTCTTTTTATAGCTGAACAGTATTACATTGTATGTATGTGTATAGATCTCACAACTTCTGTATCCATTTATCTGTTGATGCAGATAAACAACACTTAGGTTGTTTCCATGTCTCGGTTATTTTAAATAATGCTGCAATGAAGATGGGGGTGCAGGTATCTCTTTGACATAGTGATTTTATTTCCTTCAAATATACACACAGAAGTAGAATTGCTGGGTCATAGGTAGTTTTATTTTTAAGTTTTTGAGGGCCCTCCATACTGTTTTCCACATTGGCTGCACCAATTCGTATTCCTACTAACAGTTCACAAGGGTTTCCTTTTCTCTACATCTTTGCCAGCATTTGTTATCTCTTATCTTTTTGATGATAGCCATTCTAACAGGTATAAAATGAGATCTCACTGTGGTTTTGATTTGTACTTCCCTGACAATTAATGATGTTGAACATATTTTCACATGTGCATCATATTTTCACATGTTCATCATCTAGATGTCTTCTTTGGAAAAATAAAATGTCTACTCAGGTTTTTTGCCCACTTTTTAATTGGATTATTTGTTTTGTTTTTGTATACATCATTTTTAAAACTTAGTATTCAAAGTTCACTTTAAGGCATCATGGTTTAATGGAAATAATCCTAGATTTTTCTTTTTAATCTCTATCAATTGCTAGCTTTGCGACATTAAACAAATTCTAATCCAATTTCCCCATCATAAAATGAGGATTAAAAATGGTTTGTAGGGCTGGCCGAGTGGCGTGTTGGTTAAGAGCTGGCTTGGGATGCCAGCTCTGAGCAGCAGGACCCTGGTTCGGATCCCACATGGGGGCCAGTGACACTGCCCTCTACAGCTAAGATGGTGAACAACAGCTCTACCTGGAGCTGGGCTGCTGTGAGTCACTGGGGATGGCATAGGCTGCAGCCCCTGCTGCAATGGGCTGCCATAAGCTACCATGTGTGGCTGGCAGCCAGTGCGAGCGGCTGGCAGCCAGCATGAGCTGCCAAGAGCCGCCGTGAGCGGCATCAGGAGACTGGCGACCGATCTGCCTCAGTTGGGAAGAGCACAATGATCACAATAACAACATGGGCCAGTGAAGCAACAACATCCTCCACAACTAGACTGAAGAACAAAATGACAGCAACTTGTCTGTTCCCCTCCCCCAATTCCCCAATAATAGCTTTAAAAAAATGGTTTGTAGGTTTGTTGTAATAAATAAAAGAGGGAACTATGTAATGTGTCTAGCAAGCAATATGTAGAACCTACTGTTTTCTTCCTTACCAGTGTTATTTTAAATAGAATACAAAATAGCAAGTTACGTAACACTGACTTACATTTAGTTTCCCATGACTGGTTAGGTCACCATAAAACAGTGCCAGGCCCCAAAGTTTCTGATGTCATAAACCTAATCTCTCCTTGATTGTGCCTCTATAATTAAAGACTTCTTTAGGGGTCTGAGTTTAGGCTAACTCTCATATACGAACATCTTCCCCGCAAAAGAGAGCTAGTTCCAGAAGGTTTCCACCAGTCATAGAGATCAAATGCATTTATCTGTATGTTTCACTCTGGCCAAATAATTCCTTGGTTTCCCTAAAAGTCTACTATGGTTTGAGTTTTATTCTAGTTTTATTCTAGGATGAGCACAACTATAACGTCAGTGGGGCATTCCCTGCTATTCCCTGCTATTAGCTTGGACAGCCAAGAGTTAACTACCTTAAAATTAAATGGTATCCCTTTAAATTTGAAATGAGTTAGACCATGATGTTTCCCTTGGCTCAAGGATAAATGCCATGGAAATTAAAGAAAATAGTTCTAATGTCATGAAACAGCAAAGGTCAGATAGGGTGAGATGATTACTCTCATCATTATTAACATTACTTTGCATTTAAATAGTCCCTCTCCTTTGCCAGACTCATTCTCATTCTACACTATTGCTTAGTGTCTGAGCAGCACGTGAGCTGCTGGTGACATCAAGGTTGATCTTCATATGGAAGTGAACGAAAGCCAAGAGGGGCGTGAGCAATTAACCTTTAGGCTTTATTTGCTCACTCTGGTCTTCTTTTGCAAACAACCTGCAAAAATGGGCTTACTTGAAAATAATACCCATGAAAACTTAAAGCCTCTCCTGGAACTTCTGATTTATCTGGATTTCAGATTTTTTTTTTAATATAAATTTTAAATGGCAACAGAGTGTGTGTGTGTGTGTGGGGGGGGGCATGGTGTATGAGTGAGTATGCATGTGTAAGTTTGGATATTTATTGTCCAAGCCAGACAGTACTAAAAGTGCTAACCCTCCCTTTCTTAGATTATTTATGTCAGAAAACTTATAATTGTAAGTACTTTCTCGTCTCCTTGAAATGTATGTAAATCCTGTGGAAAACTAGACAGGTCTTTTGTCTGCTTTATGACCCAGAAATGTTTTTCTCAAGGATCTAGGAACCATCTCCTGGAAATGTACACCTCAAGGAAGATAGCACCCCTATCTCATAGTTTTGGTGGGAGGGTGAGAGCCTAACTTCCGGGGGAGCCTTGTTCCAAATTGCAAAAGTACCTCCTTTCATAAAGATATGGGAATTTTATTTTTCCCCTGGATAAACCAATATGCTAACACGATTACCAAGTAAGTATAGGATAAACTATTTGTGATAAATAATGCTGTCAAGTCTTCTTACTTGAGGACTAGTTATTATTTATCTTGAAAACATATCTGTAGTGGGTGGCATCTGCTTGGCTATATAAAAGAGTGAGATTTCTTTCTGCTTTTGCAACCTCCTAATGGATTGCCTACGATGAGCATCACATTCTGGTTTAATGCTTACTCAAGGATAAAAGTGTTTTCCTCTCTACTATCTTTGTGGAGAGGATTTCTGTATTGGGAGGTTTTGTTTTTAATTATGTTTTTCTAACACATGACTGTGCTTTCCATTGGAATAATAGACTCAAGAAAATAATAGAATATATTGTCAGTTGTTCTTAACCATAAATATATATTGGACTCATCTGCATATTCAGAGATTCTGACACTATATATTTGGGGTGAAGTAGTGGAGTCCATACTTTTAACAGCTATCCCAGGTGATTATGATGCCTGTGATAGTGGGTGCCATTGTAAATAAATGTTTTAACATAGTTTTTTTAATTTACCATATGAAAATTTCTTTCTTTTGCTGTCCTAGTCACTTCCTGACTCATTTACATGTTTTGTTTAGTTTTACAAATATATAACTACAACATCAGCTAGATCCTCTCTGCTAAGCAATCTTTTTATATTTTGTCCTTCTTGTTAATCCATAACAGAGTAAGGCTTGACTGCCTTTCCCAAGCCCTGGCCAGGCCCCTGAACCCTCATTCTCATGAGGGCCTCTGCCTCCCAGTACACTGAGGAGATGAAGACCATTAGCATCTCTCAACTCCTCTGCCTGTGTCTTTCATTTCTCCTTCTCTCCTAAATCAGAGAAACAGCAACCATTTTTCCTAGGCTACACTCTGCCACCTATACCTTTGATCGCTTCCATATTTTCTTTCCTCTTTACTTCATTTATTTCTTTATTAGTACCCCCAATCTCTGGATGCTTTCCCTTTACTCATTTACACCCAGGTGTCTCTAGTCTTCTAATGCAAAAATCATCTTTTTCATTTAAATAGCTGGCTCAGGTTACACCTCTTTCCTTCACCACCAAAGTTGTCTAACAGTCCTTGTTCACATACCTTCCAGTTTCCTATCCCCTAGTTCTTGCTCACTTACTGCACAGGGATGTAAGTCTCACCTAGCTATTTTCAGTTTCAACAACTCTCCTCACACCCAGGTCCATGTTTCCTACTACTGGACAGAGGCTGCCACTCAAAGTTCTAAAAGCACCTCGAACTCATTATTTCCAAACTCAAACTTTCTTTCTAAAACACGCAAGTGCTTATACTTTTGGTGTCGGTTAACATTATCAACATCCAGTTTTCCAAGTTCAAAACATCCTCTAGTCTTCCCTTCTCTCACCTCCCAAATCACACCAGCCCTACAGTGCTGGTAAGTCCACCACAAACTAGCTCTTATAGCTGTCTCCTTCTGCTCCCACTGTTCTGCCTTCATGATATTCCTCTTTGACTTTAGTCTCTTCTAAAGTGATTCCATCTTTCATGCTTTTCCAATGTCTACTTTCTAAAGTAAAATGTGACCTTGTCAAACCCTTAAAAAGATATGTTTAAATAGACTCAATGGTCTTTCACTACCTATAAAACAAAGACAAAATACTTTTATTACACAAATAACACAAAATATTCTTGCCAAAACAATCGAACCTAAATTTACTCAAACCTCTAGCTCTAATTAGTTTACAAGACATAAGAAAAAGAGCAACATGGTAAATGACATATCAGAGTTGCAGTCAACCAAATCCAGAATGTCAGAGTTCCACAAAAAAACGACCAATTATGTAAAGAGATAAATAGCATCTTAGAAAAGCAAAGGACAGAGAACAACTGTTTTAAATTAAAATCGACTTAAGACACATGTAAACAAATGTGGATGACTTAGAGGCAAATTGGCTGAGCATTAGATGATATTAAGGAATTATTGTTAAGTTTATTAGATGTGTACATGAAGTGTAATGATTTTTAAGCTCTTTTTCATTATATATGCATAGGAATTTATTTTAAAATATTCCAGAGATGGGGGTGGTAAGAAGAAGAGGAAGATGAAACAAAATTTATAAATGTTGATAACTGATGAAGCTGATAATCAGGATGAGTGCTCTTTTTTCCAATCTCTATTTCTGTATGTATTTGAAATTTTCCAAATTAAAAATGTAAACAAATTTTTTAAAAAATCATTTCAGGTATTCAAAACCATTAACAACCCTGCCTTAGCTTACCTTCCTAGACTTACCTTTAGACATTCCCCATCCTGACCTCTTTATCTTACTTAACCTGCCAAGCACTTGCATCCTAGGTCTGGGCTCATGAAGACATTCCTCCTCTCCTTGGTCTTTAGCCTGGAGCAAGCCAGATTACTTCTCTTCAGATAAACTGGAAATCTCATATCAACTACTTAACAACCTACTGACTGCTGTATGCAGGTATGCTGTTGCCCCGCATGCTCTGAATAGAGGAGTTCTGGCAGGTTTGGAGAATGTAAAACGTGGCAGAAGGTATTTGGGTTTACATGGCAGACTTCAAAAAGTAGTTTCAGATTTTTTAACCTTTATTTTTAAAAGGTCAAACTATGGTTCTATAACTTCATTGGATATGAAATGATGAATTTTAAATGAATCACTGAATTACTTCTCTTTGAGTGCAGATTTTAGGAACCTGTGGAATATGTCTATCAATACGGTCAAAATCTCATGTCTGTCACTATATTAATGGGTTGCTGTGAAATGCATGTTGACGCTGGCCTTGTACTTTAGTGGTGACAAACATTTTACTGAAATAGTATTTTTTGAGTATTGCATATTTCACAATCATTTCCTTAAGTGTTATTCCTAAATAAATTTATTAGCATATAACACCAGTTTTAAAAGTCTGAATTAACATATGAGGGGGAAAAAGGCATCAATTAGAAGAATTTGAATGAAATTAGCCTCTCCAAATTTTACAACCCACTAGTCAATATTTTTCACAGCTGTGGGCAGCCATTATAATAATATTAACTATGATGAACACTTTGTATGTTAATGTGAATATAAATTACAACTCCAAAGAAATGTCTTTTGTCATTTGCCATTAGTTAACATCCACTTAATACAGAGGGATACCCCTTATTTTTCATATGTATTTAAATGATTTACTTTTCAAACATAATCACTTTTTCCAGATACCATTAGAGAAAAGATTAGGCTCCAACTTACCAGGAAATCTACTGTGGAGATTGGCATCACAGTTGTAGCCATTGAACTGAGCAGATCCCGGAAGCACTCTAATTGTTAGAAGCAACAGCAACCGTATCCGTTCCATTGTAAAACCTAGAAAACAAGTTAGTCATCATGTGCACATCCCCAGCTGTCACTCTTTCTTGCTGGAAAGACTGAGGCTGACCCCAGTTCACAGTTGGATAGGCAGGCAGTCAACATCCACACAGTCAAACCTCATTAAAACAAAGGATTATGAGAAATAATTATCAGCAAAGAGGCAGAGATTTTGGTCACAATATTTCAAAATTATTTTCATTTTTTGGCTTCAGTTTACTAAGGGTGACAAAGCCAAGCTTTTGCAATGGAAGAGCTAAGGTATAAGTCATAAAATTTAGAAAAGAATAATTCTTTATTATAAAGAGGAAGAACTCAAACCAAGTATTTGTCAGAGTAGAACAGCATAGCTAGGCAGACTGACCAATTTGGAGACAATGCTACACTTGAAAATAACAATATACATAAAGGCAGAGGAATTTAACACTTGATATTTGATTCTCAGAGAATTCTCAATGCTCTCAATGGCCAAATAATGTCGGGAAAAACCTCCCCTCAGCAAAGGAATTCTCAACTACTTCTACTTTTCCAAATCAATGGTCTGTGCATCATTTTCTCAAGAAACACAGGAATAAAGCAAAAGGGAGAACAGAAAAATACCATGTGTGGAATGACACAATGGTTCCTCCAATGACTGCTCATTGGTGGGTAATAAGAACTGATACAGACATATGGAAACCTAGAATTCCTAGGAAAAAGTAATGGAAGGTGATTTTTTAAGTTGTCAATATGGATTGAACAAATATAAATTGACTTTAATACTTAAACACCAGTCAGTCTGGTGTTTATTTTTTTTTCCTCAGTGCCTTTTTATTGGCCTGATAATGTTAAAACATCTTCCAGAAGTGCCCAACTTATTATTAGAGTACTGTCTGTTCACTGAAAAACAACAACAAAAAAAACCTCTTTTGGGTTGGTGGTTTTGGTCTATGCATAAAAAGCAAAAATAAAAAAATTGTAAGAATTTGTTCAAATAATTTAGTGCATTTTAAAAGCTTGAGGTTTTAGGGGGGAAATGATATTTTAGATGTCCTTAAAGATCTGCCCTAGATGATTAATCATGTCTTTAGCAAAAGGCAAGAAATACATTTGCTTTTGAATCATCATTTTATTATAACAAGTATATGGTGAACGAAATCACTTTGGTGAGGATGTGGGAAAGTAAGGTACGAGTTTACTCTCAAAAATAGACTGATAAAATATTAAGTCAACAGGAGTTTCCTTCCTTGAGCATTATAACATACTACTCAGGCATAAACCTAATAATTTTGGGGAGAACAGCCACAACCCTGGTTAGTTCTCATCCCTTAGGAGAGTCCCTAAACAAAAGGCTCACGCAAATGGCTGACCCAGACTCTGGGCTCTCTTGGTTATGCCTACACCTTCATTGTTTAGATCCTCAAGACACTTCAAACAGACTGTCAGCCCTGCTATTCTGGAGTCTTTGGAAGACTACTAGGAAAAAAAGCAGCTTGTTTCTAAATGGTACATTCAAATAACAAACTCGATGGAATTACTAGCAGATTGGATGAAGCAGAGGATTGAATGAGTGACTTAGAAGACAAGACAGCAGAGACTTTCCAAGCAGAACAGAAAGAAAAGAGAATAAAAAACATTGAAAATAGTTTACCAGAGCTGGGCAATAACATCAAGTGCAACAACATGTGCATCATAAGAATACCAGAAGGAGAAGAGAGGGAGCAAGGGATCGAGAATATATGTGAAGTAATAATGACCGAAAACTTCTCTAACCAGGGAGAGGAAATTGACATATAAGCCCAGGAAGTGCAGAGAGTTCCAACCAAGATGAACCCAAATAGGACCACAACAAGACACATTATAGTGAAAATGGTAAGGGTTAAAGACAAAGACAGAACCCTAAAAGCAGCAAGGGACAGGCAGCCAGTTACTTATGAGGGCAACCCCCCCATAAGAATATCAGCTGACTTTTCTACAGAAACTCTGCAGGCCAGAAGGGAGTGGCAGGAGATTTTCAAAGTGATGAAAAACAAAGGCCTACAACCTAGATTGCTTTATCCAGCAAGGCTATCATTTAAAATTGAATGGGAGATAAAGAGCTTCCCAGAAAAGAATAAGCTAAAGGAAGTCATTACCACCAAGCCACCATTGCAGGAAATGTTAAAAGGGCTTCTTTAAGCAGAAGAAAGAAAAAAACAGCCTAACTAATGAGGACCAGACACAAATAACTAAATGGCAATAACTACACATGTATCAATAATCACTTTAAATGTAAATGAATTAAATGATCCAATCGAAAGACATAGGGTGGCTGAATGGATATGAAAGTAAGACCCTTGCATATGCTTTATACAAGAGATTCACCTCAGATCAAAAGACACATACAGGCTGAAAGTAAAGAGATGGAGTAAAATATGTCATGCAAATGGAACTGAGAAAAAATCTGGAGTAGCGATACTTATATCAGATAAAATGGACTTTAAATTGAAGAATATAATAAAGGACAAAGAAGGGCACTTCACAATAATAAAGGGATTGACCAATAAGAGGACATAACCCTAGTAAACATCTATGCACCTAACATAGGAGCTCCTAAATATGTAAGACAGGTTTTGACAGACATAAAGACAGAGATCAGCAGTAATGCTATCATAGTAGGGGACTTCAATACCCCGCTGTCACCAATGGACAGATCCTCCAGACAGAAAATCAATGTGGAAACAGTGGCCTTAAATGACACATTAGAACCAACTGGATTTAATTGATATTTTCAGAGCATTTCACCCCAAAGCTACAGAATATACATTCTTCTCAAGTGCACATGGAACATTTTCCAAGATAGACCACATGTTAGGCCACAAAACAAGTCTCAACAAATTTAAGAAGATTGAAATCATATCAAGTATCTTCTCTGACCATAGTGCTACGTTCCCTGGTGGTCTAGTGGTTAGGATTCAGCGCTCTCTGACCATAATGCTATAAAATTATAAATCAACTATAAGAAAAAAAACTGGAAAACACAGAAATACATGGAAGCTGAATAACATGTTAGTTAATAGCGAGTGGGTCAAAAATAAGATCAAGGAGGAAATCAAGATACCTTGAGACAAAAAAAAATGAAAACACCACAACCCAAAATCTCTGGGATGCAGCAAAAGCAGTCCTAAGAGGGAAGTTCATAGCCATGCAGGCCTACCTAAAAAAGCAAGAAAAATCTCAAATCAACAAGTTATTCTTACACTTCAGGGAACTGGAAAAAGAACAGCAAAATAAGCCCATAGGGAGTACAAGGAAGGAGATAATAAATACCAGAGTAGAAATAAACAAAATGAGGACCAGAAAAACAATACAAAAGATTAATAAAACCAAGAGCTGTTTTTTTGAAAAGATAAACAAAATAGACAAACCTCTAGCCAGGCTCATCAAAAAAGCAAAAAGAGAGAGAGAGGACACAAATTAATAAAATCAGGAATAAAAGAGGTGAAGTGACAATGGACACCACAAAAATACAAAAAAATTTAAGAAATTACTATGAGCAACTATACGGCAACAAATTTGACAATCTGGAAGAAATGGATAATTTTCTAGAAGCATACAAACTTCCAAAGCTAACATAAAAAGAAACAGAAAATCTGAATAGACTGATTACTACCAATGAATTGAATCAGTAAGCTCCCAACAAACAAAAGCCCTGGACCAGATGGCTTCACAAGTGAATTTTACCAAACATTCAAAAAAGAATTATCACGTATTCTCAAACTATTTCAAAAAATCCAGAAGGAGGTAAGGCTCCCAAACTCTATCCACTATCACCCTGATTCCAAAACCAGGCAAAGACAGTACAAAAAAGGAAAACTACAGGCGAATATCCCTGATGAACATAGATGCAAAAATCCTCAACAAAATATTAGCAAACAGAAGTCAGCAATATATTAAGAAGATTATATACCACGATCAAGTGGGATTCATCCCCAGTAAGCAAGGTTGGTTCAATATCCACAAATCAATTACTGTGATACACCACATCAACAAAATGAAAAATAAAAACCATATGGTCATATCAATAGATGCAGAAGAAGCGTTTGACAAAATCCAGCAGTCATTTATGATAAAAACTCTTAGCAAGGTGGGAATAGAGGGATCATACCTCAACATAATAATGGCCATATATGATAAACCCACAGCTAACATCATGCTCAATGGGGAAAAGCTAAAACCATTCCCCTTAAGATCAGGAACAAGACAAGGCTCTCCACTTTCTCCACTTTTATTCCACATAGTTCTGAAAGTTCTAGTTCAATCAGACATGAAAAAGAAATAAAAGGCATCCAAGTTGGTAAAAAGGAAGTAAAATTGTCATTTTATGCAGATGACATGATACTATACATAGAGAACCCCAAAGACTCCATCAAAAAATTATTGGAACTGATAAATGAATTCAATAATGTAGCAGGATACAAAATCAATATTCAGAAATCAGTTGCATTTGTATACACCAATAAGAAACTATCAGAAGGAGACATTAAGAAAACAGTCTCATTTACAGTTGCTTCAAGAACTATAAAATACTTAGGAATAAACTTAACCAAAGAAGGAAAAGACCTGTACTCAGAAAATTATAAGACACTGGAGAGAGAAATTAAAGAAGATACAAATAAATGGAAACACCTACCATGTTCATGGATAGGAAGAATTAATATAGTTAAAATGTCCATACTGCCTAAAGCAATATATAGATTCAATGCAATGCCTATCAAACTACTAAGGGCATTTTTCACAGAAATAGAAAATATAATCCTAAAATTTATATGGAACCATAAAAGACCCCGAATAGCCATGGCAATCCTGAGAAATAAGAACAAAGTTGGGGGAATCATGCTACCCGACATCAAATCATATTACAAAGATACTGTAATCAAAACAACATGGTACTGGCATAAAAACAGGCACACAGATCAATGGAACAGAATAGAGAGCCCAGAAATAAATCCATTCATATACGGTCAGTTAATCTATGACAACGGAAGCAAGAATTTACATTGGGGTAAAGATAGTCTATTTAATAAATGATGCTGGGAAAATTGGACTACTGACACATGCAAAAAAATGAAA
>NW_017731475.1:434743-436363 GCF_001890085.2 Hipposideros armiger
CTCTGGACGGTTGCTCACTGCGGCTCTTGGCAGCTCAACACCGGCTGCTGGCTGCTCACGCTGGCTGCCAGCCATACACGGTAGCTTATGGCAGCCCACTGCAGCAGGGGCTGCAGCCTACACCTTTGCTGGCAACTCACGGCAGCCCAGCTCCAGGTCAAGCTGTTGTTCACCATCTTAGCTGTAGAGGGCAAGTGTCACTGGCCCTCATGTGGGATCCGAACTGGGGCCCTCTGGCGTCACAAGCCAGCTCTTAACCAACGTGCCACTCAGCCGGCCCCAGAAAAACAATTTCTTATTTAATGAAGTCAATATGCTTAATAGATGTATTTTATATTATGGGCACATGAGGAGAAAAATTATTTTTAAAAAAGGAAAAGGAAGTTCTCATTGTGAAAAGAGTATTATTACTATACCCTAAACTGGACATTTCTGTATTTACCAAATGGATGAGAAACTCAGCTATTTGAAACAGCTTACTGATAGCAGTAGTCAAGTCTTGGCTTTACAACTTCAGATCCAATCTGAGGTTGTCCAAAAGAGATATACCTCTTCCCTTCACACTTTGAACCATATCTCCAGCACTGTCATGGAGATTAAAACACTTAACCAATATATTTTTTTTAAGACAGTAGAAGTAGAAGGCAGCTTGCTTTAACAGAAAACACATTGATTTTTATATCAGCAGATATGGATTCAAATCCACCCCTCCCCAGTCATTCTCTCTGTCATTTGAAAATCAAGATGATGACCATGAGACTTTATAAACTATAAGTGTGTAAAGAACATAACATAGTCTGGATATACAGAAGGCATTGAAATATTAGTAGTGGGGCCACCACATACTGAGGTGCAAGTTGTGCCCTGCACGAGGGCACCCAGTAGGAGAGAGATGGTGACAGTCTGTGATCTTTGGCTAAGCTAGACTACTCAACACAAAGGTGTCCCATGGACTAATGACAGCACTGATTAGTTAAATCACATTATTATATGTGTAATACTATATGTACTGCTCTGTATTTTAACATTAGTGTACATTAAGCAGGGCATTTTTTTTATATTGTTAGTTTCAGGTGTACAGAACAATGCAATAGTTATCCTTTTTACCCTTCACACAGAAACAACCCCCCTCCCCCATCTCCCACCCTCCCACCCCTGATATCATGCTTATCTATTACAATTCCATTGTCTCCATTTCCACTCTCTACTCCGCATCCCGTGACTATATATGTATTAAATGATAGTTGACATATAATATTATTCAACGGCAGCTTCAGATGTACAGTGCAGTGTTCAGGCCTCTACACCGTCTATGAAGTGGTCTCCCTAACAAGACATGAGTCCATCTGGCCCCCTAAAAAGTATTTACATTATTGATTATATTCCCCAGACTGTCTTTTCTATCCCTGAGGACATATTGTAGTTACCAATTTGTACTATCTCATCCCTTCCCCTTCTCCTTCATCAACACCCCCTCCCAACTACCAACCCTCAGTTTCTGTTTACATTTCTCATTTATTCAGTTTTTTAGAATCCACGTATAAGTGAGATCATATGGTATTTGTCTTTCTCTGACTGACTTATTTCACTTAGCATAATGTTCTCTAGTTCCATCCATAT
>NW_017731475.1:443783-445902 GCF_001890085.2 Hipposideros armiger
CCCAGGAAAGGGGAGGGAAAGAAATGTATGTACTCTAACAGAGACCAAAGTTTAAGTTAAAGGAATAAAGCCCTACTCCAGCCTTAGAAGCAACCAACAGGACCCAGGTAAGATCTGGGGCAAAGAGGCACTGAAATTGAACAGGTAGGCAACTGTCATGCTCAGTTACATCTAATGATGTTACATGGTCTTGCCTCTAGAAAAACGACATACTAACTCACCCCCCAAAATCATCAGTTTTAAAGTGCTGGAGACAGTGACTATTTTAATAAAGAAACATGTTTTCTTATGGGGTGTCTACACTGAAGCTCTATGTTCTTTATTTTCTATGTTGCACTTCAACATTAGAGGCAACATATATTCAAAGAAAAATGAAAATACAAAACTTTCATCAGAAATATCCATTATTATGTATATACACATTCTTTAATGTAGTGTCCTTGTCTTTCTAAACAAAGAATAAAACACACCTGTACTTTTCAGAATAATGCCTCAAAGAGAGAAATACGTTTAGCCATGAAGAAGACATTCAGAAATTTTATAACTCGAAGATGCTGATGTATACCATAAAGGAAATATGAATGTTAACGGCTGTTCCTAAGAGAAAAACCTACTCCAATTTTCTCTGACACAGAGTGTTTATTTATTTCCGTTTGCCCGCCTTTCTCATTTGTCTTTCTGTTCAGGGTATTCTCGAGTAATCTATAGCATTTAGATGATCTACAGTGTTTAGTTTAGCACATTTATTCTAGCACCTTAGTTTTTAGAGCATTGACAGATTCAACTAAGTCACTCTAAAAGCTTTTTCTTAATAATTCACCAGGTTCATTTTCAAGATACATGTACATTTTATTCTTCTGAAGTAGCTTTAAAGATGTTAGTATATTGACTTCCTCTTTTCATAAAGTACAATGATAAATTAATAATAAAATAATAATTTAAATGCCCATTTCCCTCTAATTAAACAATTAACTATTATTATGATTATTTCAGAATGAATATATTTCTTTCTCAATAGAGATGATATACAAAATATTTCTGAGCAGGCATAATACAGGAATCAGTCAATCAAAAGGGACACCATGCTGATATATTCTGGCTGAATATCAACNGTTCTTGTATATGGCGTAAGAAGGTGGTCCAGTTTCATTTTTTTGCATGTGTCAGTCCAATTTTCCCAGCACCATTTATTAAATAGACTAACTTTACCCCAATGTAAATTCTTTAAGCAGGGCATTTTTAAAGGACACCTACATCTCTTGCATAGGCAGTATCCACATTTTGATCCCTGTAACATTGACAATGCTTACGGTATTTTCAAGACTTTGGAGGCTCTATATTTTACCTACAAATTAAAAGAAAATGATGAACTAGTAACTTGCAAATTTCCTGTCCCCAATCCTATCTCCAACACTTCCCCTGCACGTAGAAAACCTGAGCATTGTCTCACAGTAGCAAGCTTGGAGGAGCTACTTTACCATAGTTCCTAAAGTTCTTTTCTGAAATGCGATCGCTTGGGATTTAGGGGATGTATTGAGACTCTTTACACTCAAAGCATAATGCCCTGTTGGCTCAGGCTCCCTACCTCCTGGGTGGGTGCAATTTGAGACATGTGTATTGCAGTCCTGACCTGGCTAAAAATAAGCTTAGTTGAGCCTCATGTCACAAGGGAGAACCTGATTTCTGTGGTCCACTCTGGGGTGATGTGAGGTGCTTGCTGTCCCATTGTGGCTCCTGCAAATTTTGGTTAGAGAACCTGAGCAGAAGCATTTCACCATTTTTTCCACTGTAACCAAGCACAGGAACCAACACCCCTGCTTTGGTGCTAACAATGGTATACAACACTGCATAACACAACAAATATTACAAAATACTAATAATGAATTTTCAGATAATTATGACCTTAAAGATATGTGTGCACAAAGTTTTTGTAGATGTTTCTTAACTTAGTACTTTCATAAATTTAAATCAATGAGGATAGGGTAAGAGGAGGAGGATTGTATATGCCACATTGAATTTGAAGGCATTCACAAGTATTAATTTTAAAAAGAGGTATGCACATCTCTTAAACTGGTACTAATAGGCTCCGTGTTTTATACTTAACAATACAAAGGAACTA
>NW_017731475.1:450302-457444 GCF_001890085.2 Hipposideros armiger
TACCCTCACCAAGTGTCAGACTCAGGGCACTGGGAATCCAGTGGTGAGCAAAACAAACATGATCCTTATTCTCAGAGAGTTTACAAACAAGAGAGGGAAATGGTCATTAAACTAATAATTGCATACATAAAAATATACTTGCAAAATATATTTGGTAAGCTCTGTGAAAGAAAAGTAAAAGGTGCTTCAAGAAATATAACCATAGAACCTAATTTAAATGGGAAGTGTCAAGAAAAGGCTTTCTGAGAAGTGCCATCGTTGATAAGAATTGAAGGATTAATTTGAATTAGTTAGACTAACTCTGGAAAATAGCACCACATAGAGCTCACTGCATAACCACAGGTTCTAAAGTGCAGAAAGATTTCATTTTTTGAGTGTGAAATTTGAAAGAAAGTCAGTGATACCAAGCAAGGAGGAAAGGGCCAGGAGAAAAGTCTGAGGTACAGGCAAGGAGACCGTGGTGCACCATTTTTCCTAAATGGAATAGCAAACAATTGAAGGCCTTTAAATTGAGGACAAGGATTGTAATACCATGAATGGGGTGAAGTAAACCAACCTAGAATATTATTTTTTACAGAAAATAACAAGACTTGGTGTTGAATTCTAGGTGCAGAGTGAGTAAGAGAAAGAAGTCAAGGGTGTCTCTCAATTTGTCTTGCTCAACCGAGTAAACAGTAGCATTTATATTGAAATGGAAAAAAAAATGGAGAAGGTACTTACTGGAATATGAACAGGGATGGAGAAAAGACCAAAATATCAGTGGATTAGGGCCAAATGCATGGGAACCTAATTTTTTATACAGAAACTGACATATCATAAAAGATGAAACACATAGTAAGAGGCAGCATAGCAATCTCATTTTAAGTTGCAAGGAGAAGCCTCTGCTGCTTATCACAGAGGGTCTTATATAAATATAATATACACTGACTGGAGAATGTTTCTGACAGTCAGAGGGATAGCATCTTGTTGAGCAGTTAGAATCTATAGCTACCTCATATAGTCAAAATTACCCCTGAAATTGCATAAATTTCCTATCGTTATATGGGATTCATGAGTAATACATGATATTTTGAATAGATTTCCTCTGGATCATTTCTGTTGCCCCACCCTTTGAAGAAGATGAGAATAGAACCTATATGGAAAGAAATATATTGCCTAATTCTGACTTCCAAATATTCTTATTTTAAACTCAAAGTAGAGAAAATAGCCATAAAAATCCATGGTTTTGCCCATTAGAGACAAAAAAGATTTTGGCTCTCCAATGTTTGAGCTTTAACTTAAAGCACCAGGCTCAGAGAACTGAGCACTGAGTTTGTACTAAAACCCACAGAGAAGATGTGAGATAGGATATGTCATAGATGAAATGCTCTGCCCCACGTTAAGGAGCTTGGAGAGAAATGGGACAAGCAAGTGTTTTGATTCTGATGTGGGATTTTCTTTCTGCTCCCTACTTTAGATAAAAATATTCAGGCAGATACATGGAATCTATAGGCAAAAGGAGCACATGCTGGCTTTTTGTCTGAAATATGGTAGAAAGTGTATGTCAGAGTGCCCATGATAACATTAGGAAATCAGATTGAGTGGCAATAGTGATAGGACAGAGTTAGACAAAGAAAAGGCTTGAGGTGGCTTCCCATACAGTCTTCCAACTGTCCTGGAGATATCTTCAATAGCTTTCAGGACCCCTCAAGAGAGATAGGGAAGATAATTAAAAATCAAGGTATGTTGTACCTTGCTGGGAAGCCAATAGGTGGTGGAGAGCTGCAAGACGGATGGCTCAAAGCCAGGGGATAGCAGAATAATGTTAGAAGCTGGGCATTCCATAGCACCAGTAAGAGAGTACATATGCAAGGGAGGAGGCATAGTCACAGGTAAGAGATAGGATAAGCCACTGTGCCTTTATCATTTTGAGAAGAGAAATCATAAGTTATGCCAGCCATGGTGGACACAGCAAGGGCAGTGGTGATACCTAAAGACCAAACAGGTAAGAGTTATTCATTATACCCAGCCAGGGCCACAAGATGGTAAATGGACCACATACCCTCACCAATGCCAGGACAATCAATTTTTTTTTAAGTAGCTAATTTATACAATAATTACTACTACTTATTTTAATTACATACATTTATATGGCTTATTTATATAACTATTATTGATAAATATTATTTAATGATTATTTAATAACTATTTGAAGAAGAGTTATTAAATAATTCTTACTGCAACCTTATGAGATAGGTACTATAATTGTCCCTATTTTACAGGTGAGAAGACTGAAGCACAGAGGTTGGGTAGTTTACTCTAAGTCACTCACCTATGAAGTGATAGAGATAACATCTGAACCCAGGTAACCTGGCTCCAGCGTCTGTGCTCTTATGTACACTATACTGTCTCTCTCCCTCCCTAACCACACATGAAACACGAGGAGGTTAGGAGAAGGGAGAGGAGGTGAATTTTGACTATTACTAAATAGCTTACCCCAAAGAAATTAAATTTTAAACCAGCAGTGACTAAATTTTAAACCAGAATTCTCTTGAAATGGCAAGATGAGATGTTTCCTGCCATGGGCAAAAAGCAATCTCTTGGGTAATTTGAGTTCACTTAATGAGAAATAAGCAAAACTTCATTTGGATATATCCATGATGCAAATGAATTTTATGTACAAAACCCTGTACAGAGACACACATTATCCAAGAGCTCCTCACAGCTAGTTTTCCTTCTCACAATAGAATAGATTACTTATCTTGGGAGTGAGATCTATATTATCAGGGTTGCATTCTCAGAAGCTGAGGCTACCACGGCATCTAACACAACACTGGGATATGGAGATTCCAATCAGATATTATTTTTCTCATATTTTTGTCTTGTTTTCTCTATCCACCCATCTATCTGTTGCTGTGGTAATGGTGATTGTCTAATCATTTGATATTAAGTTTACAACTTTTTGATCTTTAATATTTTAGCACACATCTCATAAGAAAAAGAGAACCTTCTCCACATAACCACAATACCATTACCAATTTAAGAAAATTACAATTAATTCATAATAGCATAAAATATTCCATATTCAGATTTCCTCAATTCTCCAAAAATATATATTATACCTGTCTCCCCCCAAATCTAGGCTCCAAAAATGAGACCAAAGAGATAATACAACTAAATGCAAAGGTTTATGCATTGCATTTAGGTTGTTGTATCACTTTAGTCTCTTGTAATATAGAAAATTCTACTGCTCTGATATCATTTTACATCGGCAAGAATTCTGTGGTCCTACCAGGCCAAAACAATTTAAGAAAATAAAAGATTTTGTCAAAAATAAGAAACATTTAAAGATGAATGAGATTCATTCAAAATACCTTAAGAGTCAATAAAATGCAAAATGTAATAAAAAAGAAGAAATGGGTAATGTGTAACATGAATCTAAAGAACATTAAAAATATGGTTTATATGGGCTGGATGAGTTATGTGGGCTGTAATTCATCAAGACCTGTACTGCAGTAAATAGTTATGTTGCATGATGGTTAAAATAAGAATCTACCCATTGTCCCAGTCAAAACCTTAGCTAATAAGAAATTGCAGTTAGCCTAGAAGATAATTGTTTTCCAAGTAGGTTAGCATCTCTTAACCTCAGGAATATGTAGACATAGAAGTGCTGAAGACAAAAATTAGAGAATCATTTTCTTATGCTAAAGAATCTACATATTGTTAGTAAATCAAATGTGTTAGAGAATTTGACTACCAGGTTAGCCCTTTTATTCTGATTTAAAATGTGTAACTGAGAAAACAATTTAGACATTTTATGTAAAATTGACATGCCACAAAGATTATATAGGATATTGAGATATTTATGAAAATATGATTGAACAAATTAAAAAAATCTATTTTTTATTTTTAAGAATTAGTTAAATTCTTATGAGATGGTTTGTTATAACAGATAATTACAACAGATAACTTCTTCAAACATATTAAACTACCTTTAATAAAAACTTAGTGCATTTGATTTCCTTTTCAGTACATTAATTACTTTTACATGTGAAATCAAATATTACTCAAAGACTCATTAAAAATGATTGTTAAAGCCTACTAGACTTACAGACAAAAAGTCAAAATTCAAACTTAAATTCTTCAAGAATAGCTAGATTTGGTTACTTATAACTTTAATCAAATATTAATCCTTAAAAACTTTAGAACATATTTTTCAATATCAAGCATAAAAAAACCCCACACACTAAACACAGAATAAGTGGCTGTTATACTTCAGAAGCCATGCTAGACATAAAATTCACATCTTTAAACACTAAAATCATATACCATATGTTGAGATGTTTACACTGAGAGAGTTATTGGGGAACTAAGATCAACTGAAGGATATCAGTTTGATGTTGTCTATCTCACATTTGCATGCAGTTATAAATAAAATCATTGAGTGAACTAGTAAGAACACTACACATACTATTTAATTAATTGCATTTCTCTTTTTTCACGAAGACTTTCTAGTCGAATTTGTTGATGATAATGCCAGTTCGGTGTAACTCTGGTAAATACACAGAATGTACATTTATGAATATGTGTTTCTGCCCTTAAAAAGTTTTAATCAAAAGGGAGACACTTTAGCTTCATAATTATTGTACTAACAACATTAAAACTTCTAGAAGTTAACTTAGGAAGGTATCTTTATGACTTTGGGGTAACAAAAGATTTCTTAGAAAAAAATATTGTTTTATCATCATCAAGTGTAGGCTGGGCTTCCCAAATATTTCTTTCGAGAGTCTTGCTGTTTTTGTTTTTAAGTTTAACTCATATAACATGACATTTATGCAACATATACTAGCATACCCTTGAATAAATATTACCATAGGCTTGGACTCTGGTTTCCGTTTCATCACAAGTTATCTGTGTGATCTTGTGGAAGTCACGTAATATGCCTTATTCTCAGTTACTTCAGGTGTGAAATGAAGAGTTTGACTAGAATATAACTAAGATGACTTCCAGCTGTAAAGTGCCAATGAAACCATGACGTTTTAATAACTGCAGGAGAAAATAGTGATAAACTCCCCGAGGCCTTCTTTCTAAAATTGCCTCTCTTATCAGAATTTAGGCCTTACTATATATCAGGAGGCTTTAGAGATCTTCTACAGTCTTCTTGCCCTACCCTTGACAATCGATGAGGTGGCAAATGGTGCATCTAGAACACCCTCATATTCATCTCTTGTCATTGTATAAGACATAAAATCAGTAAGCGGTCTCGCAGCCTAATCTCAGTGCTGTTAAAGGAAGGCAGTAGCCCTTCCACTTTCGGACAGCTTTGTCCTTCCACAGACAAAAATGGTTAAATTAAAATTACACGAAAAAAGCATAAATAAGTTGCTAGCTTTGTACTTTTTTTCCCCCCTTGTGTTTACATTTCTGTTTGTTTCTCAAAGGTCTCAAAGGCCTTTAGGAAGCAATAATCACAACATAGAATAGGCTGCTGGTAATTTATAACAGCACTTTGTTCTGCCTCAAATACATTTTCAACCCTGTTTTCATTAATGTTCATGATTTTTATTATTTGTTGAGTTGTTTGAGGGATGTAATATTAACCTTTATGACATCACTCTGAGGAATACATTGAAGCAAACAAAGCTGCCTTTGTTTTTTAGATGTGGGAATTGATGCCAAGTAGCTAAATGTTTTTCCTAAGTAGTACATACTTGTTATAGATAATAAAAAAAAGATAACTAAACTAATAATTTCTAACATCTCTAACTTAGCTTTTTCCTAACAACAAAATATGATACTTTGGGACATGATGAAACCAGATCCACAAAAGTTTTAGCCATTTGGGTCAAATAGCACATATACAAATGCATAACTTAATAATCGATGTTCAAATCAGGGAGAAAACCTAAAATTTAAATTCTTGTATTTAAACATTTCAGTTAGCACCATATTAATTATTTCTATCTTATGAATTTGAAAGACCATTCATAGATAACTTCAGGTGATTATCACATCTAGTCCTTACTCTGAAAATCAGTAATTAAAAGGAAAGAATTAAACATTAATCTTGACTTTCAAGTAGCAGCAATAGTTTTATTTGAAAATGACTCATCAAAAAAAAGTGTGTGGGGGCAGAATATGGCAAAATATTAAAGATTATGTTATAATTGTAATCTCTTGGATATTTGAAAAAAACTCAAAATCAAGTGATATATATATATATATATATATATATATATATATGTAACTTATTCTAACTAGTGTACCTTGAGTAACTCACTTTGCCTCTGTTATCAGTAAAATAAGCACGTACATGATCTAAGTGACTAAATAACTGTAATTAGGTAAAACTTACTAGTTATAGAACCTTTTTCAAAGGACATTTCATCCTTGATGTAGTAGTTAAGAAAAAGAGGCAGAAATCTGCCTGACTTATTTACAGGATCAAAGACGATGGTGTCAAGGCATTGGAGAATGAGAGTTCTGAAGGGGAGCAAAGTTATCACATCTTAGAAGATAGCTTATGAGCTTTGGTGTCTTGAATAAAATGAACATAATTCTAACAAAATTATAGCCAGAGTTAGGAATATAAGACATAACTCTAGATACAACTTTTCAGCTGCTCCTGTCTCATAAACCAAATGGTCTCTGCGATGTGAAGCACAAAGCCAGCTCTAGAGTAGGCACGTAACTGTCCCTTACCGTGGATCTCAGTTGAAGGCAAGTGAGGAGAAGGAGATGAGCAGAAGGGCATATTATTGTAGATGAGACTGCAGATAATGTTGTGCTATAATTAGTAAATCAGGACCTTCGGCACACTGGAACATAAGTTCCTACAGGCATGGGAGCGTTTATCTCACACTTTTTTGGTAAATAGTCTATTAAAAACACTATGAAAACCAAGGCTTATCATAACAAAAATGTCTCTGACAAAGATTTATACAAAAGTTGTCACCCAGCAATACATAATTAATTTCTAAGTGAATGTGAATGAGTGATTAGTTTGGTTGGATAGCTCCATGAAAAAGATAAAATATAAATGGAACTTGGAGAAGAGTAGAGATTAGGTCTCTGAGAAACATAAAATAATCTCATTGTCTCCTATATATGATATTTGAAAATCTAAATAAATGAACTCTCTTTACTAAACACAAATCAGAGCA
>NW_017731475.1:460640-465694 GCF_001890085.2 Hipposideros armiger
ACTAGATCACAATGTAAAATATCTGACTGTAAATCATAGTCAAAAAGTTTGAAACTGGGCCGGCCGAGTGGCTCAGCTGGTTAAGAGCTCGCTTGGGAGCGCCAGCTCTGAGCAGCAGGGCTGCGGTTCGGATCCCACATTGAGGGCCAGTGACGCTCGCCCTCTACAGCTAAGATGATGAACAACAGCTTGACCTGGAGCTGGGCTGCCGTGAGTCACCGTCAACTGCGTAGGCTGCAGCAGGGCTGCAGTGGGCTGCCGTGAGCTACGTGAGTGGCTGGCAGCCAGCGTGAGTGGCCGGCAGCCGGTGTGAGCTACCGGGAGCCACTGTGAGCGGCCGACCAACAACCGGCGACCGATTGCCTCACCTGGAAAGAGCACAATGATCATACCAACATGGGCCAGCGAAGAGATGTCCTCCACAACTAGACTGAAGAACAAAACAGCAATTTGTCTACCTGTCTGTTCCCCTTCCCCGATCCCCCAATGCTATTACCCTCCCCGCAATTCCCCAATAAAATCTTTAAAAAAAAAAAGTTTGAAACTCACTGGTTTAGAACAAGGCAGCAACATGGTAGTCATGAGCTGAATGTCCTCACTCACAAACATGTTTTGATTGGCCTCACAGAAGAAGCAAGCAAAAGGAAAATAACATTCCCAGACTGAACTACCCACAAGTACAATGGCGAGAGAAAATCCATTTCCAATGTTCCGAGTAAGGACTCAAAGTTGGATTAAAGAGTCCAATCGATTATTTATTTGTTTATGTCTTAGGGGGATGTCTGTCAGAAATATATGTTAAGAATTAGAAGCAATAGGTATTTGTTTAAGGAAGTTTTTGAATAAAGGAGAAAATTAAGAAGGGACTTAGAAGGAATTTAGTATCTAGAGGAAATTTTTTCACAAAGGGAACCCTGATGGCAGAGAAGAGAAATGCAAAGGAAAATGTTCAAGAGGCTAGAGAGAAGACAATTTATAAAAATAGTGTTTACTCTTTTGCTCACTGTTACACTGTTATAAATAATCCATAAAGAATGAAAACTGAACCTTCTTTTCCTTTCTGTTGCCTGAAAAATGACCAAAAAAAGTCATAACCTTGCATAAAACACATAATTAATAACATTTTGAGTAAACAAAGGATTAGGGCTGACATTTTTAGTTATTTTTTACTAGGGTAAATTGGTGTTGGTATAATCACAGTAACACACAGTACAATCTCCTGCAGCAGTTTGGCAAGAAAACCCCACATTTCCAAAGCAGCTCTCTAGGACTAGATGTATGATCTACAGCTAAAGTACAGAGAATGAACTATAGGAAGGTCAAGACTTCTAGGATTCTTTCATCACATCATGCTTACAAGCCACATTGAAAAACCAACCACAGAGCTGGGCAGCACAAAATAAGACCTTTTAAAAGTATAAATATCACTGTTCAAAACTCCTTATTCAAATCTCTCGTTATGTCTCTGCTACCTGAGTGAGACTCATCCACCTTGGGAATTTTACATAAGAAATCAAAGACTGGTTCCCTCTTGCTCTGTAACACTGTCAGAAAGCCACCCTTTGAAAGTTGGTGTATGCTCAAAAAAATGAAAATTCAGTTTAACTTTTAATGGAAATAACACGTTCACTGGTGAAAAATCTAAAATAGAAAACATTGCAAAGCCAAATAAAAATGTGAGGCTAATATTTTGTATCCATAGCAGAGTTCCCTGAGTTAACCTGAGGAGTTTTAAGAAACACAGCTACCCAAATCTGCCCCTTCACCCGTGATTCTAATAAGCATCCAGGGTTGAGAACCACTGAGATAAAGGAACAAGGCTTTGCTATAACCGAGATTCCGTTTCTAGTTGTCTTTTTTATTGGTAAGCAGATTCTTTTTTTTTTTCCTCCTCCATTGTGGCTGCACAACAGGAATCTGAAAACAGATTCAAGAACCAGAAAACAAGGAAAGGCAATTACACCCAATGCTACAACATGGCAGCTTAAGCCCACAGGAGTCAGCCAATCAGCAACATAATGCATTTATGAAACTACAGAACATGAATTAAGGTTAAGTTTTTATTGCTTTGATATAGTCCTGACAAAGTCAAAGTACTGAATCAGCAGCCAAACATTTACGAAAGAAATAGGAATCCTTGTTTCTCACTGGAGACTCTTCCTGTCGCTCTTCTCTGATCAAATGATAGAGGATTTTGTGTTTCCTTAAATAACCGTGACACTCCACACCATGGATTATGAATCCTATAAATAGACTTCCTGGTCATATGTCCCTGCTTAAAACACTTCATTATTTCAGGAGAAAACCCAACTCTATGACATAGCAAGAAAAAGCTCCCAAAATAAGATTCCTACTTACCTGCCAACCTCAGGTCTTTATATGCCTATGCCCAGCCTACGCACTCTAAACTTCTTATAGTTCCCAAAGATTGCTCAATTTGCTGCCTCAGACTGGAAATCTCCTTTTCCCAACCCTGCCCTTCTATAGGAACATCTTTCCATTTGGCCTTTCAAGAATCAACTCACAAATAGCTCTTCTTTCAAAATATTCCTCTATCAGGACAACTTTTGCTTTGTTGAATTGTCAAATTGACCAATTACTCTTCTGTGTTTCGATCAGAGTTTGTGCATCATTTTAAAAATAGCACTTTTTAAAATGTGTTAGATTTAGATCAAGGTTTAACAAATTCAGCACTATTGATATTTTAGACTCAATAATTCTGTGTAATAGGATGTTTTAACAGCATTGTAGGATGTTTAATAGCATCCTTGTCTTCTATCCACTACAGGCCAGAAGCATTCCCCCTCAAGTCATGACACCCAAATATATATTCAGACACTGACACATGTCCCCTCAGGTTGAACTCACTCCAATTGACTAAGATTTACATCTTTGTTCTCCCCTAATAAACAAGTAAGCTTCATGAGGCAACAATATTCCATTCCCCTTTGTATTTAGGATCTAGCAGCATGCCCCAGGTCCACTATAGATTCTCAAGATATGTTTCTTAAATGAATGATTATTTGATACAAAAGAGATAGTACCATACTATCACAATGTAGAAAATCAACTGTATCAACATCTAGTACTGATCAGGATAATGCTTCACTTTTTCAAGATTACATCATTAATGAAATTAAAATTTCCAATTTCATTTGAACATCAATTAAATTAAAATCCTCAAATCAACCCACACATCACTAGAAATAATTTATATTGATTCTACATGGTTTTNTTTGCTGCCTCAGACTGGAAATCTCCTTTTCCCAACCCTGCCCTTCTATAGGAACATCTTTCCATTTGGCCTTTCAAGAATCAACTCACAAATAGCTCTTCTTTCAAAATATTCCTCTATCAGGACAACTTTTGCTTTGTTGAATTGTCAAATTGACCAATTACTCTTCTGTGTTTCGATCAGAGTTTGTGCATCATTTTAAAAATAGCACTTTTTAAAATGTGTTAGATTTAGATCAAGGTTTAACAAATTCAGCACTATTGATATTTTAGACTCAATAATTCTGTGTAATAGGATGTTTTAACAGCATTGTAGGATGTTTAATAGCATCCTTGTCTTCTATCCACTACAGGCCAGAAGCATTCCCCCTCAAGTCATGACACCCAAATATATATTCAGACACTGACACATGTCCCCTCAGGTTGAACTCACTCCAATTGACTAAGATTTACATCTTTGTTCTCCCCTAATAAACAAGTAAGCTTCATGAGGGAACAATATTCCATTCCCCTTTGTATTTAGGATCTAGCAGCATGCCCCAGGTCCACTATAGATTCTCAAGATATGTTTCTTAAATGAATGATTATTTGATACAAAAGAGATAGTACCATACTATCACAATGTAGAAAATCAACTGTATCAACATCTAGTACTGATCAGGATAATGCTTCACTTTTTCAAGATTACATCATTAATGAAATTAAAATTTCCAATTTCATTTGAACATCAATTAAATTAAAATCCTCAAATCAACCCACACATCACTAGAAATAATTTATATTGATTCTACATGGTTTTTATACAAAATAAAATGAGATTTGGGGTCTAGAACTTGATTTGAAATTATTGTACACCTATGTATGTAAAAGTCTTGGATTAAAAATTGAATTTAGTCAGTTTATTCAGTTTAAAAAAAATGTTCAGCTAATGCTTTTATGCTCTCTAAATAGCTTTAATTAATTGCTTACCTTTTTTAAAAAAAGTGTTCAGCTAGTACTTTTTATGCTCTGAAAATAACATTTTAAGTTTTTTAAAGTTTTGTAAGCTTAAAAGCATTAAATCTAAATAATACATTTCTTCGCTAAGTCTCCTTTTCACTCCATTAACATTGATAGCACACATAAATGTGATAGAATTGATAAAGCAAGGAATTTTAGACACCAGAAGTATATTACTTTAATTTTAAATATGTATTCAAAATAAGTTTCTAAATAGAATTGCTGTGCCAGAATTCAAATACATGAGCACAAATACACATAATACACAAATACACATAAGTTTTTAAAATGTATATATTCTATGGATCATGATTTAAAATCTTTAAGAGATTAGTATTTTTTAATTAGGCAATTATTTTAACTTCTGAAATGCAAATTATGATAAATTATATTTGAACAGAAAGAAAAAATAACTATGAATTCTTTCTAAATATATTTTATCTAAAGAAAAAAGTGGTTTCACTTAAAAGTATAATTTATGTGATATACAGAAGATTCATTTGGTGGTTTAATGATGGTGTGTTCAACTGAGAGATGGTGTAGTTATATGAACTCTGGCTCTATATTAGATAAGCATATTTGAGCAAATATATTTTAAGTTAGAATATATAATAATAAGTGCTCTTCATTCTTTCTTATGCTAATGATGTAATTTCACATCATGTGTTATGTGCTGTTAAGTTGGCTCTGACTCCTGACGGCCATATAAATGAGAGAGACGTCCACAAAGTCCTGGTCCACAAAGTCCTGTCCTCAGTAGCCCTGCTCTGCTCCTGTAGATTCATGCCTATGGGTTCTTTCATGGAGTCAGTCCATCTCCT
>NW_017731475.1:466854-467957 GCF_001890085.2 Hipposideros armiger
TTCTGTAAGCCTTAGTAAAGGCCATCAATCATTAGCAATTAAATATTTGCCATGATGTCCATTTAATATTTAAAAAAGTATTATTGAACTGCCCACATCGATCATTTACTTTTTTAAGATGTACTTTTCTTCACCTCTCATTGAAGTCTCGAGAGTCTGGAATTCCTATAATTCCCCACTTGAAATCAACTTAAACATCTAATAACAATCAGCAGTGACTCTGAATCTGTAAAATTCAGCCTAATGCTTTTTTTAGCATGTCTTGGTGAAGCTGTTATGCCTGGCTTCCAAACTATACCATTTTGTAATACAGACAGCAAACCATATCAAGCTGAATTCATCCTCTTGACCCAGTTTATATTCCAGCTTAAATACAGGGGAAAAAAAGGGGGGTGTGGGGGGGTGAATTTGGTAAATTAACCAAAAAGTTGAATTCCTTGCAAGCAAACATTGCTAATAGGTGTTTAAATGATACAAAAGATTATTATTCTCTACTAATGAACTTAATGTCATTCAAGCTAATGAAAAAGCTACAAAAATGTAAATCAGTAATTCACTGTGCAATGCCATGACTAAATAGATTATAGTCTGAGCATCTGCTCATGGTTGAAAAGTTACCTTTAAAAAAATATTTCCTAGCAGAAAATTCAATTGTTTATTAACTCTGCATCATTATTATAGGCCTTCTTTGAAGGGGTAAGGGGAAGCTTTAAGTGTCTTGAAAGGAATGTAGAATTTGCTATGATATCTAATATGATCTTGCTACTATATGATGTGGCTATTAGCAGTAATGATGACTATATTTTATTTGTGAATGTTTCTAAAAATCTCTAAAATGAAAGTACATACAGCATATTTCTAGATTTCTATATTTAGCCAAATGTTATAATAGTCAGCAAACAAAACTCAAAAATCACTTAGAGACATTAAAAATGTATAACTTAGAGCAATGGTTCAAATAGTAATTCTGATATGTGTCTCATGATATAAAGCCAGTGACTGCAAAATGAAATAATACAGATATATTTTCTATTATGTATTAAAATAAATACTAGGTTTTAACTAAATTCGATCCCTTTGTTGTTGCTACCAAATTTATTTAA
>NW_017731475.1:470757-474996 GCF_001890085.2 Hipposideros armiger
AAAAAAATGTTTTACCTTCTAACAACACACATATAGCCAACATTAAACAGAACAATGTTTCTTTGGAGAACCCTAACTAATATAGTAAGCTTATTTTATACATGTTGCTGCTAAATGCCATCTCCCCTATCCTATAACTTGACAAATTTGGTTTATTTTTCGCTTTTTATTTGTCTGCACTTGAAATGAAAGAATTCATATTTATTCACAATAAACTTTATCTTATTGTAGTCAACTCATTATTTTTGGCTGAATGTTTCTTTTGGAGGCTAATTCTGGTCTCACGTATTCACTGTCTGCCCAGGTGTATCTCAAATACAGAGGTTAGAATCCTACTTACTTTATCAAGCTTAGTTTTGAAGTCAGAGTTACTTGACTTCCTAAGGAAATGGTCTACACCAGCCATAGCCAATGTGAGTGTTGGAGTGCTGCTACTATTTTTCCCAAGCATAAAAAAACTACCTTAATAACTCTTGAATTCTACTAAACAAATTATAACAGTCAAATTGAATGACAGTTTATTCTTACTGAGCTTATTAAATTCTCAGAAGACAACAAAGCTTTTGAATGAATAATCCCAAATCAGTATTGAATTTGAGCCCTTGTATCCCAAGGGGGATTTAAACCATCTGCTAACTCTGCTGGGCAAAGACTTTTACGTACTCTTAGCTTTGGAGAAGTAGAATTCAATTTTTCTCTAGCTCCCATCTTTTCATCCCATGGTGAAATACTTTGTTTATGTAAAACAAACTTTTGCAACCACCTTATGTTATTTGAACCCAATGGATTTCTTCCCCACAATGAACACAGATGGATACATTAAGGACACTGAAAAAGCATTGTGCCAACATATACAATTCTTTCATAGGGTCTGATGCCTTTTAAAAGTTTATATAAACGTGTTAACCATGTTTATATAAACAACTATTAGGTCAAGTAATTCTTTCCATTTTGCCCAATAAATATTTTGGAAGGTGAAGGTTATTACATTTTGAAATGTCACAGAAATCTATCAGTATTCTTATCTGACCACCCTTCCCATCCCCTCTACTCTCTTTCTGAACACAGGCATGTGTAGCAGGCCTTTCATGAACAAGGAATCCATTCAGGACTTGGATACCTGGGCCAATTTCCACTCAACAGTTTCCCATGCACTGCTAGATGCCAAGCAGCAACTCTTAGGTTTCACCAAAAAGAACTCTTCATAGAGAGGGGATTAAACTCTAAGTGGCTTTCTGATTTCACCATTTCTGAAGTCCAGTGTTAGGTTAATGAAAGTTCATGTCATTGGTACCATCAGGGACATAACAGGCTTTAGAAACAGAATGAGTGAGGTAATGATTGTGTGTGTGTGTGTGTGTGTGTGTGTGTGTCTGTGTGTGTCTGTGTGTCTGTGTGTCTGTGTGTATGATATACTGGAGTGGCTAACAATCTGTTATGTTAAAAAGCACATACACACATTTGATCATCTGTTTGTCTTTGGAAATAATTTTTCTATGATATTCTGAATTTCAGGTTTATGAAGCATGTGAGGTGAAAATTAATATAATCTAAATAATAATCTGTAAAGTAACATAAAGACAAAAGTAAAAAAGTACATACATTTGCCCAATAGTGATTCTCAACTCCACTTCAAGCAAATATTTACTTATTACTTGACCATAAAAAGTCCTCAGGATGGGAATACACCAATAAAAGTCCCAACTATAAATGCCAAAAACCAGATTGCGGGAATGGTTCCAGATACTCACGTTCAATCATATCTGCGTACAGTCAAACTGTAAAAGGAAACGTAACTCACACTCAGTGGGGGACTCACCAAATTATCAAACATGAAATTAAACAGGAGAGAAAACACTAAAACTGTTACTTTTATGAATATAATCAGTCATCTGGAAAATGACTTTTATACAGATACAATGAATTCCCAAGAATATTTTGTGTAAAATCTAACAGATGGTGTTAAACTTGTGTAAACCTTGCCTAGTGCCATCTTGGTAGTGATTTCTTGTCCTAAGCATTGTCCAGCATCTCCTGTGCTCACTGAGGCATGGGACTGCTGAAGAGCCACGTTTGAACCATGTGATCATGCAAGGGTACTTGTAAAAGTTTAGTGGACCTGGACCCACAATGGAGCTCTCACCTTGAAATCAAGAAGGGGAATTGCTGGAACAAGCAACTTTGGTATAGTTAGTTTATAATCACTGCTTCAGCAAGATGTGGAAATTCCATAGGCAAGAGTTATTAGCAGATATTTATCCTAAGTAATTTCCCTTCTTTTCAAAGGAGGTGAACCCTCCTCCAGTTTTAAGAAATGCAAACTAGAAAGATTAAGATGGGTCAAGAAGCAAATACTCCATATAATCTGAAATTAATGGATAAGATGAATATCTTTGATAGTTTATTTAGCATGTTTTAAAATTCATTTTATTTTGTATAATTCCTATATTATAAGGGTAATATTCTGGCCAATGATAAGTGAGGGTCTGTTTTTGTTAATAGCTGTGTATTCTACTTATGGAGGACTGACCCAAGGTCCATTGTATTAGATATTTGGTAAAGAAAGCCTTTTAAAGATCTAGTGCATTTTTTTCTTCAAGCTCACTATATATTATTACATTTGTTTATTTCTTTTCAGCCATAGCTAAAAAAGGCAGTTTCCACCTACTTCTAAACTGATTTAAGGGATAGTATAAGTAATACAAATCAATATAATAAAACTATTTTTAAAAATTTAAAGGACAGTGAAAGAAAAATTCAATTTAACAGTCTATAGAGGAGCATTGACTAAAATATGAACAATATCTTTAATAGCAACTTTATAGAAAATGAAGAACACGGACATTCTTTTTTAAACTGTTTCTTGTCACTGCTCTTTTTAAAAAAAGGTTTTAAAGAGAAGAAAAGGTTAAGTGATAGGAATTTTTTTTTCTTGTTAATCTCTCAATGGTCTTCTGAGAATTTTTATTTCTTTCAAGTCTTAGCTCTCACTTTCTTCAGAAATCATCCCTGTGCCAGTCATTTTTAATAGCTCTCCTAATATCTATTCACTCCACCTCTTTCTAATTGAACACTAGTTAATTTAGTGGGTAACATTTCTTTTTAAAAATACTGAGCTTTCCACACTACCATAGACCTGAAGATAGGCACATGACCCAATTCTGGACAAAGAGGTGTAGCAGTTAAGGGTTTGGGCTTTTCAGAGTGTTACCGTCTTCCTGAAAAACCAGGCAAACCTACTCAGTACATCTTGTGCTCTTTACCTTGTTCTTTCTTCCTTCCTAGAATTGAAAAGTGATGTCAAGAAGGCAATAGCTTTTATTGTAAATATGAGGAGAACAAACTTGCACTAAGGAGACAATGCTAAATTTATTGGTATTCTGGGAGTCTGGGACCTCAGTGTCATCATGTCAGGATAACAACTCTGGACTACTGTCTTTCTCCAAACTCTATGTTACGTGAAAAATATAAAATTAAAATAAAAATAGCAGGAAGGCTGGAGCAGTGGGAGGAGAAGGAAGCAAGGTGGACCAGGGGTTCGCAATCAGAAAGGATTTTGTCCCCCAGTCCCAGAAGATATTTGGCAATATCTGGAGGTGTCTTCAGTTGTTACACTGTGGGGAGGCGATGCTACTGACATCTAGTAAGACAAGGCCAGGGATGCTGCTAAACATCCTACAACGCACAGGACACATACAACAAAGGATGATCTGAACGGACATGTCAGTAATGCTGAGGTCGAGAAGCCCTGTGGCCAACAGCTGTACACTTGTGTCTAAAGGTTACAGCCATGCTCGAAAGAACACTGTTATAATGGGGTGAGGGGGCAGAACCTGTTTTGTGAGAAAAAGAGGACAAATTCTTCAATAAAATGTGCAGCTCAACACTGCTGATCACAGCAGAGATAGAAGAAATGGTAAAGTGACTTCTGTACACGTGCAGTTTCTATTTGGGCCGACCTTGGGCACATGAATATGAATGGCAAGAGCTCATGCTGTGGAGCCGAATGCAAGCAAATGGTAAATGGGAACTGTTCTCAGTGGAAGAGGTGCAAGTAGAAAAAGAAACTAAACCAGGGCCAGTGTTTTGAGGAGAGGATTATGTAAGAAAATTGTTCATTTCAGATCATTTTTTTTAAACTAAGAACAACTTGGTGGGGGGCGAAATTGCACCCAGGGCTGTTACAATCCGCAACTACTTTCAGTTGCATTCCTGTACATACATATTTTTATGTTGTTG
>NW_017731475.1:475121-521262 GCF_001890085.2 Hipposideros armiger
TGGGTCTCAGCTCCACTCTGATTTAGGTGCTTCTCGTTGTTCTGCATCACCTAACAATCCCAAACCTATTATTTTGTGTCCCTCGCTGCATCATAAATGTCAGGGAGACAAGATATCATGTCAATCTTTCAATCAACCATGTTCCTAGAACTTTGCCCATGTCTGCATAACACATAGTAGGTACCCAATACACTCGGTGAATGGGGGAATAATAAGGAAATTATTGAATGAGTATAACACCCACTTCTGTCCACTTCTACTACTAACACCAGAATCCAAAACCCATCTTTTGTTTTCAACGGAGACCACTGCAGTATCTTCCTCATGGTTCTCCCTGCTTCTCCCTTGCCCCAAAACCCTTCCATGCCTTCCCGGAGGCTAATAACTACAGAGAAAGATAAAATGAAGTTCCTAAGCCTACAAAACTGAGATATAAGATAGGGAACGATAGAGACACCATAACTAGCACTACATTATACATTACATATAAACTAGTCATATACTTTATATATCATTCAGTATACAAAGCAATGTTGAAAGAGTAATGCTTTTGCTAATTCTTAATCCTTGCAAAGAGAGATGTTTATGAAAGCCTGAGGTGAAGGCTGGATACATAGTTGGCAGGGCTCGGTGCAAAATGAAAATATGGACCCCCTCCCTTGTTCAAAAGGTAAGGAAAAAGCTTTTTTCCATTCTCCTGCAGTCTCTTAACATGCCATGGTAATTTTTATTTGCTTTTAATGCCATGCTCCCCTTGGAATGAGAATAACTGCTGGGCAACACAGACCCTCACAAGTGCCCTCTCACACCCATTCCTAAGTCATCACTGGGGCCGGAGGACAGCAGAAGTCACTGGGTAGAGGCAGGGGAGCGGGTGGCTGGGCACCCTACCAGGGGTGATAAGAAGATGACAGGAGGCAGAACCACACGTGAGTAGAGGTTTCAAGACCCTAGTGCAGGCTCTGTCATCCTACTAGGCTGATTTTAACTAGAAAACACAAATTGAAAGATAAAATTATCCAGAATTTCCAGATGACCATATTGTATCAAACCCTAAGCATCAAGTCCTGTGTGATTGCCCTGGTCATACACTGTGGATCTGGCCCTCGTTAAGGCAGAAGTAGTTACAGTCTCTCTGCCCAGGCCCTGGCTCTGACTTAATCCGTCTCATCTGTTCCCACCATCTATGGGCTGGTTTGGTTGCTTCTGGGTCTCTGTGCTGATGGGATCTTTGCAGCGAACCCCAGGCTTTTCTGTCTGTCATTGCTCTGCACACTGTTGCCCTCACCTGCATATATATTGCTCTTGCTACAGAAATTTATGTTCCTAGGTACTGTATCACAAATCTCTGTAGTACGCCAATAGCAGATGGTACAGTACTCCTCTGAAACCCTTTTCAAATGCTAATGTTCCTTTCTAGTCACTCCAGTGAAAGCAGGTGGGTTTGAGAGACCTCTTTGACTTGTCAGATCCAGACTGAGAGCAGCTTAGAAAAGCTAGCCCATGACAAATATCCTTTCCTCTATGAGAGGCTCTTATCTCTGACTATAAAAGACAGGCAGGAAGGACTGCCCTGCCACTTATGGGTTAAGCTGGGGATGTGTATTTGAAGAGGTCCATGAGTTACAATGAACTGTGAGTGTAAGCTTCCTGGTCTGAGGTGTTAGTCTTCTGTCTTGACTGCTTTGTCACTGAAACACAGTCTAAAATGCCATGTTACTAATTAGTCCAAGTATGTCCTTGGACAAGTCACTTCATATTGCCCTCATTCTTCATCTGCCAAAAATCAAAAGGTTGAAATTAAGGTCTCTAAGCTCCTAACCAGTGTCAAAAGTGTTCAATCCCATGAGAGAAAATAGAAAAGATAGAGGAAACGTCAGCAAAAAGTCCCTTCTCAAATAAACCTGAAAAATCTCTCTCTGTCTCTCTCATATATATATATATATATATATACACACATATACATATACATACATACACATCTATACATATATATATATATATATATATGTATACATTGTATACATACATATATATTGGGTAATATATTGGGTAATATATATATATTACTTCTAGACGGGCATGGATTCCCTGATGTGTCAATTCAGCTACGCTAGGAGGCAGACACTGAGATGGAGTTAGGAGTGCAAGAGGTCCATTGGGGCAGGGAGGGAGTAAGGAGCAGACAGAGCCTGTGAAAGACAAAAGAGATGGAAGCAGAGGTGAGCAAGAAAAGCTTTCAGACACGACACAGATCCAACACTCACACAAGGAAAGGAGAAGAAAACAGAAATGGGCAAAAAAAGCCTCAGAGTACTGCAAACCTGAAAACATCTCAGGTAACCCGATGGGGAGTTCTAGTGCAAAGATGGCCACATTGGGCAATAATGGCCAAGCAGGGTACAGAGGACCGCATGGGAAAACTGGCCAGATGAAACATTTAATATGGCTCCTGAGGTGCTGTAGCAGGAGGTAGCCATTAACTGCTTTCTTTGTAATTGAAAGGCAAGTTCTTTCTTGAAAGGAGATCCACAGTATACAACTCCATGACAACCATGCCTGATCATATTAATTTTAAAAGCAACATATGGGTGTTAGGGAACCCCATGTTTTTCTCAGATCCCATCACAGACTTACATTTCTTTTTTTTTTAAAGATTTTTATTGGGGAACTGGGGGATGGGAATAGCGCTGGGGAATTGGGGGAAGGGGAACAGACAAGTTGCTGTCCTTTTATTCTTCAGTATAGTTGTGGAGGACGTTGCTTCACTGGCCCAAGTTGGTACCATCATTGCACTCTTCCCGGGCGAGGCAGATCAGCTGCCGGCTTCTAGACAGCCGCTCACCACGGCTGCTGGCTACACATGGTAGCCCATGGCAACCCACTGCAGCAGGGGTTGCAGCCTACCTGGTGACTCACGGCAGCCCAGCTCCAGGTTGAGCTGTTGTTCAGCATCTTAGCTGTGGAGGGCAGTGTCACTGGCCCTCATATGTGGGATCTGANTTTACTGAAAAGTTTTCTGAAAACTCTGAGCCTTTTATTAGGAGATTTCTTGTCTTACAGGCTCTGTGATGGCTGAATATTTGATTAGTGGTACATGCTGCAGATGCTTGTATCAGGGAATAATTTTAGCCATATAAAATATTCATCACCATCGATAGCAACAAAAGTGGAAATCTGAGAAGTTATCCTGTCCAGAAAAGGACTTAATGCTTCATAATAGGAGGAAAGGTGACCAATAGCCCTTAGCTCTGAAAGAAGGCTGAATTTAGACCAGGAAGACACCCTGACTGGTAACTGCTTCTTCAAACTAGATGGCTCATTCCCAACTTCTTTTAAAAATCGTATAACTAAACCTTCAATGACCGAATTGTTCGAGCTTATTGTTCGAGTAGAAAATGAAAGTAAAAAGCCCTCCTGGTCACAGGGGGTCATAATAAAGCATACTTATTGAGTCAGTACTTTAGGATCTTGCTTACAGGCGAGTTACACCCTTTCTATCATTCAATATAAGTATCTTTTCAATGTGAAACATGAAGGTGAGGTTTGCGTTTTTTTGGTTTGTTTGTTTTTTCTTTTACAGTCAAACCTAGAGTGATAAAACAGACATTTACCAGCAGTTTGTATAATCTACAAGGAACAAAGGTTGGTTTTCACTGTACTCCGCGTAGTTGCCTTTCAGTAAGGGAACTGCCTCCAAAGCTCAGTAATATAAAAAACACTCACCATATATATTTTATTGATATAATTAATTAATCCAGCAGGCAGAAAATAGGTTTTGACCTCATAAATCTCCCCTCACCCATTTACTTTACTTTTCATTTTCAGCAGCATGTGGCTATATCACAGATACAGCCTAATAGCTTTCTTACTGCAAAACTGAATTGTAGGAGAGCTATAGGCTTTTCAGGTACTTACAAAATCAGTTGTAGCCCATGTACTCTTATACACAAATGAATTGGCTCTACGTCCTAGTGGGGATTTCTGGCCACGCAGCATTGTAGACAAATTATAGAAACAGACTCAGCCACACTTGAAAGAGGGCCCATAAACACAATCAACTTCCTAGCTCAACAAGTAATTTAACCAAATATTCCTAATCTCAAGAGCCTAAAAAAATGCATAAATTAGCCTTGCTTCTTGATCAGCATAAATTGTTAGTTGAAGTTAGCAAGGAGATATAAGGCAAAAGTTTTATTGTATTAAAGGTATTACTATACCACACAAAGGGGAAATGTTATTAAAGGAATGTTGAATTTATTACTTTAAGACCATCAGTGGGAATACTGATATATTGTAGTTCATATATCACATGATTTTTTAGGCCTTTGTTTATTTTTTTCAGGTATTTTTAGAGATTTCCCCTTGCATTCAAGATTTATTGATATGTTCTAGTTGCTTTCAATGAAGAATTCATGGTTATTACAGTATTTATAGCACTATAATTTCTTGTAGTTATTAATTTATAGGTGATCAGTTCCAGGAACTAGCTTTACTAGGTATCTGATATTGAATAATTTTAAGAAAGCTTTTAAATCGTCCCTAGATTTATAAGGCATTTCCTTGTTTCTTGGATTACTCAAGCACACTCATTTCTGGAAATCCCTAGCCAAAAGCATTAAATTTAAAATAATTGTAATTGGAGTGCTGATGGTTATAAAAGTGCAATTACTGTATCAGTTTACCAGTACAACCCTTTACCAATAAAAGCATTGAAATTGTGGTTTGTATTTCCAGCAAATCTTTGTTGAAAGCCACAAACTGGATAATGGTAGGAAAAACTGTTCTAATGATATATCTATTGTCATAACAAGACAGGCCTATTTTTTGTAAAACAAAGGATTCTAAGAAATTTCTAAGCCAGAAACTCAGGCTACTGAAATATAGTTTCAATACACATTCTAGAACGGTGGGAGTTGGTCCTGAACTCCTTATTTAAATTGAGCATCACCTCTTTTCTAGAACAGGAAACAAGCTTCAAGGCCTCTAAGGGCTGGAAGATAACGTCGATAAGTAATGTGATCTGTGTGGTGAACTGGCGTATGTGCGCAGGAGTGAGCAGCTGGAACCTCATCCAATTACCCAGCACAAAGCTTGCCTAAAGGCAGCAGTGACGACATTCTTTCAGGAAATCACTGCTATGCAGGAATACATTATGCAACACTGCCAGAAACTCCTGTTTTCTAAGAAAAGAGCAAATTAAGGTTTTTATTTGCAACCACCCAAATTTTATACACTGTTTCATGTTTTTAAATCATTTTCATATATAGGACTGGATTAAACCTTTGAGCTAACAGTTTTGCTACCTTGCATAGAAGTCTAAAAAGTCAATGGCATTTTCTTACTANCAGCCCAGCTCCAGGTTGAGCTGTTGTTCAGCATCTTAGCTGTGGAGGGCAGTGTCACTGGCCCTCATATGTGGGATCTGAACCGGGGCCCTCTGGTGTCCCAAGGCAGCTCTTAACCAACTCGCCACTCGGCTGGCCCAACAGACTTACATTTCTGAGGCTCTGTTCTAGTATTTTCAAAGTGAGGGGACAGTTGATCATAAGTATTATATAATTAATGAGAATTAGATTTTTTTGAAAAAAAAAAGACGTGGAGCAGAGAATTTTAGAGATGGAAAGAATCTTAAATTGTGTAGCACAACTTTTTCATTTGACAAAGAGAAAACAGAGGCCCCCAACAGACTAAGTACCCAATATCACCATGGGCTAGTGAAGGCCCCAGAGGATATTACAGCTTTGATATGGCATTTTCTATTAGATAAAATGTAACCTTGTGTCTCGGAAGACCACTTGGCTGATGGAGTGCTTCCCATTGGCACACCATGACACTGGGTAGAATTCCTAAATGAATACCTCGGTGAGGGTAGAGTACCCAGGCAGACTGTGCTGCAAAAGCCCAAAATGAAAAAGATGCAGGGAAATAAATCAGTTGGACTACTTAGTGGTAAATGCCTCATTTTGTAGTTGCATTTACCCTTCTGACCCAACAAAACAGTAATGTATATCTTCTCACTGCATTCTTAATAAGGTTATTTACACTGCATATTCAATGAGTTTGAGCCCTATGCAATAAATCCTCAGCTTTGAAATGTGTTTGATGTTGTAGACATCGTTATTGGAGGAATTAACCTTGTAAATGAGGAGCACTCTTATTGAAGCTCTGGATTTTGATTATTCAGGAGTGACACAGGAATACAGGAAGTTTTCTGCAGAGTTATGATGATCAGCCTTGCAAATAGCCACTGACTATGGGTAAATAACAATATCTTAACAAATGGAGAATTCTGAATTCATTTAAAAAATGTCCACGTGTTTGTTTGCAATTCTCAGTGCCAACAGAGGAAAAAAATATTGTGAACATCCCTAATACACAGAATTAAGGGCTCATTCTTTAGAAGTGACCTGTATTTTGAACTGGTTGGGCTGAACAAAGCCAGAAGGAGGAAACAGGCAGAGCAAATCCTCTGTGAGCTACACTGCCTGCAGCTCACAGCCCCCAAATGCCCCCGAGATTCTATACCCCACCCTCTACTCAGCTATACTGATGTAACTTCAACAACCACAACTAAGACACACCAGTCTAAACTAGAATTTTATCAATTGCCTGATTTATTAAGAGGTTTTAGAAATCTAAGGGTATGATGAAGCTACAAAGTTATAGCTCAAAAACGAGTTACTAGAGATCAAAGAAAAAGCAATACTACTCTGCCTTAAGAAAAGATGAAATACTGCCATTTGCGGCAACATGGATGGACCTTGAGATTATTATGCTAAGTGAAATAAATCAGACAGAAACAGTCAAGAACCATATGATTTCACTCATATGTGGGATATAAAACTGAAAGCAACAAAGGAAAAAGACAAACAAATAAAGAAACAAAAACTCATAGGCACAGACACTGGTTTAGTGGTTACCAGAGGGGAAGGGAGGAAGAGGGATGATAGAAGAAAGCAAAGGAGATCAAATATATGGTGATAAAACGGGAATGACTCTGGGTGGTGAACACACAATACAATATATAGATGATGTATTATAAAAATTTATACTTGAAACCTATGCAATTTTACTAACCATTGTCACCTCAATAAATTTAATTAAACAAAAAAAGAAAAAGAAACTATTTTCACACTTAGGTAAAAGCCTAAGATAGATCATTTGACTTTAATTCCAACCAGTTTTTTAGAAAACGGAAACCCCTGAGAATTAACATGGGACTTGGAGGGTTTTTCCTCTGCTTCTCCCTCTTCCCATCTATGACGGCTATCTCCTCTTCCTTGTGCCTTAAAGAGGCATAAGGAGAGGATATTTTAGAGTGAATAGTTGAAGAGGATATTAAAAAGCTATTAGCTTGGAAGCAAAAGCTCATCTATCTAATGTCCTTTAAGCCCATATATAAGACCCAACTATCAGGCCCAAGATTTAGGGAGTAAATGGAGGAAGAATTTCTCTCTCTTCAATATGAATACTACAGAATTTATAGCATCCACAATAATAAATATAAATCCCACTGCTGATCATGGTATAGGTGGAGTTACAGGGGTATATTTATTTGTGAAAACTGCACAGCTAAAATTTATGCATTGCAATGTCTTTAATTTATATCTCACAAAAAGAAAGTTAAATATTAATAATAATAATCAAGTTGGGGTGGGGAGTCAGTGGAGGCAAAGATAAGACAAGAATGGCTGAATATTGATAACATTTTAAGCTGAGTGACGGCACATAGGGGTTCATTATGTTATTCTATTTATTTTGTATAGGTTTGAAATTTCCCATAATAAAAAGTTAAAAAAATACTAATCGTACCAGTTTTATCACCAACCCACAGTCACAACTTTTATCAGCATGAGGATCATGATTAAAATCCACTCATATGTTTGACATTTAACAATGCAGGCTGAAGACATCACCTTCACACAACCGAACCTGAAGGAAATAGCTTGACATTTTTTAATTTCTGGGTCTTTGTTTGAATAAAAATGGGGCATTTAAAAAGCTGGCTCATAGTCATCGAATATTATTATATTGCCTCAGGAAGTCAGGGACACCAATGAACAACCCTGCAGAGTTAGGTTTTGTTGGTCTGCAGTGCTGTATGTATCTCTTTACACCTTAAATAGGCTGAGCACATCTGGATTTATCAAAGACCTTTCACTATGACTTATTTAAAGTACCAATGTATAGATACTAAAATCTTTCTAGAAATGTTTTTTTGATGGTCACACATTGTTACCATCCCAAGCAAAGATAAAACTGCTTTATAAGTAAGCATGCTTTTATATTACATGAGAAAGAGTCAGTGCTCAATAAATGTGTACTGAATGAATGAGTGGTAGAAGAGATATTTAAATGAACAAAAGTATCTTCTAATGAGTCTCAGAGACAGAAATAAAGAAAAGCAATAAAATACTTAAGCAAAAAAGAGCATTTGCAAAGATTTTAAATTTAAGATACTAGAAAGCATTTATGGAGATATTGTAGGCGAATAAATGCCACAATATATTGAGGCTTTAAAAAATTACATATAATACCTTTACTTCTAGAAAGGACTATTGGTTTAAGAGCTGTTAAGAGAAGTAGTCAAATCTGTAGGAAATGTTTACCTTTGCCTACAACACATTTATTATGGGGATAACTTTAGTTCAGCTTGACTTTGGTTAAAACTGGTTTCGAAAAAGATCTAAACTCTGAAACCTAAAATGGGACAGAAAGGTTCGCGGAATCTAAATTACCTGAATAATTACTTTTTATCTCCCCTTTACCACAGCTTATGTGTCAAATATTTGAGTAGCAACTGCATGAGAACTCAAATAATTCTAACCACTCACAAACAAATGAGGGGTGATATCAAATCAGTACTAAGCATTCTACTCAGTGGTTTTCTTTCCATAAGGCAGTAATTATCAGGTCAAAGGCCCAATTTAACAAAATGAAAATTTAGGCAAAATTAGTTGGTTTGGATCCTGTCATGACTCCTAACCCCTCGTTTCAAAGAGCACTGGACACAGTCAATGCTCTTTCTAGCAACAGGAAAAAAAGTACTTGGCCTTTTAAAGTATCTTGTGAAGACAATCTGTCAATCAAACGGATTGAGTGCCCACAATATGTAAAATATTCAGAAGAGATCAGAACAAAAACTTCCTTGCATTGTATGTACTTCATACACAACTGTTAAGACACTTACCTTTGCAGCAGCAAAAGCACAAAATTGTGCAAGCCTGTCAAATGTTACTATGCTGGGACATGCAAACATCAATAATGACTGCATCTCTAGAAACTTGATTTCAGCAGTCTTTTAAATATATATATATATATATATATATATATATATATATATATATATATATATATATATATATATAAAATCACTGCATAGCTCATTACAAAGGAAGCATACTGTAGCTGACAAGGCAGGCAGGCTGACCATATAACCCCAATTTTCTCTCACTGGCAACTTTTTGATGCTTTTTCCTTCAGGGCTATAGTTTGTTTTCTTCTTAGAGTCAGCTTAACAATGAGTTGTAATGGAAATTTTGCCCTAAAAATGTTTAGTCATGGGTTTAGTTGGTTAGAAAACAGCTAATGAAGCTAAGGTCATAGGCCCATATTAGTATGAATGTCATATGAAAGAAAAATATTCCACACCTGAGATCAGCTGTTGCGAGAGGTCAGTAGCCTCCTGCTGGGATATCACAGGCCAAAGGGACGCTGGTTCGAAGGGTGATGAGAGGTCCAGGTCCTATTAGTTGTAAGGGACGGTCAGCAGCATGATCATTTTATTTTTCATATCAGAATGTGGTAGTTGCTAAATTAGGTTTGGAAATAAAAAAAGGGGTGCAGTAATCCCATAATCCAAGTGAGGGAAGGAAGACATATAAAAGAAATAATAAGTGCTAAAGTATAGCATATTAATACCAAGTAAATAGTGCAGCGAGTAAGTGTGGAAGGCGTGAATTTAAGGGAAAGATAGCATTTTTTGGTGTAGTCAGGGGAAACTTGTGGAGGAGGTGATCTTAATGCTTGCCCTCCTGACCATGGAGAAGGCAGAGGGTGGTATTCAGTAAAGGCTCACCACCATAGAGAGGCTTGAGACCCTCCATCAAGGCAAAAATACAGCTCAGGCTTTCCGGCGTGCATAGCAGGAGGTCAACTCTTGTTTTTATTCCAGTACCACTAAGCCTGTGGCTCATCCATTAGTTCACAAGGGAATGCAGGAAGTTGTGTTCAGAAAAAATTTCATATCTAAAAACCTGCTGAGAAAAGTGCACATCAAGGAAAATCATTAAAGAAATTCATTCCTGAAGGCTTTCGAAGCTCTATCTTTGGATTGAGTCAGAGTTTCATAAAGCTAAATTTCGTGACACCCGAGCTTAGCCTCTAAAGAGTCCTTCACTAAATGATGCTTTAAAATTAAGCCCTCTGAATAGAACAGCGGTTACCAAGGGCTAAAGGGTAGGGAAAATGTGGAGATGTTAGTCAAAGGTGTAAACTTTCACTTATAAGATGAATAAGTTCTGGGGATCTAAGGTACATGGTGACTATAATTAATACAATATGATAGTGTACTGTGTACTTGAAATTTGTTAAGAGAATAAATCTTAAGCATTCACACACAAAAAAAATGAAAGAAAGAAACCAAGATCTATGTGAGGCTATGAGAAGTGATGGGATGATGGTTGTGTCAATTAACTTGACTGAGGTAATTATTTTATATATATATATATATATATATATATATATATATATATATATATATATATATTACATATATATATAATATATATATATATATATAAAACCATCACATAGTATACCTTAAATATATACAATTCTTATTTGTTAATTTTACCTCAATAAAGCTGGAAAAAAATTAAATTAAATAAAATTAAACTCTCTGGCTTGGCAAAATCTATCAAAAGTAATCATCCCATACCCTTTGATCTAGTTGTTCCAATGCAGGCAATTATTCTTATAAATAATCTCCGTTGAGTACATTAATATGTGTATGTGATCATTCATACTGCAGCTTTTTTTTTTCTTTTTTGTAATTGCAAAACACTGGGAAGAACCTAAATGCCTATTGGCTGAAAATAGGTTAACTGAATTAAGTTGCATCCTTATGATAAATATCATGCAGCCATTAAAATAAGATAGTGTATATCTATTTAATACTGACCTGGAACTAGCAAACTAGGATGATAACTGAAAGATGAGGAGATATTCACATGAAGATCTATTGTTCGAATGTGCCAGGTTTATGTGACAACAAAAGCAAAACATCCTGGGCATGATAACACTATTCTCACAAGGCCCCAGTGATGGAGATGAGGTGGATGAGGAAGGGGAGGAGATGAAATTGAGATCTGAGCATGAAACAGATCACATATAGCCCTGAAGGTCATGGTAGAGAGTGACATTGTATCTAATTATAATGAGAACCAATAAAACATTTTCAGCAGATGCCATGGTTTATGTTTTAAAACTGTCACTCTACCTTCTGTATGGAACTTGGATTGCATAAGAGTAACAGTGAAGTGAGGATACAAGATAAGCAGTGGCAGTGCAAATGTTGTAAAGTAAATGGTTTGGGGAAATATAAAATATTTGTTTCCTCTTCCTTTATACAGTTCATGTTTACTTTATTTCTAACACAATGTTGTCCATATACTCATGAATTTTATTGTCCCACTTTGTATCCTTTTTGAAAGCAGACTGGGCATAAATATAAAGTTTTAAGTAAAAGAGCACGTGTGTGTTTGTGTGTGTGTGCTTGTCTGTGTGTGTGTAAAGGTAAGAGCTAGGTAGCAACAGCATGAATATGCATATGGGAGGAGCAAAAGCCAACAATCCAACAGAGCTGTCTTCAAACTTGTGCTTGTAAAGATTCTGGGTTTTTTTTTATATTTATTAATAAAAGGGTGTGAGCATTAATAGCAATGCTCATGGTGGTATAAAGATTGATGTACAATTAAAGTGCACGGTACAATGACTAGCACACTGAAGTTGTTCAGCAATTGCTTGGGATTAAAATGGGGAGGACCTTGGATATCACACCACAGGGGAAAGATTTAGGGATTTGTGAGCAAGGGGCTACCAAGCAGTGTTTTAGGGAGGTAGGATATAGGTACTTCCCGCAAGTAGTATATAAAAGGAAAAGGCCAGTTAGGAGATTATTGCATTCTTCTTAACATATATATTAGAAAGGGAAAGAAGAGAGCTCAGCATCACTACTGACAGACAAAGAAGACAATGACTCACCTCAGGTCAGACAACAAATCAGGGGCAGAAATGAGACCTGGCTGGAAAATCATGCTTCCTAGTCTAAGTACGCTAATTCGCTAGACCCCTGCTGCCTACATTATTCAAATACCGTACATGAATCTGGCTATTCATATGACCTTTGTTAAATATTAAAGCTTGCTACAACCCAGTAGATAAATAATACACCAAAGGTCAGAGAAAAGTGAAAATTGTGGTTTCTCCCAAGTTCTAAAATATTTTCCCTTCCTTGAGATTTCCAACTTTTTTTCTAAAATCAAAGCTTTTATTTAAATGGCATCAAACCACTCCTCCTTGCTCTACTAAATTTATGTGTCTACATGTGCCTTTGTAATATGTGTGCGTGTATGTTCACATATACATTTATCTGGAGGGTAGAAGTGATCAGTCACCATTAACTCAACTATGCAGAAAATGCTTCTATAGAGAAATTATCATTTAGTTTATTATATCATTAGAACAAGTAAAGGTTTTTACAAATGCCTGATAAGAAGTAATCAGTAAATGTGAGAATTTAACAGTTGTAGTGATTAGTGAAGGGATAGCCTATACTATGAAAACAAAAGGCAAAGTCATTTAAGATTCTTTACTAAAAAATTGCTAAAATTTTATTGAGCTCCAGTGCATGTCAGATGAGGGAAATGTGAGTGAGGAAGTATCCAGAGCAGGTAGTGGATAATGTCATCTTGTAGATTCACCCAGCAGTAAGGAGTAGGAACTCACATGAGATCCCTGCATTTACCCTGCCCCAGATCTAGATATGTATCTTTTGGAACAGAATACAAGGGACCTAAATGACAAAGCCCAAATATCGCTGCTTTTCAAAATTTGAGACTTTAATCCTTAAAATACCTCATCAGGGCTCTCCTAGTCACTTCCAAGTTATAACTGAGGAAGTACCTAGATTATTTTTGAGTATCAGAGCAAGACTTATTGACACCTTGATTGGAGTCCCTTGTCAACCGTCCTTCTTAAAGCAACATTCACTTGCAAACAAGGGGCCTTACTAAAGTCTACCTAACGAAGGTCTGACATTAACTATTACATTAACTAAAGCAGTAAGAGGAAAGAGATATGAAGAGAAAAAGAGGACCGCCCCTCACAATTTGTCATTGATTTCCACTAACAAAGACTCTCTCTTTGACCGAACTTCAGTTAGGCTCTTCTGAGTCTTCTTTTCAACTAGGCCTCAACATTGGCCTTCCATATCCATCCCTGCCAAACACAGTTTTCTCAAAAACCCTGTTAAGTCACCCCTCATCTTCGATATCTGATCACCCATGATATCTGATCAAGTTCCTCATCCCCTACTTTGACATCTGGTCATGTTTGCCTTTAGCAAGAATCTTAAGCTGGTTTAGCAAGAATCTCCCTACCCTTGATGTCACCTCTTAATTTTCCACCCATTGAGTCCTCTCACTCTGCTCCTTGACTATAAACCCCCACTTGTCCATGTTGTTTTAGGACTTGAGCTCAGTTCTATTCTGAAGTATATTTTCTCTTATTGCAATAATATGAAGTAAACTCTGTCTTTACCACCGTTAATGAGTGCCCAGCTCTGTTTTTCTTTAACTCTAGATAGGAGCTCTCCCTATTACACAACATCCTTACATTTCTTGTAACACCATGAATTTCCCTCATGATAGTAAAACTAGCTCTGGGCATGCACTAAGGCAGTGGGCAAAACAGGTTTTCTGACTTAATTGAATTGAAGAGTATAAAAATACACTGTGAGGCAAAGTAGAAGTGGTTGGAAAGAAATACACATTTTTTTTCTTATTTTCTTCTTCTTCTTCTCCTTTTCATTAAGCATAATTTCTTATTTGCCTATGATTGTTGCTAAATATTTTACCTGTATTATTTTACTTAATCCTCACTGCAAACCGATGTGATATGAACTAAGTGATCTGTATTTTAGAAATGAGGCCACTGAAGTTTAGTTGGTAATTGGTGGGCCCAGGATTCTAGTCACTTGAGTCTAGAGCACATTCTCTCAGCCACTCTGCTTAGAAAAGTTGCCAGATGGAGAAGTGGAAACCATGTGCCCAAACACACAGGCGCTGGAAAGAGAACGGCATGTTCAGGAATCACCATGAAGTTTTGTATTGACTGCGGGTGTAGGAAAGGTGTAGGGGATACAGTGGTTAAAAGCGAGGCTTTAGAGAGATGGTCAGCACCACCCCTTATGAATGCTGCTTCTGCTAACCCTGTGATCTTGGGGAAGTTATTTATCTTCTCCTAGCCTCAGTTTCCTCCCGTGAACTGTGCTGTACTAGCTATTATTCATATCATACCGTACTTCCTGGATTCCAAAAAGGCAAGCGTTTTCAGTTCAATGTCTCTAAAACTCCATGTGTCATACAATTAGTATAAAATAATCTTTTCAGCTGAGAGGCAAAGGAGTAAGGTGCAAACCAGTAGAGGAAATAAATCTGCCTAAAGGTATTTGTTCATTAACTCATTTGAGTTTTTTGTATGGGTAGCATCACATGCAACTTAATTTTCACTGAAATATGGATCTCTAGTTGTCATTCAAATGTCTTCAAAAAAAAGATTACACTATGAGGACCATGAGGCAGCTTGAGTATGCTGAAGACTGTCTGTCACATCCAGGTAATGCAATTAGAGACAGAAGTCATTGCCAGTGTTTCAGAATAAATCATAAGACTTAAAGGTAGTGAAGCATAGCACGACTGATTCATGCATCGTGAAGGACTATCAAGGGGCACCAACATCTGTGTGAAAAATGCTTCTACGAGGCTTTCAAGAGAAGCTAGTAAACTTCCAACAACATGTGATTCAATTAAAGAAAAAATGGAACTATGAATTAACAAGAAGCAAATGCAAACAAAACACCTCAAAATGATAATGTCTATCTCTAAGGAAATTGTGAGCATGGGTTATGAAAAGTAGTATGTCAAGATCAAACTATACCATTTCCAATAGCCTAAAGAAAATCAGAAAATTCATTACATTCTGAATGTCAGGAAAACTTGGGCTCCAAGTTTGATTGTCATAATGAAAAAGATTAAAATACATAATTGCATTGATTAAGATAAGCTACCCTTAACTCATAAAACAAATGTTTGTGTTTTGTACCTATCTCCAAGTCTTATGAAATTAATTTTGTGTCTTACGATAGATGACATCTTCAAGACAATAATGTGATGCTATCATTATGAGTATGTAGAGGTATAGAGCTTCTTCATTGCTGTTGTAACAAATTGCCACAAAATTATTGGCTTAAGACACAAATGGAGTATCTTATGGTTTTAGAGGTCAGAAGTTCAAAATGGGTCTTACAGGGCTAAAATCAGGGTGTTGGTAGGGCTGCCTTCCGTCTGGAGGCTCTAGAGGAGAATCAATTTCTTGTTTTTCTTGCTTCTGGAGGCCATCTGCATTGCTTGGGCTGTGGCCACTTTCCATCTTCAAAGCCAGCAATGGCATAACTCTGACTTCTGTTTCCATCGTTGTGTCCACTTCTCTGACTCTCCTGCCTCTCTCTCTCTGTCCCATACAAGGACCCATGTGATTATATTGGACCCACTCAGATATACAAGGATAATCTCCCCATCTCAAGATCCTTAACTTAATTATATCTACAAATATATTTTATGCTATGTGAAGTAACAATTGTCACATATTCTGAGGATTAGGACATGGACATCTTTGGGGGCCCATGATTCTGCCTACCACAAAAGGTAAGCTGAGGGTAAATTGGGGAGGACTTTGTTTACCACGTCACACATTTGGACTTTTGACCATAAGCAGTAAAGTATCAATAAAGGTTGTCATCTACTTCCTGGGTCCTTCTTTCCTCTCTACCCCATTGAAGCCTGTACCATCTATTCTCTGATTTAAATTTACATTCAGTTTTCAATCTCACAATCCAGTTTTTTTTTTCTCTACTTCTATTCTCTGCATCTTTATTTCTCCTCTCCTTTTGCACTGTCCTTATTAAGAGCAGTCATCTGAAAGGGAGATACTACCCTCTTAAAAAGTCTTTCCCAAATCGAAATCTATCAGATACGCACATATTACTACTCCCTATCCCTTTCAAGTTGTACTTTGTAAAATTTAGAAATCTACAGATGAGGCACAGAGTCGATTTGCTGAGGGAAGGCAGCTCCATGTTGAAATGAAAGGGTCACGCCCCAACACCAGGTTCACACTAAGAGACAAATACGACAATATCCTGAGGATTGTGGCTGTGATTCTGGTTAATTTTACCAGTGAAATTTTAAAATCTCTGTGGAGACTGAGGGTAACTCTTAACACTGCTAACAACATCAGTGATCAATGGACAACTTTTTTTTTTCATTTTCTTCAAAAATAACGGAAGGAAATGAAAAACAAAATCTATGTCAATGAAACTTTTAAAGTTTCCAATTTAAACATAAAAGCCAGGAAATGCAAGTTAAGTATCTCAGGAGAACATTAGCTTGTTCATATTTCATGTGCTTCATTTTAGGTATAACACTTAACAGTATAATTAGCAATCAAAAATATTTTATCTGTGCACTGTGGGTGTTTGATGTTATTATGAGATCCCTGATTTTTGCATTTCCTGACTTTTGTGTTTAAATGTATAACCTTAATGTTGCATTATTGTCATGTCTTACATTAGTTATTGATGGCTTGTAAATGAAATAGATGCCCTAGCAGGTCTTTCTACCTCCAACTTCCGTAGATAATTTCTGCATACACACATTTTATGAACCAACATTACAGAAGCTCTATAAAAACCATAATGGAAAACAACACAATTCTTGCTGAAATGTATGGGGGTTCTAAAAGGTTTTTCACTTTGTAACAATTATGTTGAATCTCTTTGAAAGGTTGTTACTTGTTATGCTTCTTTATGTTATCGCATCAATTTTACCTTGAGCTGAAAACATATTTCATAAAATTAAAGCTCCACAGCAATTTCCAACCTATCAAGGGCTTAAAGGCAGCCTTATAAGGCCTGCATTATGTTGTTTTGTCTGAAAATTACCAAGACCCTTGATAAAGGTCAGAATGAGTCAGTACTTGAAGGTATGCTAATTGTGAAAATCATTTCTTTGGTATTCATGATTTTCCATTGACACATTTCATTAGCAAATGGCAAAGTGATAAGAGCTTAAATACCAAACATATTTCTAATTAAAATTTTTACCATCTCAAAACTCTAGCTTTCAAATATAATTATTAGTTTTATCAAAAGTAGGAAAAAAAATGATTCCATAGAACAGATGTGATGTATGAGTATGAATTCCTCTCCTCACATGTCAGGTAAGAAAGATTTCTGCCACCTCTACTTGTCCTCAGACAGCTCCCCACGCTACACCCCTCAATCCAGTACAGAAGAGTAACCAGGATTCAAACCCCCAAGCTTCTATTTCCTCCCTGTCTAAATCCAAATACTGTTATACTAAAACGCTCTTATTCCTCATAGTACACTAAGAAAAGTTTGGATGTCAGCAATTGTTGAATCCGAAATTAGATATATAGTGAAAATATCTGCTCAATGTAAGAGCAGCTATGAGAAAGTGACTTTTTCCTCAGACTATGATGTTACTGGCACATGGAGCCCATGGAACAGCCCAGCTGCTTCGTACGATCCTGGGCTTATAGTTGACTTTGAGATGGGGTCTTAATTTATCAAATCAGCCATCTAAGAAAGGAATGCTAAAATTCTTGGTGTTATGTCTTCATATTTCCTAGTTCAATTGTGATCTTAGACATATTTAGTTCCAAGATATAATCCTAATATATAATACAAATGTATACAAATATCCTTCCCCTCAAATTCATATTACTTCAGCCTCTGATAAGAAATTATAAATGTACCAGATACATGTGTTCGAAGGGAGAGGAAAGAAGGCAGGATGTCTATTCCAGATCTCAAGCAAATGTTTTCCAAAATTTTCCTGCTCAATAATTTATGATTCTGAGGTATATAACACCCCAAATATATTTCCTTGAACTATGGTTTATTGTAACTTAATGGGGAAATCAATACCTTTGCCTGAGGGTACTCAATAAAATATGCAACTGCTTTTCAAGTTTAAGTTAGTTGTGGGAATACAGTTATGGTAGGTTGCTGAGAGAAAGATTTCTGAGCATTCCTCTTGTTGCCAAGTTATTCTTCCAGCACAAAACCTGTAGCACTAATTCACACTAAGTACCTGAGAGAGATGGATTGTTACAGAGCAGAGGCCAGCAAAGTTTCTGTAAAAGTTCAGATAGTAAATATTTTAGTTTTTGCAGGCCACATATAACCTCTGTTACATATTTTTGTGTTTCAATTTATTTGCTTGTTTGTTTTGGGTTTTCCTTTTCAATAACACTTTTAAAATGTAGAAACCATTCCTGGCTATGGGCCATAATGTAGCCCGCAGACCGTAGTTTGCCAACTTCTATTATGGAGGAAAAGAAAACGCTACGAAGTTTAATTCCTACAAGGTTAAGTATGATTCCCTGATACAGCGATCCTTTGCTGCCTAATGAAGTACTCCCAAATCCAAAAGTACCATAGCAATCATTTATTTTTGCTCACACATCTGCCGTGTCTACAGAGCTTCGTGGGAACAGCCACTGTTTCACCACACAACTGAGCTGAGGAGCTCAGCTGGGACTGGAGGATCAGTTTCCACAATGGGCTACTCAGGACTGGTGAGACGTTTCAAGCTCTTGGTCCCTTTCCAGTAGGCTTCTCCATGGAGTTGCTTAGGTTTCCTCCAGCATGATAACTATGTCCTAAGAGTGAGTGTCCCAAGACAACTCAGCAGAGCTGTCTCACCTTGGTTTGCCAAGTCAAGATATCAGCAAACCAAAAGAGAAGCAATGTGTTAAATGGATCTTTTGCCCTCCTGGATGATTTCCAAAGGAGACAAAAAATTTATTTAGTCTGTAAGTTAAAAAGGACATGGGCTGTTTCAAACATTTTTACTTAGGCGTCTAGGATATCACTTAGCTTACATATTTGTTATTTGAGGTGCTTTTCAATTTCAGCAGCTCAAACCTACCTTTAAATTGCTTCACTTAGCAACATTCCAATAATCTCTTACAGGTTGGGATATTGATCTAGACACATGGCTTTGAGGGACGAGTTAAGCAGTGTGTGGCAAGGAAAAGACAGGTTGTGGTATGCACCACTGCCCATCTCAGCCATCAATTTAGAACACCACAACTTTATCAATTGTTTAGAGATCTGTATCCATCATGAAGACACATAACAGCAAACCACGCATTTCATGTTGTTAAGCTTTGATTTGATTTTCTTCTGCTCAAGGAGGGAGCTGACAGACAGGCTTAATGGAGGCATGTGCATCGTGTTGAATTGTTAGGGTAATGCACACAAACTTAAAAGCCTGTAGTTCATTCTAAATATCTGAGCATGCCAGACTTAACTAAATTAAAACTTTCAAGACATGTTTTTATGGATTTTAAAACACATATGCCCTATATCTTAGCAGATTGTTGAGTACAGATATGATTATAATATTGGTTACATGCTGTTTAATATTTCCTTTGATAATATGAAATAGTGCTAGCAAATTTTCTAAACAGAAGAGATTTAAGGGTAGAAATCAGGTTGTGGTAGAAACTGGGAATCTGCTTTGAAGCTACTTAGAATAGAAAGTACACCATTCTTATGTTGTGTGTTTATTGCTGGCGCTTAAAATTATCTTTGTGGGAAAAGCACATGGCTTTAATATAGATTGTATATTTATTTGGGGTGGTTTGGGGAAGTCTCATGGAGGTGACTGGGACCTAATTCCCCCCTTCATCAAGTCATGCCTTCGCACTGTATGGGGAGGAAAACTAATTTTCCTATTACCCTTCTAAGTTCTCACTGGGGTCCCTGAAAACAAAAGCAGGTTAACAAGAAAAAAACAAACAGAAGTTTATTAACACATATAACTCATGTACGAGTATACATGGGAGATCCCCAGGGGAAAAAATGAGCAACTCTTTGAAGTGGCCTAGAATTCAGGCTTAAATGCCATATTAACAGGAGAAGGGAAGGGGGACTATAGGGGAATGCTGTCTCTGAAAGGACAGTAAATAATTTTTAGGAATGTGCCTTTAGAAGAACAGATGGGAGGTATGACAGTTTGTGCAAAGTTTGTCGAGGTGTGGTGTCAATTTCTAGTCTCCTCTCCTGTGATGAGTTAAGCCTCCCTGAATAATGTAATTGTCCCTAGAGGGGTTTGATGATAACTGAGTTCCTGTCTTGAAGCACATAAAGGGAATTCAGAGAAAGGTTCTTTCTGCATTTGCTGTTTTTCAAGTGTCTTCAGCTCAAGATAATGTAGCAAAGCAAAATATTTTGGGCTGACAAGTCCCGAACTCCTACAGTCATATTTTGGGCTGGCATATTCTGCCACCCTTCAGCATTAACTCTGAAAACTGAGAAACTTGCCAATATAAACAGACGGGTGTGACAAACAAAGTAAATATTCCTTTTGGCTTCATTTATAAGCAACTCTTCAGAGGACTTTCTCAAGTCCAAAATACATTTACTTTTTTTTTTAATATCCAGTACGCTATCAACCCTACCATTATCACATAATGCAAATAATTCTCAATAATTCTTTCTTCACTCACCATCAGAAAACCATGACACTATAGATCTCATCTAAAAATATAGTCATTAACTTTCTGTTGCATTTTCTAAAGGACTGGCAAGAGAAAGGATATTAAAAGTGACCATCTAAGAATATGCCATCCATCTGATTCTCAGATTATAAATTAAACTCAATCCTATCTTTGGATCAAGTGATAAAACCAGAAAGCTATAAAAATGAGCCACATTAACCTAGACCCATGAAGAACCACTTTCCCTGAGTTACATCTCAATATTCAGCCCTAAATTTATCCCTAGGTTTCAAATGAGAAAGAAACATGAAGCATGCTGCCATGGTACAACAAAACCAAGATAGAATCACTGCCTTTTATTTATTCAGGATCTCCTACATTGAAATTTTTTGAATAGGAAGTGAAATATTTCCTTTTTGATGTGGCTCAAAGTAGCTTGGGCATTGCAAGGGCATGGTTTAAACTAGAACTTACGTTCATTTAAGGGCATTAGCTTGGAAGAGTCTTGTGGAAGGTAATAGGACCTAAAGCCCCCACCAAGAAATAATAAATTTCTGTGAGGGAGACTGTGGTAGATAAGTCTTGTTTTTATTATAAATAACTCTGCATGACTTTATTTTTAAACAAATATATATGTAATATATATTTCTTTGATAACTAAAAAATATAAGATCGATTAAATACCTATATCTGCCAAAATATAGTAATAAAGGTAGTTAACATTTACTGTATTAACCTCTTAAATATTATGGTTCAATGTATCTCTCATACCCATTTACTTCTGAAGCCTAGCTTTGGGGCTATGAGAACTACGCAGTGTATTTTAGACATCATTTTATCGAATTTATTTCTAAAATAAGTAGGAAGACACAAACAACCTCTTAAGTTCTGAAATTGCTGATTAAAAATAAGTTTCCAACAGTAAATATATTTTCACTCAAGAATTTACCAAACAATTTCAGAGAATACAAAAATAAATTAACCTCCAATGAAAGAATGAAAAATACTTACAGGTGTATTCATAGAATTACAGAATGGGAAATAACTCTTCTCTGGAGGAGAAGTTCTCAAACCTGGCTACACAATAAAATTACCTGTATTTGAAAAAATTAACCCCATTAAATCAACTCCCTGGGGCCCAGTGCCCAGGCACTGCTATTTCAAAAATAGCATCAAGTGAGTTTAAAGTGACACCAATGTTGAGAACCACTGTCCTATAAAAGAGGGGCTTGTTTTTATGTGTTTCTATAAAGAATCCCTTCCTAGCATTTCTGGGGTAATTTTATAAGTTTCTTTAGAATCAGGAGAAAACCAGGTGAGAAATGGAGGAAATGGGAAAAAGTATGGTAATTCTTTTGCAAGAATTAAAATGTTATAATAACATGCCGATACCACCGGTTCAAAAAATTCTAGTCAAGTGGAAGTGGGAGCAGGAAACTTAGAAATGAAGGTAAACACTTCTGGGAACTGAACAGGAGCAAGAGGAGAGAAGTTTCCTCGTCTAATCAGGCAGTGTTGTTTGTGGCTATTGCCATGTTGTAAGTGTGTGTTCATAGCCCTGCTTTCTACTAACCGTGAGTCATGCTTACGGGTAAATATTAATACATTTATATGCATGTACTATATAAATTTAAACAAAGCCTATGAGAAATGTCATAAGAAGTAACAAGTTTAGGAAACAAAATAAGTCCTTATGTTGGCAATTTTGGTACATGATCCCATGTAGTGAGTGATGTCAACTTTGCTAGGATTCAGAATGTTCCATTACTTGACTATAACCCAGGGTTCTGTACTGCGGTTTGTTTACCAGTGTTTGAATATGCACTATCATTTATAGTCTTTTGTAAATACTATGAAATTAAATATTTCATTTTTTTTGGTAGTTCTTTGCTTAGCTATCTATAATAATGATAAAGAATGTTGGAAATATTTTAAAGACCATTTACAATTTATAGAATTCCCAAAATTTCCATGAATTCCAATTTCTCATTAACAAATCCCAAAGATTAATATCTGATGGGAATATGGAAACACCTTTCCTTTATAATAAACGTCATTGTAGTACCAACTGTGGGTGAGTGCTTTAAAAATCAAAACTTGGGCTAGCCTAGTGGCTCAGTTGGTTAAGAGCTCACTCAAGAGTGCGAGCTCTGAGCAACAGCAGTTCAATTCCCAGCCTGAGCTGAGTTGCCACTGAGCTGCCAACAGGTGGCAGGAAGGCTCAGCTAGAAAATTAATATATTAAAATTTTTTTTTAAATTTTGATAATAATAAATGAATAAATTAATTAATTAAAAATAAAAATAAAATAAATAATAATAAAATAAATAAAAATAAATAAATAAAATCAAAACTCTTCACACTTCTTTTAAGTGAGGAGGACTTCCTGACTGATGAGGGCAATGGACTTTGGGAAGAGTTCTGTATGTGTGATGGGAGGAAGGGGCTAGCATTAGCATTGGACCAAGGAGGAAACAGCTGGACAATTATGGGGACTGAGAAAAATGGTCCACATGAGTGCAGTCACTAATGAAGAAAGTGAGGCAAGAAATACTAATTTATCCTTCTGAATGCGCAGAACTAAAAGAAAAAATTATCAGCCATTTATCCTACTAGTCCTTCACTTAGTCAGCTTTTCTTTTTCCATAATTTCTACAATAGAATAACCTCCAATTCCAACCTTGCTAGCGTGTTCTAACAAGATTCTGTTTATTTAAGAAAGAGGCATCCAGAGCGGCCGTCCAGAAGCTGGCGACTGATCTGCCTCACCCGGGAAGAGCGCAATGATGGTGCCAACTTGGGCCAGTGAAGCAACGTCCTCCACAACTAGGCTGAAGAACAAAAAAAGGATAGCAACTTGTCTGTTCCCCTTCCCCCAATTCCCCAGCACTGTTCCCATCCCCCCAATTCCCCAATAAAGACCTTTAAAAAAAAAAAAAGAAAAGAAAAGAAAGAGGCAGCCAAATCTGTATCAGGGAAATAGCCACCCATTGTTTGATGATGCTCCTCCTTCTCTATTGAATTTGTAATTAACTTTTTATTAAAATCTAATGAAATAAGAGTAAAGGTTCTTAATATTTAATATTAGAAATGATAGTACAGAAAAAGTCGATGAGTCTTATTTTATTTTCTCAAATATTGACAATAATCTACTGTGTTTATCTTGTCATCCTGTACATCAAGACAAGGAGAACCTGAGAGCTAAGTATTACAATTAGTTGCAGTAAAAACATTAGGCATTTGTTTAGCCTAATAATTTTACCCTTTTTTATCATTCATATTTTGATAGTTTTGCTTCAAATGTTATATTTCTCTGTTTGATGGTAAGCCACCTCAGTGGAGTACTACGGAGAAGAAAACACACAATAATTGAAAGTATGTAATGTTTCATATAATTTCTATTCTTTACTTAATACTCACAATTGCCCTATAAGATTTGTATTATTATTTCCATTTTACAGATAGGAAAACGGGTTCAGATGGGTTTAATGAAATTGCAAAGGAAATGAAGGCTAATTATCTATGAATCCAGAGGTGGAATTCAAACTAGATGTTTCTTGCAAAAAAGCCCAAATTCTCTCTATTGTACTACAATATCATATTTCTTTCCACAGGAACTGCAGTTACTATCAGAGAATTGATGAAAGATATTTTACCCGGTTGTGATTATGGTATTATTAGAGTAGATAAACATTCTCTCTCTCTCTCTCTCTCTCTCTCTCTCTCTCCCCCTCCCTCCCTCCATCCCTCATGAACGCATGCATAAGCAAAGGTAGATACATAAGCAAAGATAAGGTACAGAAAAAGCAAAATATTTACAAACTGGTTTTGAGCTACCACTTGACTCCTGCTACAATATTTTTGTTCACTCTCGAATCAATCTAGGAAAGTTGCATAAATGCACACCGAGTCCAGAGGTCCGTGCAAAGAAAAAGAGGGTGAGGGTTCTCTCCATTGATTCCCTCTGAAATCAGAGCTGGGAGACTGGGGCATGAGGTGAGATTAGAGGTTTTCTTAAAGCTCTGGCATATGAAAACACTGAAATATTTTTTAGTGTTCTCTACAATGCTACGGATCTACCCACAAAGAACAAAAATGGGAAAATTTATCTCTCTGCTGCAGTAATGCAAAACTGAATTGGATTATTAAAATTTGGGAGGGGGCAATTAGAATGGGTTAGGGTATAAAATTAAACTCTTAACAGATAAACCTGAAATGTAAGTGGGTAAGGTACTATGAAATAGAAACGTTTTACAAATGAAACTTTCCAGATTCTGACTGTTATGGTTTCATGCTAGAGACAGAAAAAAAAAGCACATCACATAGCTTCAATTATCCTTCACATCATTGGAAAGATGCTGTAAGGTAGATAGTAGAACAACATGCTAACTATGATCATGATACAATCAAAGTAAACTCTATTAAACAAAATAAAATGTTATAAACTGTTGTGCTTAGAGAAGCACAATTTAAATAATCCATAAAAATTTTTCAAAATGATAAAAAACGATTCTTATAGGATTTAAAGCTCCATTTTCTCCTTGACACCTCCCCTCCTCCCCCCAAAGCGGGTAAATTCATCTAGCTAATTATTTATTTAAGTGCTTTATCAAGGCAACTGCTTCATCCTCACATTTCATTAAAGGGATTCTTGAGCTGAGCACAACAGAACTTGGTCATGACTGGTACTATGGAGCTCCACTACAATTAGACACTCACTAAAATGAAATGGCTCTATCACTAATTAAACAGATTTTTATAATTAAATAGGCTTTACTTAAACTGGTAAAACTGACTGGCAAAAGCAAGTTTTTCTGCCTTATTCAGCATTAACAAGTCCCTGTTTACATCCTGGACTTTTCATCTAGCTATTTTTAAATATTTTTAAAGTTTGTGATTAGTTTTTCCTGTATCTAGAGCAATTATTTATTTTTAAATTACTCTATAGGGAAAGCACAATTAATCATTTTTATTGGCTCCTCTGAAAAAGTGGGTCAAGACTAGCCTTTCATTTGCAAATGGGGAAGTGGATATACTAAGTTTAAGTGAATTGATCAAGGTCTAATCATAAGAATAATTCATGATTGGATATTTTTTAATTCCAGGATGCTATCAAAGAGGTTTTTTTTAAAAAGCATTGTGTGAAATGAAGCTACTTTACTATTCCTTTAATGAAAAAGGTTAGCATGATGTCTCAGAACCAAGAAGCTGAAGATGGCCAGATAGTATGAAAACATAAGGAATTATAGAATTAATAATCAAACTAACTTTTAACAACTACAAAGATTAGAACTAAAACACAGTTTCCTCCGAATGGTCATGGTTTGGTTCAAAATCCACACACTCGGATGGCCTCTGTATGTGTTACTCATTAAGTAGCTTTGTAAGTCAACTTATAGAACACATTATATACAGTATAACTTACGTAGCTCCATCGCTGTTGTCAGCTTTGGCACATACAACCAGAGATTATTTTTTGAAATTATTCTTGTTGTCAGAAATAATCCATAGAATCATATGCAGTAAAGGATCTCAGTGAAAGCTGTGCTCATCATCTATTAATAGATTGGTACTCCATATTTCAGCATGCTCCTCATTGTGCATCTCAGATTAGTCTTGTTGATGATATCCTGTAAGGAAAACATGCTCTTAATGGATTCATCTCCCAAACCAGCCCCAATTCTTCTGTTAGCCATGACAGCCAACAGAAACCTGTGTCAATTCTTGACAAAGACTGTTGAATGACTTCCATCTAGACACTGCTCAGCAATTCTTTAGTGGAGATTAAAACAAACACAGAAATTAGACAAGAAAAAGAATAAAGGTCACGTAAGAAAATGCAACTGAAGGTTTTTTAGATCATTCATTCATTTGTCCCACAAATATTTATTGTCAATTTTGTACTAGACATAGACTAGGTGACAGAGATACCATGAAGAGAGAAAATAGGCATGGCCTCTGCTTTGGTGGGACTTATTGTTTGAATGTGAGAGAATATTCTTCAATTCCACTGAATTGCTTTTGAAATTAAGAATAGAGAACAAAATATAACAAAGACAAAATTTCACTCCCCTTCCTTCCCCTTTCTGGCTAGTCATCAGATGCCGAGGTTCAACTGCAGCAGCTAAGGCCTCAGGCAAGTTACTTCTAGGTACTCACTGTCCTGACAGTAAAATGGAAGATATAACTGCCCCTATATTAAAGCATTATTGTGAAGATTAAATGAGTCAATCGATGTAAAACACAATGTAGATCAATGTGTGGCATGTAGTAGGACCTAATTAAGGTTAGCTATTTGCTGTTACAATAGTTATTATGATTTTTATTATTAACTTTACTCACCTGTATTCTTTAGTAGTTAAAGCAAGGCATTCTTACATCACTGTTCATGATGCTGTCGGAAAGTGGGCCCTTCTCGGCGCGAAATCCAGGTCCTTGGCAACTCGAGCAAGGAACTGAACGAGATGCCAAAGTAAAGCACTGAAAAAGTAGTTTATTTGAAAAGATAGTACATTCCGTAGAAGTAGAAGCAGGCCCGAGCAGTAGAGAATGGCTCAAGGTCCCATTAATAGAAGAGGAATTACATTCCAAAGAGTTTGGAGCAGGCCACGTGCAAAGGGGAGGCTCCGAGGCTCAAAAAGGAAGAAGCGGTCAAAAGACCAGAACATCCAAAAAGGGATAAAAGGGTCGAACTTCCCAGGACTTGGGGTTTTTATCCCTTCTCTAGAAATGGGCTGTTCCCCTAAGGGCGTGGGACCACTTGATTGGCACCTGTGATTGACAGGCTGTACTACGCTGGTGCAAGTGACTGGTCTGATCTAGTTGTACCTATTTGTTTTCCCACAGGGGTAGGTAATTACAATACAATGGGGAGCTTTGGGTGTAGAGGGAATGTCATCAGGCAGTGCATTCTGTGGGATGTGCAGGAATGCAAAGACCCAATGCCTGCCTCTAACTGCCTGCCTAGTTTTCCCTTGAGAGACATGATCCCCATAAAATCTCTACGGGAAGTTGAGAGACAGGAGGAAGCAGGTCTCTTCTTCTGTATCTGCTTCCTTCTGGGCAGGGGGGTAGAGCTGTCCCTGCCTACTGCGGGGTTCACAGAACTCGCGCCCTAGCTGATCTCAGATGAGAGGAAGGGGTCTCAAGCTCCGCCTGGAAGACCGCGTTGGCTTCTTTGGTTGTGACCAGCAATCTTGTTGGGGTATCCTATGTATCCCCAAAGTCCCTGAATGAGGAAGAATAGATTTTAATAAATCTGTTAGCTCTCATGAAGCCTGTTGCCATTCAGCCTGTTACTCAGGTGGCGTCAGTTGTCTGGACCCAGAATGGATTTGGCATTCAGCTTACTGGCCTGGGGGGACATTAGGAAGTCACAGGCCCACAAGTAGTTATCTGGAGCAGGAGTGGGAGACTTCTATTGTTTAGGATTCAGAAACTGATTTACAAAGCTATCAAGAAGCCCTGGGGATAGAACTTTAGGATTCAGGCTAGGAGCAATCTTTAGTCTAGGATTTACAAACTGGTTAGAAAAGTAATCAAAGCTAAGAGCTAAGGAACTAAGACACTAGGGAGGAGACTTAACATTTCTATGCTTAACATTTCTATAGGAAAGAAAACTTAAAATTCTTTGGGGGGCCTCTTTTGGCCAGTAACATTGAGAGATAGTGACCATCTCAATGTTGCAGACAACCTCAATGTTACAAAGTCCTGGTAAGTAAAGAGCTAGTACATTAACAGAAATTCTGTATCAGGGGTCTTAGCAGGTACAGGCTAAGTATTACCCATCATAGAATTGGGTAAGTCTGCTCTAGATAACTGGTGGCACATAACGGCCAAAGAGTATTTGCCTAGGGAACTGAGAAGTACATTCAGGGGTCACAAAGTACCTCATCATCAGAAAAGAGAGAGCTGGGCTCACAAATGTGGTGCAAGCCTCCTGAGCCCGGATGAGCGAGGTGATGCTGAGCACTGCAAATATGCCGCTCAGGTTGCTCTTTGGTCTGGTCCTCAGGCTCCTGCTCCAGTCTTACAATGGGGAATACTAAGGAGGAGTAAAAAGTAAATTTCCTTTCCCCAGTTGGACCTCCCTAAGAAAGTTCAAGGTGCAAGCAATATCAGTGTTAGCAAATCCCTCCAGGACATGGATGGGCACTATGGACAGTAGACAGACCCTCAGCAGACTTAACTGGTCCAGATGCTGCTTTTATTTCTAGAGCGCACAGGAACTCCTCAACATGTCAGAACTGAACAGAAGGCCCACAGCAAGTATCACAGGGTGACCAAGAGAACTAGTTCCCAGAGCTCATATGAAGCATTATCTTTGCGAAACCCAATACATTTGGGTGAAGAATGTGAGCATTTTTAGACTTTCTGCAAAACAGGCATTAGCTTATCCACACAAATGCCAATTTGTGTGTGTTATTTTGATGCTGTTGTTACCTCTCAATTCATGTGGTTTACGATATTCTAACTCTACTGCTCCTTAAAATGCACTTTAGAATTTTTCAATGGGTAAACATTTTTAAAATGTATTGTTAAAGTGTTTCAATTCCTACCTATAGTTTGGAAGCAATGGTATTTTTCTCGCTTATTTTTCACAGAAAATAAACCTTACTTCCTTTCCTGGGAAGTAAAAAGTGCTTAGTGTCCTTTTTATAAAAGATAAGGTTTACTGTCGTGAAACAATTCCTCATCCTGCATCATTTTTGGCACATTGATAATACTACTTTTAATTTGAGGTGTGGTTTGGTAACTATAAGCACAAAAGATATTGTTTTCTAATACTTGTCTCCTGGGTAATACAAATTAATCCATGATAGACTTCATCCTTGAGAAGAGATGGCTGCTTCTGGGCTAGGGGAAGTTTGAAAGTTAAAATTAGATACTCTGACCTCAATGCCTAGTTCTTGGTCTCCTGTTAAAATGAATGATTTTAAATAAGTGAATTTTTAATAAACATGCTGAAAAATGGTTCCCAGTGAGCACTGTTCTTCAAAAAAGTCCTTATAGTTGAGAACTAACTACTTATTCCAATGAAGATTGTTGTTACTAAAACCTTGATTAGAATTCATTTTGGATTTTTTTTGGAGCCTAGTGTACAAACTATACAAAACACCAGACCCATCAATATAAATTATATGGTCCCATCCTGATCCTCAATTAATCAATTAGTCCAGAATAGCCTTCTGACTTTTTCAGAATCACAGAACCCACCTATTTAAGAGTAACCTCTGCTGGGATGGATGTGTTAATTAACTCAATAGGGGAAATCTTTTCACAGTGTATACAAATATCAAATTATCACATTGCGCTTTGAATATTTTATAACTTTATTTGTCATTTATACCTCAATAAAGCTAAAAGAAAAACAAGAAAATGCTCAAAAAACGGAAAAAGAAGAATAACCTCTGCTGAAGTTTTTTAAAGAGGAAATTCCCTAAAACATGTGCCGAATGAGAGTTGCAACAGTCTTGAGCAATAATGGGATAGTTACAACATGTTTATAATCTCCTGATAAGTTTTAAAAATAAAAATCATTTTAAGAATAAAAAAATATCATTTGTACAGGCTTAAAAACGTGCTTTATAGAATATATGTAACTTATATATTTCCATCAGAAACATGAGTTTCAGCAAGACTTAAACAAGAAATTGTATTTTGGAGTTGGTCATTTTGCATTATGACCAAACAATTCTAAAAGTAGGCAATTACCTTATACGAGCCCTTTGTAAAATCTTTTCCAGTGATTAAGTTTTGTGGTGGGGTATTTTCTATTAAAAGAAAAAGTCAAACCAGTGGAATTCTGGTAGATCTACGCTCCTCTCCACAGTCTTTATTGGCTTCAGGTTTGGTATGCTGAATTTTGCAGTGGTTGTCTATGCATGGTGGTCTGTGTATGGATAGAATTGTTATTTCATGGACAGCTTGAGTTAGTTTTAAGTTTAAAAGTTTTCTTTTACATCTAAAAATCTTGACACAGATTGACCCAAGTAGGCTAAAAATCAAACTGACTGTGGAAGTTATATTTTAACATCCTAGATGAACTTCTAACTCTTAATGGAAAAGTGATTCCCTCAGCTGGGATACAATGTATGTACTGACCTGTGTCTGTCAGAAAATTCAGAAAGCCATATTTCCAATGAAAGGCACATTTTCTTAGAAAGGGACCCATTCACAAAGGACCTGAATACGCATTTTTCCAAGGAAGCTATACAAATGACCAACAGGTACACAAAAAGTTACTCAATACCACTAATCATCAGGGGAACGCAAATCAAAGCCACAATGTGATATCACCCCAATCTGTTAGAATGGCTACTGTCAAAAAGACAAGAGATAATAAGTGTCAGCGAGGATGTGGAGAAAAGGGAGAGCTTGTGCAGTGCTAGTGGGAATGTAAATTTTTGCAGCCACTATGGAAAACAGTATGGGTTGTTTGTTTTTTGATGTTGTTGCTGTTGAGTTGTAGGAGTTCCTTATATATTTTGGCTATTAGCCCCGTATCAGAGGCATTGTTTGCAAATATCTTCTCCCATTAGATTCAATTAAAAAATGGGCTGAAGACCTGAATAGACATTTCTCCAAAAAGGACATACAGATGGCCAATAGACATATGAAAAGATGCTCAAGATCACTAACCATCAGAGAAATGCAAATAAAAACCACAATGAGATATCACGTCACACAGGTTAGAATGTCTATCATCAACAAGACAAATAATAACAAGTGTTGGAGAGGTTGTGGAGAAAAAGGAACCCTCATACACTGTTGGTGAGTATGCAGATTGGTACAGCTGCTATGGAAGACAGTGTGGAGGTTCCTCAAAAAATTAAGAATAGAATTACCATGTGACCCAGCAATCCCTCTCTTGGGTATAGACCCTCAAAAATCTGAAAACATTTATCTATAAAGATATATGTATTCCTGGGGCCACCCGAGTGGCTCATTGGTTAAGAGTTGGCTTGGGAGCACAATCTCTGAGCAGCAGGGCCGCTGGTTCGGATCTGCACCCTCTGCACCCTCTACAGCTAAGATGGTGAACAACAGCTTGACTTGGAGCTGGACTGCCGTGCGTGGCCGGCGACAGCGTAGGCTGCAGTGTGGCTGCAGTGGGCTGCCAAAAGCTACCGTGAGCTACCATTCCCTTCCCTGATTCCCCAAAGCTGTTCCCTCCCCCAATTCCCCAATTAAAAAAAAATATATATATATTTTTAAGAAATCTTAAAAAAATAAAAGATATGTGTATTCCAATATTCATTGCAGCTTTATTTATGGTGGCCAAGACATGGAAACAAAGTGTCCTTCGATAGATGATTGGATAAAGAAGTTGTGGCATATATACACAATGGAATACCATTCTGTCATAAGAAAAGATAAAATAGTGCCATTTGTGACAACAAGGATGGATCTTGAGATTATTATGCTAAGCAAAAGAAGTCAGACAGAAAAAGTTGAGAACCATATGATTTCACTGATATGTGGGATATAAAACTGAAAGCAACAAAGGAACAAAACAAACAAAGAAACAAAAACTCATAGACACAGACACCAGTTTAGTGGTTACCAGAGGGTAAGGGGGAAGGGGGTGGTAGAAGAGGGTAAACAGGATCAAATATATGGTGATGGAAGGAGAACTGACTCTGAGTGATGAACACACAATGTGACATATAGATGATGTATTACAGAATTGTATACTTGAAACCTATATAATTTTACTAACCATTGTCACCCCAATAAATTTTAATTAAAAAAAAAAAGAAAACAGTATGGAAGTTCTTAAAAGAATAAAAATAAAATGACCATATGATCCAGCAATCCCACTTCTAGGTATGTCTCCAAAGAAAATGAAATTATCTCAAAGAGATATTTGTACCCCCATGTTTATTACAGCATTAGACACAATAGCCAAGATACAGAAAGAACCTAAGTGTTCATCAGTGGATGAACTGACAAAGAAAATATGGTCCATGTGTATGTGATAGAATGTTATTCAACCATGAAAAAGAAGAACAACCTGAATTTGTGACAGCATGGATGAACTTAGAGGGCATTATATTAAGTAAAATAAGTCAAACAGAGAAAGAAAAATACCTTATGATCTCGCTTAGTGTGAAATCTAAAAAAAATAAAACTCATAGAAACAGAAATAAGATTGGTGGTTGCCAGCAGCCAGATAGTAAGAGATTGGGGGATATGGATGACTGTGGTCAAAGGTACAAACTTCCAGCTGTAAGTATAAGATGAGTAAGTTTCAGGATGAAATGTAATGGTCACTGTAGTTAACAATACTGTATTGTATACTTGAAAGTTGCTAAGAGAGTAGATCTTAAAAGTTCTCACCACACACACACACACACACACACACACACACAAAATATAACTATGTGAGGTGCCGGATGTGTTAACTAACCTCATTTTGGTAATCATCTTGCAACGTATTTGTATGTATATGTATATGTATATGTATATGAAATCAACACATTGTACACCTTAACCTTATACAATATTATTTATCAATTATGTCTCCATAAAAGAAATATAAGAAAAACAGGGCCCATTTATATATAGCAGGGGAGAAAAATAACTTGGGCCATCTGCCACAGTCCTTGGATAAGACCGTTTGACACAGAGGTCTGAAGCAAAATAGCTTTATCACAAATACCACACTCACCACTATTTGCCCATGAAAGTCAGTGGATTCTGGCTCCACACACGAAAGCCGGGGATGGCCACATCAGGGCTAATCGGCTATAGACATATGGAAGATATGTGACTGTAGCCCCTGATGATCGAGAAGGAAGCAAGAGCTGGAAGGTTACCAAAAGCAGTTTCCCGTCTCTCTGCAGGCACATATGTAAAATAAATCACTCCTGAGATAGTGATTAATGTTTTACATTTTCCTACTTCTCCTTTCAATAAAATTAAATTAACGTACACCTAGTTACTTAGGAGGCTGAGTTCTGACTGCCTTCTCGAAGGCTAGTTTACTATTTATGAATGTGGTGAGCTGCTGTGTTTTTCATATCTCTTTAATGGCCTTGAAAACGGTGCAGACATTAGAGGCTATTGTGTTTTCTCCATTTGATGGACTTTCCCTTAGACTCCCCTGGGTTGGGGTGAGTGGTGATTTGACAAACTGACCGATTCCTGTGCTCCCCACTCTGAGTCCTTCCCATAGCTGGTAGGGGTGTAGTCTCTGCTGCTTTTAACACAGCAGCCTCTGTGAATTGTACTGTTCATCAGCTGACACATTGATCTGGAGTGACACTTTTATGAGATCTAATGCAGAATGTTGTTGGCTATTCTGCCTCATCCCTTTATGTAGCGTCATACACTGTCACCTCACCTACTTGATATTGGTATAAAACCATAAGTCACTTCCAATGAATACTTAACCAGGATTGGATCCTGTTTGCATATTTTTAACATGAAATGGTGATGTGTAGATGTACTCGATGTTGTCACTGAGTCTTATTCCTTAGCGCTGTGTTTGGAGTGTTTGAGGTAATGAAGTAGATGATGTAAAAAAAAAAAAAGTGGGAGTCAGGCAAAATCCCATATCTCCTCCTCATTACCTGAGTGACCTGGTCAAGATCTTAATCTCTCTAAATCTCAGGTTTCCTCATCTGTAAAATAATTAATCATCTGTTTCATTGTGTGGTTGTGGGGATGAACCAAGTTTATAGTGAAAACACCTAACATAAGGTGAAAACTTGACAAATGGTAGCCGCCATTAAATATTTTTAACTTTACAGCTTCTAATGTCAATAAATTTGCAAATTCTACACAACTAATTTTAGTTATTAATATATTGATAAATTAGTAAGCTCTATAACTTTAATTTAGTATACTATATATAACATATGAATTAATTATATATTTCCTTAATAGTCATCTAAGTCAGATGAAAAATAGTTAAGATTTTGTTTTCTTGAATGTGCTTTTAGAAGATTGCTGATAATAGGTATAATATAGTAGAGGATAGAAATAATTCAGAACAGAAAGAAATTCACAGATGTGTCTAGGTGTTATCAACATATGAATTCCACAAATGCTCAGTTTTATAAAAACTAGTCATGGCCTGGAGCCCATTATGGTGGCAATACAGGCATTGTAAGCAGGGGATCAAACTTCTAATCCCAGAATATGAATTTTCTTCTGTATCATCTTAAGATATACTTTTACATTTTCAGGTACCAGATGATATAACTTTTTACAGGTTTTCTAATTTTTAATCTTTCTAAAATGTTGAGATCTACATATAATATAAATGAATAATATAAATATAATGATCACATATAATAGTTTGAGCTAATCAGAACACATTGTAGATTTTGCCAATGTAATAAATGCATACCAGGTAATTTTCATGAATTTTTCAAAATTGTGAAAAATAATATTCCTTTACCAAAAAAAAAAATGAAACAGTCAGTATGTTGATATTCCAATTCCCTCTGCCAGCAGGAGACTGTTGTATCCTTCTTGGAAAAGTTTTTTTTTTTTATTGGGATATCTTTCCTTCAACTTATGTGGGAACTTAAGCAGCTAAAAATGTAAGATTATGGACTTGAATTTAAAGAATGACAGCTTAGAAACAAGACACTGAAACTATATTAAGGAAGATGGACACTTCTGTTCTGAATGAAGGATAAAGGTCCTTCTGAATGAAATTTTATTCCAGGAAGACTAAAAGGCGTTGCCCACCCAAAATTGTGCAACTTTGACTTTGGTGATGAACAGGAGCTGCTAAAACTCAGACACTGAGCACTATCAGAGATAGAGGACTTGGGGAAAGCATCGTTGCATGGTTAGACAATAGTAGCAGGGAAGAACAAAGTATGTTTTCTAGATGATTCTATCCTTTGATAAATTTCATGAAAAGAAGTTTGTCTCTATCCCAGTAATACACTCAAATTGTTGAAATATGACCATTGTTTCAGCATAGGAACTAAAATTTGTGTTCTGATATCTCAGACCTAATTGGCATGGTATATTTGTTTTCTCACAGTAAGATGCTCAAATGAAAAATGATGGTGATGGCACCTGACATAAAACCTACACATCTGGGCAGACATGGAAACAAACTTTGAGGATAGCAGAGTCTGGGAAGGCAAATTATGGTGGCCAAAAGATCATGCAATCTTAAGCACAACTGGGGTAATTTGTAAGAACTGAATTTCCAAGAAGGAGTGTGGAATATGCCAACAGGTGGTGAAAAATGATGATGAGAGAATCCAGGGGATAGTGATATTCTAAAACCCAGACTGATAATAGGCATCAGGGAGCACTGCTAGATGTTAGGAGTTGGCCTCCATTTCCAGGAAGAAAGCAAGGCTCTGGGCTTTAAAAGGTATTTGGGGAAGATATAGGATTTCAGTACAGAAGCCAAGTGCTATAAATTGAGGTACAGAGAGTGGTCCTGGACTCAGAAAATAAGGTACAACAGACCCATACTCTGTTAGAGGGAACTGTGATATAGAGTCATGTGAGAGTCCCAGTGACCAGAGAAAGGACAGATGTTCCAGATGAGTTCTGCAGCAAGAATGGCTCAATAACTATATCCTCAGTCCGAACAATAAGGAAGGTAACCCAATGTAGAGACCCAGCAAAACTGGAATGGATAGATCAAAGCTCCTTAATTTCTTTCCTAATTACATGTGTTTATCAAGGAACCAGGATATGGCCTATCTGGGAAGGTAGGCCATGGTATCTAGTGGTTGAACTATCTGAGCCAAATGGGGGTAAATAATAGATTTGAAATGTCAAGATCCTGTATGTGGCAAGACCAGTGAATTCACCTGTGGAGAAGCTAGTGCAAGCAGAGGCAGGAAGATAGAGATGTGAGTCAGTGTATTACAGATGGTGTGACAACTACATACCGTCACTGTGCAGATACAGTGAGTAATATGCTACATCACCTGAAGATACTAGAGAGAACAGTGTCTTCGTGTAAGTTGGGAGGAGAAATCCAAAGGAAACTGAGTCCATGAAAGAGAAACAAATCTTCAGAAACAAATCTTTCAAGTGGTCCTTAAAATAAATCAAGGCAGGCCTCTGAGATGAGTACATAGATATGGCATGAATGCATTCACAGAAGTTTGCTTAAGAGCTGTGGCATACAGGTCTTGCCCCCTTCTCTTCTAGGAACATCTTACTAACCCTCCAAAGCCTGCTTCATGGTGCACGCAGGCTATTACCTCCCCATCTTACAGTGAACTTGAAGCTTTACCACATTTCCAGGGCCCACTTGGTATGACTCTCTCTCTCTGTGTGTGTGTGTGTGTGTGTGTGTGTGTGTGTGTGTGTGTGTGCGCGCGCGCGCGCGTGTAAAAGCTGGAGAGAGAAGCAGAGACAAATTCTGAGTGAATTGAAGACTGCCATTATATGTAGCATTTTTCTCTTCCATAATTTTTGATAATACATTGATTTATTTATAGAAGCAAGCTTGTGTATTGATGGTTGTATGTCAATAGTAATGATCAGAGAAACAAAGGGTGGAGACTGAGAGACTGCGATGAAATCAAAGTGGGCACAGCCACAGAAGCATTTCGGAAGGAAAAGAACTTTATTGTATTTCAATAGAGTGCTTATCTATTTGCCACTTCTAATTAAAGCACTGAAAAAGATGGGCAATTTTTTCCCAAATTGCTGAGCTCTCATAACCAATAGCGCCATGTTAATCATCATTTGTGAAGATGAAAAGGCATTCAAAATTTAACGCTTTTTTTTCTAATGAAATGTGTCTCTTTGTTCAATGGCATCTTTATTTTTATCTAGACTGATACTTATCTTTGATATATTATACCCCTCCTTAAAAATACAAGTATTTGAGTTTTATCATTATTATTGTATGATCGACCATCAAGAGATTATTCAAGTTCATCTGCTTATAGAGGCTACTCTTTCTTTAGAGTATACAGTGTGTCACCAAAAAGTATTTTTAAAAATAACTGATTTGTAAAAATATAACAAACAGGAGACCAAGTAAGTTTAGAAAAGGAAGAGCTTATTTATTTTAATGTGAAATGTGAAGGGAGATGCGAAACATAATGAATGATAATATACAGGGAGCTGTTATGTTTCTTTAACTTGAAGTAAATAAATATGCATTTAGTCATAATGTAATATGGAATGAGAAGAGGATATTAGGAGAGAAAGTGGATCTACTACTATACACTCTTTTAAAGAAATTAAAGAAAGCTTAAAATGAATACTAGGGCCGGCCGAGTGGCGCGATGGTTAAGAACTGGCTTGATACGCCAGAGGGCCCCGGTTCGGATCCCACATATGAGGGCCAGTGACACTGCCCTCTACAGCTAAGATGCTGAACAACAGCTCAACCTGGAGCTGGGCTGCCGTGAGTCGCCGGTGATGGCGTAGGCTGCAGCCCCTGTGGCAGTGGGTTGCCATGGGCTACCCTGTGTGGCCAGCAGCCAGCGTGAGCGGCCAGCAGCCACCATGAGCAGCCGTCCAGAAGCCGGCGACTGATCTGCCTCACCTGGGAAGAGCGCAGTGATGGTTCCAACTTGGGCCAGTGAAGCGACATCCTCCACAACTAGACTGAAGAACAAACCAACAGCAGCTTGTCTGTTCCCCTTCCCCCAATTCCCCAGCACTGTTCCCATCCCCCCAACCCCCCAATAAAAATCTTTAAAAAAAAATTAATACTAACCTATGTCCAGTGAAACTACATAACATACTATATCAGGATCCCTATTTTTCTTGGAATTGGAGGCAAAATCTCTAATACTTTCAGTGAGAAGAATCAAAATGAAAATGTATCAGAAAAGGTATATAAGAACTTAATTCACACTAAAGTGTAAAGACAATAAATGATCAGATATTAAAGAAATAATTAGGACTGAAGTTCTACTAAGAGCACAGAAGAAGAAATTCTATGTCAAGGAAAATTTTACCTACTTTAGCATTTTGCCCTGGGCTACAAAAGATGACCTGGAACTTAGGGATCTCGAGGAGCAATTTGCAATAAGGGCAGATACATTTGGTAATAATTGGATTTCTTAAATGCAAATAAGTAATGTTATTTCTAAATAAAATGTATGTATTATTCATTGTCACTTAACCATGAACATGTGGAAAATCCATTTCTCACATGAAAATGTATTTTGTTTACTTTACTCTTTAGTCAATACCTTGCACTGTAAAATTTCTAATAGGAAGTCTAGCATAAGTAATTACTGGGTTAGAACTTGCAGCAGTACAGAACTGAACTTGAATATGCAGCAATAATGTTTTTGCAAGTGATTTTAATGTCAAGAGAAGTTTATGATGGTTTCTCAGTGTACATTAGAATTGCTCCATGGGTACAAGGGTAAATTAGGTTGAAAAAATCACTGGAAAAATAGAATGCAAGTAAATATGAAAATGTAACATATAAAAGTATTCACCTTTTTTTCCAAGATGTATGTCGCTGTTTTACTTGTTAGAAAGTTGGCCAAGAACTTTATAAGATGATAGATTTTATTTTAAACTAAAAAGTAGTTAGAATTATACGGAATTTCTTAATAGTTCCCGTTTTGTTGGCATATATAAGCAACAAAATCAACATGTGCCTTTATTTCTTTACACTATCCTGAGGAATTCTTTCAACTTGAGCTTCTTTGCTGCAGAAAGCTTCCATAGAACTAGCTAGCAGCAGGTCACAGATTCTACCTGATCATTTTGCCAATGGGTGTTGACTGGGATGATACCTAGGTTGCTGTATCCTTTAGAGAAAGCTCCTTAGAGGTTATAACATGACAAGCATGTGTGAGATTCAGAAGATTATTCTGATTTCTGACTATAAGCACAGTGATCTAGCCTAACAGTATATAGATTCAATTATAACAGACAATCACTTAGGAAGCACTAAGGATTCTGAGTTCTCTGCTAGGTGTGGATTCTACAAATCCTGACGACATTAGGAGACTTGTTACTCAAGCTTACTGATCTGGTTTTCTAATGTAAGATACACCTATTGATTGAAAAGAAGGAATTATGTTAGGCCACCAAAGAGGAATGAAATAGAGTGGCCCTCCAATGATATCTAAGTCTCCATTCAGATAAAATGCCCCACTGTCCCTGAGGAGCTTGGAGGCAATATGGTTGGTGAGTGGATGAACAAGAACAATCATATTAGCAGTATCAACTCAGGGAAAGTTTTCTGACATAAAGAGTATTTGAAAAAATAATAACTTTATTTATGACACTAGACACCTATGTCCCATCTTTTATCTCTACGGGTCTCATCTGGAAAATGAAAGTAATAATAGGACTATTGTGAGGCATAGAAAGATTCCAGTCATGGCAGTTACATATATGAGAATCAGCATAAATGTAACACAGATAGTGGTAAAAAGAAAAAAAAATACTTATTAGGTAAAATTTTACTAGGCAATGAAAAGTATGAATCTAAAGACTAAATAATATCAATAAAATATAAACGTGATTAAGGACAACTGGAAAAGTCAGAAAATGCTTATTTCCATGTTAGAATGAAATTTTCTTGATTTCTGATCTCGAGCTCAGGCACACAGGATACACTAGGTTGGAAAGAACACGGTAGTAGAAAACTAAGTGGCATAAACTCATGTGACAGAGCCAAGGATAAAATCAGGATGATGTATCATTCACCTGTTTCCCCAACTGTAGGAACAGAGGTCAATTAATCAAATATTCAACATATATTTCATGAGTACCCACTGTGTGTTCAGCAGTGCAAATTAGCAGATCAGTAACTGCTCTAATTTTAATTGATATTCTATTGGGATACACACATAACATTTTCTGTTGACTTTGGATTAATTTATATAGTTATATAGTTAATTTATATAGTTATATCTACAGGAAGAATAAAATCATGAATTCTATTCTTCAGCCCACAACTGATATGATCTCACATGTGTGTTGTCTCTTTCATTTGGAATCAGTATTACACAATCTGCCTTAATGACATATGGTTGGTGGAAAGAGTGCTTCTATGTTTCAGTAATCTATTCAATAAAGAAATGTCCATTTATGGCTCAAAGATAAATCTAACACTGGATTGCAGTGTGTTTGTTTTTAGTTTTGCTATGACAACTACTCTTCATTGTGAAAAGGAAAGAAAAACTCAAAACATTCTCTTGGTGAATAAATGAGAATGATTCATTACCAGTTATTTTCTTTATGAATATAGTAGCTTATGGAAAGAACAAAAAGTATCCACTTGGCTTACATTAGCTATTGATAAAATTAAATAGATCCATTTCATAGTAGATTTTCCCACGATACTGGTTAGAGACAATGCAAATCTTCCTACTAAGTTGTCACCAAGATTGTAAGATTGCAAACGAAGAAAAATTATCCACCGCATAAAATAATGGTTCTTAAAATGCAAAAATTAAAACTAATTTCTAAGAATGTTTTGAAGAAAAAGCAAAATTGGAGAATATAGTGTTTTGTTAAACAAAAGCAAAAATTATCAGTTGATTGTTTGAAATGATGTTTCCACTGGGATACTGTTAACAGAGAGAAATGAAGGCAGGTTAGAAGAAAAAATGTTTTCTTTGCAGATTAATTTCAGTTAATGAAAAGGCAGATAAAAGGAGAAAAGAAGAATTTTAAAAGTGACCCCATGACGAACGTTTAAATTTAATACCTCACCCTTCCTTGAGTTTCTTATTGACCTACATTTAAACCAGCTTTCTCCAATTTGAATAAAGCTCCATATTGAGGGAATTCACAGAAAACCCAAAACACATTTTTCTTTAGAAATATTTGGAAAAAACTAAAAATTCGCCTACACAGAAGGCCCTCCTGTGAGAAGAGACACAAGAAACAGTACACCCAGAGGCTGGCTTCAGATCACAGCAGAGCACACTACCTGGTTAGCTCCACAAGCAGCACACCAAAAGTGTGTGTGTGTGTGTGGGGGGGGTGTCTCAGCAGGCACAAGAACCTGCTGGGATGAATCTACCTCCAAGGGGTTAGGCCCCAAACAGCAGCTCATACACTGTGTGGGTGTAGCCAATCCTCACAGCCAGTCAGTTGGGGAGTCAATCCCACCCACTGACATGCCAAAAGCAATCAAGGCTCAACTACAACAGGGGAATACACACAACAGACAAGGGGTACCCCTGGAACACACGCACAAGTGATCAGGGAGACTACAGCACTGGACCACACAGGATACCTACTACATAAGGCCACCCAGCAAACACTGAGATCTACCTAATACATAGAAGCAAACACAGAGAGGCAGCTGGAATGAGGAAACAAAGAAACGTCCCAAATAAAAGAATAGGAGAAATCTCCAGAAATAGAACTAAATGAAACGGAAGCAACCAACCTACCAGAGGCAGAGTTTAAAACACTAGTTATTAGAATGCTTAAGGAAATATGTGAGAATTTCAACAATGAGATAGTAAGCATAAAGAAGGACATAGAAACCATAAAAAAAAGTCAGAAATAAAGAATACAATAACTGAAATGAAGACTACACAGAAGGAATCGACAGCAGATTAGCTGAAACAGAAGATTGAATCAGTGATTTAGAAGACAAGGTAGCAGAAAACATCAAATTAGAAAACAAAAGGAAAAAAAGAATTTTTTAAAGAAAGATATTTAAGAGATTTTTGGGACGTCAAGGGTAACAACCTTTGCATCATGGGAATACCAGAAGGAGAAGAGAGGGAGTAAAGGATTGAGAACCTATTTGAAGAAATAAAGACTAATATATCATCTTGGGCAAGGGGGAAAAAAATAAAAATAAATAAATGGGACTACATCAAACTAAAAAGTTTTTGCACAGCACAAGAAACATCAACAAAACAAAAAAATGCCCTACTGAATGGGAGAAGATATTTGCCACTGATACATCTGATAAGGGATTAATATCCAAAATTATTTATAATAGCAACTTGGACAGTGCTTAATGGACACCAGATACTATTCTAAATATATCAACATACATGAACTCATGTAAAACTCACAATGACTCTACGAAGATGGCGTTATGAAAAACATTTATTAACAGATACAACATGGGCACTGACCTGGAGGTCTCCTACTGAGCCAACAAGCCCTGCAGGCTCACTGGGAGAGCAAAGGTGCACTGAGGCAGTACAGAGAAGCGGGGGCATTCAGGGGGCATGAGGCTGCCTGTACCAATTTAATGCGGAAGCATTTCAGTGTTTTTAACAAATGGTACACAGGTATATATCAGCTGAATATCAGCTACTGAGATTGGTAATATTATTATCCCCATTTCATAGATGAAGAAATGAGGCCCCAAGGAGGTGAGTGACTTATCCAAAGCCAAACAGCCAATGAGTGGAAGAGGTAATATTTGAACTTAGGCCATCTGACACCAGTTCCTAGTCTCCTAACTGGTATGCTTTTCCTGCCTCGTATTTATAAAGAAAATAATTAGCTTCAAAAATAATGAATGGTTATCTAGCAACTAACAGAGTCCAGGCATGGTGGAGGGCAAGTTGTAGAGGAATTCAAACATCAATTAAGTGGAATTTCAGAAAAGGCAACAGTTCTAGCAAGAAGTGCTGAAAGTCAGGAAAGACTGTCACTAAGAGATGGAGATTTTCCTTCAATAAATCAAAGGTGAAAATGTACTGTTTACACATATTATCCGAGTAATTGCTCCCATTTTCCATTATGTTGTATCAGAAGACAGTAGTTTGGAAACAGGAATTTGTGAAGTTTCCAGTAACATCCCCAGAGATGCAGCAGCAGTAGTTCCAACTGCACTTTAGCCAACTCTCTTTTCACTTTGGAAGTAGATGATTAGCCGGGATTGGCGGCGACTGCTAATGACTACAGGAGAAAACCAGATCAGTCATGCCAGGAATTCTAAATGCATAGTGGAGAAAAGCATAATAACATGCTTCCTCTCGTTTTCTCCAGTTTCCTTAAGTTTTCCCCACAGTGACATTCTTTCTGGTGCTATGTCTAACTACTTGACGCTGGTTTGCCATAGAACATGGCCCAGGATTTGTGTGCAAGGCTCCTGTAAACAATGTTCACTATTTTGAACATTGTTTTGAACATATGTTGAAACAATGTATCACTATTTGGAAATAAAATGTAGCTATTGCTTTCCAATGCTAGATTAACCTTTCATTATAGTTAAAATAGCATTTTGTGTTTACTGCACCTCCCTTCAAAACCATTTAAGGCAATAGGCTTAAGGTGCTGATGACACTGCCTTCCTTTCAATTAAAAGAGATAAAAAAAATTATACACACGATTTCTTTTTAGTAGTTTCATGACATTTTTAACAGAATATCATTATAGCCAAAAGTTTATACTAATATTTGTGCTTCTCAAATAGTAAATAACACAAAAATCAAATGATGAAAATTTCAATACAATGAGCAATTTGATCAACATTTAATAAATTGGAAAACAATACCAACTGGAGCTGAGAAACTAAATCCCATAACGCCAGGTTTCATTTCAAATGATCTCCAGGTGGCTGCTAGCCAATTTGCCACATGAAAAAAGCCTGACACTTACTGGAAAACAGACTCCAACTATTTAAAAAAAAAAAAAAAGAAGACAGTAGAGAATAGACAAGGTTTTGCTAAAAAGCTATGTTATTTTGCCAGAAAAAAATTCAATCTGTGCGCAAAATACCTCTTCCCATGTCTTTTGATCTGATGTAGCACTTGTCCAAATGGATGGGTTCCCCAAAGGGAAAACCTGTTTCAAACACTGAGGAGCTCTAACAAATGCGCAGCACTCAACCTCAGGCTTAAATATCCCAAATGGTCTCTTGCTAGTAATATGAGAACAAAATCAGTGTTTCGCTCAGAAAACAGCTTTCCTGGTTTTTTTTCTCCTGTTCCATTTGTGCATTGATATGAAGATCAGAGTCATCAACTTGAATGTGATTTAGAATCTCGATGCAAACAATGAGACATTAAACACTTTCTGGCCCTCTAAAATTTGTATTCAGACTCTTCTCTTTTGCAGGATGTAATCACAATTCCATCAGTATTCGAGGGATTTGAGCACACAGACTGCCTCTGTCAAAACTGCAGCAAGTTAATGCATTCAAATGTAGCTTGGTTGTGCAAATAATTGCCTTAAAGGAGGATGTAACTTGGTATTTTGACATATGCCATTTTATATGGAGCACAGTATCTTTTTGTTTTACAGCCTTTCAGTTTCCACTTAGTCACTTGAAGATTTGGAAAATAAAATTAAACTTGAAAAAAAAAATCATGGAAATAATGATCTAAACTCACAAACAAAGGAAAGCAGAGACCAAAATAACCATCATACTATGGCAATGCAAGAGGAAGAAGGACTTTGGACTTCTTTTTTTTTTCAAACTGATAAATAATGTTGCTAGCATTTATTCATTTCCTGAGACTTAGCAACATATATTGCTTTCTTTTATCACGCTGCCAATTTTCTTCAAGGAAAATTACTACTTCAAGTTCTTCATAAATTCTGTAACTTCTAGAAGCTTAGTTTCTTCATGGGTAAAATGGGAATAACAATGCCTAGTTTGTAGGGGTGGTATGAGGGTTAGAAATAATATATGAAAATCACCTAATAGTGCCGGGAACATAATGGAAGCCATCACTATTATTATTACCCAAAAGCTATATCTGGACATGTAAATTGGAATAAAACACTAAGGCAATTTTCATACTAATTCAAATATAAGAACACATTTTCTTGTAGATTCAAGGTAATTGAGGTAAATGTTAGAACATTTATTTGAATTATCAAGATACATAGATTGTTTCAATTTTCCAATTTACATGTCCAGATATGGCTTTTGTGACTAGCCCCAGAGTAATGCAGAGACTTTTGAAACTTCGCCCATTACTGAAAGCCTCAGCATTAAGTTTAACCAACCTTGATATGTAGCTGCCAGTAGGCTACAAGACGAACTCCCTTCATTAGTAGAGTTACTGCCTCAGACATCAAAAACCAAGAAAGCTAATCCTATATATAGTTCCAATAACTATCCCTTACATAATTTAAATCAGTAAACTTGAAATTTGCCCGAATGAGGAGTAACAGAATAACAGGCAATTTTTAGAAAATATCTTTGTTTCAAGCCACTATAACTTTCTAGGGCATTCTAAAAAAAAAAAAATTGCAAGCAAGAAAATAAAATCTATAAGAAAGTAAAGGCAAAAATGACTTTGCCTACCTAAAATTTAAAAAAAAAAATTCTGTGTTTTGATCTCTTGGAACAATCTTAAGTTTTTTAGGGGAAAGGGAACTAAACATAGTAAAAGCTTCTTTT